>NC_139980.1:21305629-21583129 GCF_963993115.1 Abramis brama | reverse complement strand
TTGTGGACGGATTTTTGATATCTCGAATGGTTTGGCCGTGGCGAGGAATCGAATTTATGGCGAGTAAAGAGAAACACGAAGTGGAATAACTTCTGCATACATTAACTGATCTTGATGAAACTTCAGCAGTGTGTTCGTGGTAAGAGGCCGATCAGATGGATGTAACTATTGTGAGTCAAAGTTATAGCGCCACCAACTGGCAGCAGGAAGTATGTCACTTTCAACATGCTTTTGACAAAAGTGGGGGGGTTATTTTTAAGTACAGTAAAAAAAAAAAAAGTTTTTATATTGTTCTCATCAAGCCGGACAACTTTCTAATTTACATTCATTAGCTCTGGCCATCAGGAAGTCAGATATTTTGGTCTGAATGTGGATTTTTTTTGCAAAATCAGCCTCTGAATTTTTACCCACTCCTCTTAAGTGGTTTATTTTATTCCCATCAAACTTTTTCAACATGATAAAAATACATTAAAGATGCTAAATTGTGAATGGATAATACATATCTCAAACGGTTTTGCTATGGCGAGGGATTAAAATAATGTCAAAAGTGGAAACACTTTTTTTTTTCAATTCCGTTATTAATCAACGGGTTAATAACGTTAAAAGGTAAGACAAGTAATATTTTCTGTCTTTTATATATATATATATATATATATATATATATATATATATATATATATATGTATATATATATATATATATATATATATATATAAATATAGCTGCGAGCAGCGATGAAGGGCCAAAGCCGGCGGCACCGCCACCCCGGTGCCTTTAGGTAACTAAAGGTGCCACCGGCTTGGGCCCGTAATCGCTGCTCGCAGCTATATATATATATATATTTTTTTTTAATGTGATTTTGACACTGTCCCAGTTTGCCAATAGTGTATTGTTAAACTGGGACAGGGTATTACTAGCAAACTGGGACAGCCATTTAAGTCATTCTAATGGGGGAATTGAGTTCCCTTTTTGTATGCCCCTCATACATTTTGTTAGCTAGCTATTTCAACAAAGATTGTAAACTGATTTTAAAAAACAATGCCAATTCCAAAAAAAAAAGAAAGATGGAGGGTAGCCTACAAGCTTGGATGGCTGTGACATTTGCAATATTTGCAAAAAACTTTTCAACAAAAAGAAATTAGCCTGTGTGGAATAAAATTAGCCTATAAAAATAAATGTTTATGAAGATTTGTATTTTTTTAATTTATATGAAATAAACTAAACCCAATACAAAATATTGTGGAGAAAGAAGGAAGGAAGGAAGGGAGGGAGGGGTGGAAAGAATCTGCTGTACCTGCACCCCTCCTTAAAAAAAGTGATTTTTATTATTTCTGTTGTTGTTTATATTGTTATTGTGTATTTAATTCATTTGGCCTACATTTGAATAACAATTTAATGGGTTTGAAGTGTCCCAGTTTGCCAATAAAGGTGTCCCAGTTTGACAGTAGCGCCTAGAAAAATGTGGTTTGGGGTCCATGTGTGTTTGAGTCATCCATCCTGTGTTTAATGTTTCTTTCTTTTTTATTCTGTATAGTAAGAGTAGAGCACTTAAGCTATTTAGAATAGTATAATATGAGGGGCTAAAACATTTGGACCATAATAAAACATTATGCAGAAGGTAAATTATCAGAAAGTGTCCCACTTTACCAGTATTCACCCTACATAGGCTACTTTCAGAACAATTAAATCAAACCCAGGTTTTTTTGTGTGTTTATACAAATAATGTAACAAAAGTCGCAAAATTCCATGACACTGAGATAAAGGGAGCAATGTTTTTTTGAATGGGGGGAAAATATCAAATGAGGTCCAAATAGAACCCAAAGACAATGACTGTAATGCAGTGGGATTTTAAGTGCATTTAAGTGCATTACAGTCATTATGAAGAATTCAGCGCTGATCTAAATGCAGCTGTGTCCAGCAACAGCTTTGGTTTTGGTTTAGTTTAAAATGAATATTTCTTAAACCCTCATGTTGTCTTTGGGTTCTGTTTGGACCTCATATTTTCCCCCCATTCAAAAAAACATTGCTCCCTTATCTCACTGTAATGGAATTTTGTGACTTTTGTTACATTATTTGTCTAAACACACACAAAAAAACCCTGGGTTTGATTTAATTGTTCTGAAAGTAGCCTATGTATAATTTTGTTTTTGTCCATTTCACAGTTGAGATTAATTTTTCAATAAAATGATTAAATCCCACATAAATCTAAACAAACTGACAAATGAAAGCCTGATACTACACCACAAATGTAAAGTGGAACAAACATTCTCACACACACACACACATCCACAGGTTTAACAGCAACAGACGGCATTTTTATTGAATTTCACAAATTGAGAGCACTTATTTGAAGGGGTGAGACCTAGCACCGACACTCATCTCTTGTGGTATGTCCAGTAAAGGACGTCCAGGTCCTTTAGTTGTCCTGTCGTTCACAAAAAGCCTGTTAGCTAACGTTACTTCACTGAGGTTGGCGTAGACAACATTACTGATGGTCAAGGCCACGAAATCATTTAACTTATCCAAAACGAAATTGCTTCTGAGTAAGAGGACATCTGTAGAGGATGTACTGTCATCAACTTGCTGCGCGAGCATCATAAAGTCCTCCACAATTTCACCAACTACCTCCATTGTTTAAAATAAATCGGCGTCTGTCTGTTCAGGGCATCTCTTGACCGTCGACTGTGAGTGACGTCACGTCCCAACACAAACACGCCCCATAGCAAAATCCCACCCTTGACACTGATTGACAGGTTTCCGTGTAAGGCATCGGAAATGGAAATACTAAGGGAATTGCGATTTCATTTGAGTTTTGGCTGGCTACATACGCGACGCTGAGAAAGTGAAAAAGCAGACGTGGTAATTGAAATTGCTATTTAAATATGACAGGGTCAAGACTCGTAAGATATGTGAAACACAGTTGCAAACGGACTTTGCATTTCCATTTTAAATTTGGCAGTCACTGTGCGTTCGCTTAAACGAAAATGCAAACGGTAATGCACGATTTGCATTTGCGTTTGGATTATGTCACATTTTATGCGTCCACAATTTGGAAACGCAATTGCAAATACAATTAGCAATTCCTTTTGAATAATGTCCGGAATATCATTCCATATAGTGTTATTTTCTCTGGCAACTAAATTCCAAAAAAAAAAAAAAAAAAACTTCCAAAGCAAAGCCATTGTGCGTTCTCTCCGCGCTCCGCAGCTTTTCCACACAGATTTTGAGAACTGGCCAGCTAAAAAAAATAGGCCAAAGAAGTAGACTAACGGCTAGTGTCCGGGAAATGCGAGGTACGTTCATATTTATAAATAAACATAACTGATTTTGTCTACACCTAAATACATTTCCTAATAATAACAGTGATTAAGCCCAACTGTGGGTGGGGCTAATGAACACAATATGTTTTTTCTTTTTTTTCTTTTTTGCCCAAATGGTCTCCACTCTATGCATTTTGTAATAATACAGCAGATTTTTTTTAACTGACCGTATTTGCCAGAAAATAAGTCGCATGCACATGAGTGCAAGTCACACCGGATCATGTTGAGAGAGAAACGCGTCATAAAAAAAAACATTTTAATATTAGCCTATTCAGCAATAGTGTAAAAGACCTGTAAATAAAATACAACATTTACATGATAAACACTATTAACATGTAGGCTATGTGTTGCCTATTTTACTTTCCCTTACTGTATGACAAATTGCCCTTGCCCTTTATATTGTACAACAGACCAATTAAATTAGGCAGAATAACTTTTTATATGTTTGGTTGACTGTGTTTCATTTTGATAATGAACAGTCTGCGATATGAAGCAACGCCAGAACTGATAGCCTATATGTTGTGTGAGAGCGCGATGCGCGAGTGTAACTGGTGTGAATTATTCTTTGATTTGTTTTTTTTACATTGTATTATTTTCTTTAATTTATTGTTTATACTAAGTTTTTTCTTAATGAACCTCACAAAATTTTGTTCAGATTATTGTTCATGAGCAAGAGAACATAGTGTTAAAATAGCAGAACTTTTCTTTGGGTGTTTTGTTTGGGGAGGGAGCGTCATCGGTGGAACACCTCTGGGGTTTCCCCTCGTGCGATCCGTATAGCCTCAGTCTACCTGTGCGCGAGGCTCATGAGCACACGCAATGTTGCTTCTCTCCATGAATATTATGGTATGATGATGTTTATTGTCTAAAGGCATAATTGTCGCCCAATAAGTGTAATTGGAGTGTGTTTCATCATTTGAGCATGTTGGTCGTGATGAAGTGTGTAGCAATACGATTTTATGAAATTCATCATGATGCTAACTGATTAGTATTTTATGCTTAGTGTGTACATGAGAGAGAGAGAGAAGCTGAAGCCCCGTTGATCCACTGATGATCTCTATTTGTTTACAGGTATGTTCTGTTTAGTGAAAGAAAAGAGATCTGGTTGACTGTTAATAAATATGTACTGTATTAAGAGTGTTATAAGGGGAACGAATCAGATTCATAGATTCGTGCGGCCTGCACATGGTATGCTGTTAAAGGGGACATATCATGCTAAATCCACTTTTTTAGCCCTTAAATGCATTTTGTTGTATATTTGGAGTGTTTAGAAGTACAGAAAATTTGAAATTATTCTCTTCAGGTGCTTCGTTGATATCTTTATATTCTGTTTTGGTCATATTTTTCAACCTGTTCCGATTTTTCTGTTCTCTATGACGTTTTTTGAACTATTACGTCACAGTATTTGCAGCGGAACTGCCAAATAAGGACATTGACTTCCGGCCCACCACTTCGAGCAATCCGCCATTTTTATTTCTCGCTGCAATTTTGTAGTCCAAGCTAAAGGATGCAGAAGTTACGAGAGGGTAAGTTAAAATGTTCGGTTGTTGGATGTAGTAACCCACACGCTTCAATACACCGTCTAATGTAGATGAGCTGCCGCGCTTGTGACAGGGCCATAGACTGTAGGACAGGGCGCATGTTTAACTGAAAGAACGAGCAGAGAGAGTGACCCCGGTCGCGATATTTTTTTTCCCAGGATGGTAGGGGAAGACTCATGAATATTAATTAGGGAAGTCATCCCTGATTGGTCTGATGACTTACCCCTAACCCTGTCCTAAACCTACCCGCCACTGGGAGTCTGTTGATCTACCCCTAACCCCACTCTAAACCTACCCGTCACTGGGGTTAAGACCAATCAGGGATGACTACCCTAATTAATATTCATGAGTCTTCCCCTACCATCCTGGGAAAAAAAAATATCGCACCCCGGTCGCGTGCGCGCGCGCGCGCGCGCACTCTCTCTCTCTTCGGAGCCAGGCGAAAGTGTAAACAAGACTTCACCGTCTCCAAACTAGACGCTGTCTTGCTCTCTCTCCCTCGCACATATTAATCAAAATAAATCGACACGGCGGTAAAAGGTCGGAAGACCAAAGTTTCATGTGTAAATACAGTAACACACCATTGCGATACATCCATATGAAGACATTGTTCTGCAGGTTCGTCGTCTTCTTTTTCATCTCGCTCCGGCTCCGATTCTGGCTCGAACATGTAAGGCTGGCTGGACAAGTCTTCCGTTGTTGACATTTTGTTAATAACGTGTGAATAAAACGTTTCTGTGCCGCTAGATAATCATATCTCTGCTATCAAACTACAAAAATGGCCGAACGGGGTGGAGTTGAACCGAGTGTCACGGCTACAACCTGGAGAGGGGGCGGGGTATGAAGGGTCTCAATTGTATTTAAAGAGACCGCACCAAAACGAGTTGCTCTCAGACGCACATCAGAAAAGGGGTAGAAAAGAGGCCTGTGGAGCTATAATAATGAGGAATTCAGACCCAAGCATTGCAGTTCCGCTTTATATAGACTACAAATGTATGATTTATATGTAAAAAGGAACGATTTAAAAGCATGATATGTCTCCTTTAAATGCGCTTTGAGTGTTTTCTTTGGATTTGTGTACAAATGGTATTATAATTGATTATTTGTTTCATCATAGCATGTTATAACATATAAATATCTGAATTAATACATACAAATATCTGAATTAATGCATATGGTTTTGCAATCTAGTATACAATTAATGTACTATACTATTTATTAATAAGAGTATTAATGTGATGTGTCACAAGGAAGATTATAAATATATGGTAATCAGATTTATTATTTAATTTACATGTGTTTTATTTATTTATTTTTGTTTAAGTTTGGTAATAGCCTCAGTCTACCTGTGCGCGAGGCTCATGAGCACACGCAATGTTGCTTCTCTCCATGAATATTATGTGTGTACATGAGAGAGAGAGAAGCTGAAGCCCCGTTGATCCACTGATGATCTCTATTTGTTTACAGATTAAAGAGAAAAAAAACATTGGATCTCATTGTTGAGTGGTCGTGTGGTCTCTTGGTGTTAGAGAGTCCGTTCCAGACATGCTACATAATTTGGTGCCGTGACCCGGATGCACCAGATCTGCTGCAGCTGATTGCTGGGGTTCGACAACGCGGGATCACAACGCTTCTGAAATCGACGATCAAAGAATCTTCATCGTTGACGTTTTGGTGGTAGTGTCTGGACATTGATAGTACTGAACTCTCGCTTCACACACCACGCACGCGCTCATTGGACTGTTGCGTTTAAATTTAAATTTTTTTTCCTTGTTTTCTTCTTCGCTTGAAAAACGTACAATAACTGTAAAGTTGATTTTTGTTTATGATCTTCATTGTTGTCATTTTCCATTTCTAAAATGGCCGAAGGGGGATGGAATGAAGACCAAGTAACACCACATATTGGCAGGGGTCGAGGATTTTTTGGGGTAGGCGTTCCTAAAGTCGGTAAACCACGTGTGTTGGCCTATGATTCTGTGACTGTTCCAACTGCGCTTCCCAATAACAAGCCGTGTAAACCAGAGTCTTCCACTCCTGCCAATACTGGTTGTGACAATGTTACACAGCAACTACGTGACCTTATTGGTGAGCTTGGAAGCCAGATAGGTGACTCCATTGTCACACGGTTGCTAACAAACCAGACTTCAGCATTACCTGGTTCCGCTCCGTCGTCTGAGCAGCAGCCCTCTAGGACAATGCCTCCGTCCCCGAATCTTGATTTGTCCAAATTAAATCTCATAGTCAAAGCTGACATTAAGGAACCACAAGTGTTCAGAGGGGATGGTAGTGATAAGTTCACCATCCTGGAGTGGATTGAGCAGATGGAGGTATATTTGTCCAAAAAGAGTTGCGACAAAGCCGACAGTGTGGAAGAGATATTGAATCATCTCTGCGGCCGGGCAAAGAGCATTGTTAAGGTCAAGCTGAAAAGCAGCCCGGCCGCAGTACTCTGTCCTGAGGTTGTCTATGAGGTACTACGGCGTTATTTTAGCGAAAGCCCTGGCTCTTGCCAGCCGTTAGCCGATTTTTATGCGACACAGCCGAAGCCTAACGAGCACCCTGTTGATTATTGGGTCAGGTTGAATGAGGCAGCCGAGCTAGCAGATGCTCACCTGCAAAGATGTGGTTGAAAGATGGAAAATATGAGCTCAGAGATTGCAATGATGTTTATCAGGAACTGTCCCAATCCTGACCTTTCCAGTGTTTTTAGGTGCAAGCCCATAAGCAAATGGTCAACTGAGGAGGTCAAAGAGGCTATCGACGAGCATGAGAGAGACTTTAAATCTCGGAGGCCGGTTCCGTCTGCACCTAAAGTTGCTGTGAATCTGGCTGTTGTTGCTGAAAAACCTGTCAGCACTCAGATAGCAGTAGGAAGCGAAAGTATGGGCGTAACCTCTGCATCGTGTACTGCAGTCCCGCACCCTAAAACAAGTGAAGCCGCAGAATTGGGTAGTTTAGAGCGTGTGCTGAAAATGTTAGAAAGGGTGCTGGAGCGCACGACCCTACCTGCTTCAGAACCACGTCCCCGAACATCACAGTGGTATCGATCCCCTTCATGTGAAGTCTGTGGAGACAGATCTCACTCGACTCGCTCCCACTGTATGAGAGAAAAAAGATGTCTTGCTTGCCTAGAGATTGGGCATCAACGTAGGGAGTGTAGCAAGGTTCCGGTGGCGCAGCTCTGCTTGCGACCCGGGCTCTTGCTCTACTGCATTCGTCTGTTGTTTGTTCTTTTCTTATCTGTTTTTTAGCTTTTTATTTTTAATTTTTAACGTTATTGTTCTAACGCTGATATCCGTACGACAATGTTCGTTCAGCTGTGTCTAGTGGCCGCTGTATTGGGACATCTTGCACGGTGCCAAACACTACATACAGGTGTGACAACATGGACGTCAATTAGCTACACCAGAGACGCATTGCTGGCGCTACGCCATGTTGGGACACCTCCTTTGAACCTGCCTGTTTGCGTGAGATCGTCATCTGTGCGCAATAGAAGGCATAGGAGACGAGGCCAACGAGGCGGAATACGGCAGCGTCTTCGACGACGAGGAAATAGACCACCTTTACCATCGATGCTACTGTGCAATGCCAGATCACTGCATGGTAAAATGGAGGAACTTCGAGCTAACTCCAAAGCATGTTTTGAATATCGCACTTCAAGTTTGATGGTGTTTACGGAAACATGGCTGCACCGCGATGTCCCGGACGCTGCTCTGGAGCTGGAAGGATTTTCGCTGGTACGGGCAGACAGGACTTAACAGTCAGGGAAAATCAGAGGCGGCGGTCTGGCTGTGTACGTGAGTAATGCTTGGTGTAAACAGTACACAATTAAAGACTCAATCTGCTGTCCTGATGCTGAAGTTCTGTGCTTGAAAATGAGACCTTTTTACCTACCGAGGGAGTTTGGCAGTGTCGTTGTTTGTGCGGCCTACGTCCCTCCTAGTGGAAACGCAGCAAGAGCAGCAGAGTGTATAGCGGATTGTGTTCACCAACAACTACAGTGCTCTCCTGAGGCTCCCGTATTCATTTTAGGTGATTTTAATCAGTGCAAGCTTGAACTGTTTTTGCCTGGTTTCGAACAATATATAAAATGCGGGACGAGAAAGGACAGAACCCTTGACAAGTGTTATGGTAACATTAAAAAGGCTTATGAGGCCAAAGCGAAACCACCGCTGGCTAACTCCGATCACAACACTATCCATCTAATTCCTACATACAAGACTATGCTCAAACGTAGTAAACCACGTATGAAGGAAGTAACTGTATGGTCGGACGATGCCACTGAGAGACTCAAAGGTTGTTTCCTCTGTACGGATTGGAATGTTTTTAATGATATGGACATTGATACGACTACTGAGACAATAACGGAATATATCAATTTTTGTGTGGACAATGTACTCACTAAAAAGAATGTTATTATATATCCAAACAACAAACCTTATATAACTAAAGAAATTAAGAATTGCATTAACAGGAAAAAGGCTGCGTTTAAGAACCATGATCTTGCTGGGTTGAAATTAATACAAAAAGAGCTTAATCATCATTTAAAAGAAGCAAGGGGACGACAGAAAGATGTTATTGAGCGTAATTTCTCCACTTCAAATTCGAAAAAAATGTGGGATACAATGAAAGCTGTTACTAATATGGCATCAAATAGACCACCTATATGTACAAGTGACGATTTACAGAAAGCTAACGAACTTAATCATTTCTATCTGCGGTTTCAAACTCATGATTTCTCTGATAAATGCAGATCTGTGATAGGTTCTCTTCCGTATGACACGGGCACTAGACTGCAGGTAGACAGTTGTAAGGTGCAACTATTGTTTCAGCAGTTATGTACAAAGAAATCCAAGGGACCTGATGGGATTTCTTCACAGCTTTTGAAAACCTGTGCTGCAGAACTTACTCCAGTGTTGTGTACACTCTTTCAGCGTTCATTGGATTCTCATATAGTTCCTGCGCTCTGGAAAAAAGCTGTGATTATCCCAATTCCAAAAAAGTCACATCCGTCCGAGAACAATGATTTTAGACCTGTAGCGTTGACATCAATAATAATGAAATGCTTCGAGAAGTACATTGTGTCCTTATTGAAAAGTGAAGTAATGTCGAAACTAGATCCATGGCAGTTTGCGTACAGACAGGGCAGGAGTACGGATGATGCAGTAGGAAGTATCACCCATCTAGTATCTAAACATCTGGACGATTCAAAAGCATATGCACGCCTACTTTTTATCGATTTTAGTTCAGCTTTTAATACTTTGCAACCGTATTTACTATTGGAGAAACTAAAACAGATGGATGTAAATCCTTGCATTATTAAATGGTATTCTTCTTTTTTAACGAATAGAACCCAACAGGTCAGGGTTAATGGGGAGATCTCTGATTCTCATGAAATTAGTACAGGAGCCCCGCAAGGGTGTGTTAGCTCCCCAGTTCTCTTCACATTGTATACAAACAGTTGTGTGAGGAATAATACAACAACTATATTGTGAAATTTAGTGATGATACTGCGATTCTGAGCTTATTATATAAAGATCAAGATATTTTGTCTTACTGCTCTGAGATTGATCAGTTTATAGAGTGGTGTGATGCCAACCATCTGATTGTAAATGTGAAGAAAACTGAGGAGATGATATTTGATCCAAAGTCAATCGGCAACCATAGCCCTATACATATTCATGATGTTCCTATTGTACAAGTGTCCTCATATAAATATCTTGGTGTTTACGTTGACTGTTCTCTTACATGGCAAGTTCATATAGATACTTTGTGCACTCGGCTACAACAAAGACTGTATTTTTTGAGAAGGCTTAGACTTTATGGTGTTAGTAGTAAGATTATGTTGTTATTTTATCAGGCTGTATTGGAGAATGTGATCAGTTATGGAATACATTTATTCTTTAAAGAACTCTGGAATGCTTTAAATCATTGTTAAAAACTCATTATTTTTCTTTGGCTTTTCTTTCGAGTTAGGGCTGTTAATTTCCTGGTAATTTTAATTTTAATTTTATTTTAATTTTCACTATACCTCGTATACTGTATATTACACATGTTTTATTGTTGTATAAATGTATGAGCAGTAATTTGTTGTTGTTTTAACCTGTGAAGCACCTTGGTCAACCATGGTTGTTTTTAAGTGTGCTATATATAAATAAATTGATTGATTGATTGATACATCTTTGGTACGGTAATTTAACAGTGCATCTGAAATCTAGGCTTGGTCGTTTTGTTCGCATGGCCATGAAGATCATGGGCAGAACAGAACCTCTTTATCTCCAGAACCTATATGAAAAATCTACATTGAGGGAGGCAAATAAGATTCTGTATGATACAACACATGCCCTGCACTCTGAGTTTGTAATGTTGCCATCGGGGAGAAGATTAAGAATGCCTAGCTGTAGACTAAACCGGTTCAAGAACTCATTCATCCCTTCAGCTGTTAAGTTATTGAATAATATAAAGTACAAATAATAAGTTCTAAGTTTTTTTGTTTTTTTTTGTGTTTGTTTGTGCCTCTCAAGTGTACAGAGTGGCGTGAGGCCAACTACGTTACAGTATTCAGTGTATAGAGTGGGGTGATGTTATTCACTTTACATTGTTTAGAGTGGCGTGATGCCAAATATTTTCCAGCGTATAGAGCGGCGTGACGCCGATTATTTTATTATTTTATAGTGTATAGAGTGGCGTGATGCCAATTATTTTCCAGCGTATAGAGCGGCGTGACGCCGATTATTTTATTATTTTATAGTGTATAGAGTGGCGTGATGCCAATTATTTTTCAGCGTATAGAGCGGCGTGACGCCGATTATTTTCCAGTGTATAGTGCGGTGTGATGCCAATTGTCTCCAAATGTATAGAGGGGATTGATTCCAATTACTTTCCAGTGTATTGAGTGGCAGGATGTAAACCACTTTCAGTGTATACAGTAGGTCAATTACTTTGGTGTAAATGTGTACCTCTCTTCTCAATTTATGTACTGTGTATGTTTTATATGTGTGGCGATGCAGTGGTTGTATTTGTGAGCCTAAAACAAATTTCCCATTGGGACAATAAAGTATACCATACCATACCAAGGTTGCTGGCCGAGCTGTGGCCCAGACTGGTGACGATCAGGGAAACTAGATCACTCACATTGGGGAGGGGGCAATGTGAGTGTTGAAGGTCAGCCTCTCATCAGTGAAGATGACCCAATGGTCATCTATAGTAACCATTGTCAGGTTGAGTCAAGTGACAGTATAATTTTGTTCCAAGACATTGCGAAGCTGGAAAAAGCTGACAGTTTGTTTTATACCAATGTGTTGGTGAATGATACAGTCACTTGCCAAGGCCTGTTAGACACTGGTTCTATGGCATGCACTATTAATGAGGAAACTGAGCGCAGGTTGTTGGATGCATGTGGGACCCTTGATCCTGTTCAGCCTCCCACTGATGTTTTGCTTGTCGGTTGTGGTGGTGTTCGGGTCAAACCCAAGTGCATCCATCAGCTAAAGTTGCATGTGTGTGGTCATTCGGTTATTGTGCCTACCTTGGTCGTACCAGGGCAAAAAGACCAGTTCATTATTGGTACTAATGTGATCAAGTACGTTCTCAGTCAACTTAAGCGATCTCAAAGTTATTGGCGTGTCATGAATCAGCCAAATTCTACAGGGGAACCAGAGATTCAGCGTTTTTTGAGTATGCTGTCTGGGCATAACAGATGGGAGGGTGGTAGTATCCCAAACGTTGTCGGTACTGTTAAGCTCACTCAGGCCGTTACACTTTTGCCTCAGCACGAACACCTTGTGTGGGGCAGACTCCCAGCGAGTTCCACTATTTCTGCGGGCAGTACTGTGTTAGTTGAGCCGTCTAAGGCACAAACTCAAGAAAGGTGTTTTAGTCGGGCGTGTTATAGCCACATTACCTGGTGACAGATGGGTGCCGGTTAAGGTGATCAACCCATCTAGTAAGCCGGTCACTTTGAGGCGGAATGCTAAAATAGCCGATGTATCTCCTGTTTTAGCGGTCGAAGACCTGGACGTGCAACCTGGGTATGGTAATGGAGAGACTGTGAGTGTTCAGAGCCAGTCTGTCAAAGTATCCTGCTCACCGCTTAGAGTTTTTGGCTTTGAAATGGTCCGTTTGCGACAAATTCAGCCATTGGCTGAAAGGCCATGAATTTGTTGTTTGGACGGACAACAATCCTTTAACTTACATCCTTACAAAGCCTAAACTTGACGCGTGTGAGCAGAGATGGGTTTCCAAGTTGGCGCCTTATCGTTTCAGCATCAAGTACATTCCAGGCAGTAAGAACATAGTGGCCGATGCTTTAAGTCGTCAACCCTTTGTCCATAACCGGGTTAGTCAGAGGCTGTTGAATGAGCCTTACACTGCATTGCTTGAGGAAGCAGAACAGTGTGAGAAAGACACAGTACAGGATGCATTCAGGCTTAGTGCTGGTATCCAGAGTGCTGAATGTCCTCCTTATGTAACGCCAACCCGTGATCCGCTTTCCAGTGCCGAGGTGTCTGCAGTGTTAGAAGGTCACAGTGACTGGGAAGCGGGAGTTGAATCGAGAGCAGTCTCCTGGATTGCCCAAGACACCCAGAATTTGTTGCCTCCTGGGCAGTGCCCGTTACCTGTCTTCTCCTTAGATGAACTCCGAGATAGGCAACAGTGCGATCCTTGTCTGTCCAGGGTCCTGTTTTACTTCAATAGGGGCAAGAGAGCCTCACGTCGTGAGCGTGCTGGTGAGACGTATAAGGTGCTCAGAGTCTTAAAGCAATGGGACAAGTTGAAGATACTTGATGGTGTACTGTATCGCATAAGCAAAGATAACCTTGCGGGAAAGAAACGGTTACAGTTCGTTGTTCCATCTTCTTTGATCACGCAGGTGATGACAGGCGTCCATGATGAAGCAGGGCACCAGGGCCAAGGTAGAACTATGCATCTGGCAAGGCAAAGGTTCTTCTGGGTCGGGTTGGAACGCGACATTCGTAGGTACGTTAAGTGTTGCTAGCGCTGTGTTGTCAGTAAAACGCTTGAACCTGAAGGTAGAGCCCCGCTAGAGAGCGTTAAAACGTCAAGCCCAATGGAGCTAGTATGTATCGATTTTTGGACTGCAGAAAGCTCCAAAGGCCGTAATGTGGATGTGTTAGTCGTAACTGATAATTTTTCCCGTATGGCACATGCCTTTCCGTGTCGTGACCAGTCAGCAAAGCAGGTAGCCCGACAGCTGTGGGACTGATATTTCTGTGTGTACGGCTTCCCTGACAGGATCCACTCGGATCAAGGGGCTAACTTTGAGAGCCAACTGATCCGAGAGTTGCTGCAGGTTGCCGGGGTAAAAAAGTCCAGAACAACTGCTTATCATCCCATGGTCAGAGCACTGCCGCCAAGGTCTAAGGAAAAGTGGTCACAGCTGCTTCAGACACTGACTTTTGCGTACAATTGTACAGCGCACGAGTCCACGGGTTACGCTCCATTCTACCTAATGACGAGCGCCATCACTTGGATTTGTTCCACTGAGAAATAACTTAATACTCTGTTATTTATAGTCATACAGATAATATGACATCATCCGAAACAGTAAAATGTATATTTTTATTTGTGTACATTCAAAATGACTACAAAATATCATGTCATTGAAAAATAAATAAAACAACATGATGCGCTGCTTTAGCGCGTCTCTGTCTCTTTAGATCTTTCTGGCGCTCACCAAAAATGAACCAAAATACAGAGAATAGCCTTCTTGGCGCGCCTACTTTTGAAAGTCAACATTTAGATTATTTAACGTTAAATGCATTATATATGCTTGAGTCACTTTGGAATAAATCACAGCGTGTTTGATGATAAAACGTGACTTAGCCTATACAGTCCAAAAAATAGGCTATAGGTTATAGCAAATTCAGACCAACTGCTGGTCTACACAGAGAAAAAGCCCTGCCTAGGCTCTTCTGTTGTACCGAGCCATTCGTTAGTCTAGTTGTTTGATGAGAAAATTAAATGTAGCCTATAGTTGCAATACACGCGTTTTGTAAGCTCCGTGCAACTGCTGCAGCGGACTATTATTACTAGAATATTAGAAATCTAATACTCAAGCTGTTTTCTCATTTTTCTACTCTTAATATAAAATATTTGCGGCAGAAAACTACTGCAGTGCAGCCAAAATGCTCTGTTCGACTTATCTGAGATCCTTTACTCTTCCCTGTGGATGACCTGTGACCTACTTTCTGTAAGATCTGAATTTTTGAACTTGAATTTTTGAGATTGAATTTTAGAAAACTGAATTTGAAGTTCCGAATTTCTTCATCTTGAATCTGTATTTTTTTAAACTGAATATTTGCAGTATACGAATTCAGAACAAAAAAAAACTAGCTGTTTGAAAATACATGTCTATAAAATTCAGCCATAAAAACATTTCAATTTGTTAAATTTCAAATGTTCAATATTCGTTTAAAAAAAATCAAATTCAGAACTATTTAAACTACCACCTAAAATTCAATTTTGTTAGATTTCACTTGTAAATAATTCAAATTTACACAATTCAAATTCAAATCATATTGTCATATTTTAAGCTCCATAATATCCCTTGTGCTACTGATATGTGTCGCTGTGCAAAAAAACATTTAATTTTTAGTCTCTTATCTATACTGAAAAAGTACACAGTATTAAAAAAAAAAACAATCGCCTTAATGCATCATACTAAATGGCAGAATTGCGACTGAATACAGCAGAATTGGATTCTGTTTGCCTCATTGACCATTATCTTCCTGTGTACCACTGTAAAGCCCCATTGAAACAATCTGTAAACCTATTTTATAAAGGTGGCATAACTTCTTGTATGACCTTATTTTATAATAACATTACAGTATCTTGCTTATGTACAACTTACCAAGTAAGATCCCTCAACATCCCTTAACCAAGTAAGTCCCTTAACTTAATTTGAGTGTCACTGTAACATTCATGTACTTTGTACAGAGAACATGTTTTATCCAAACTCTCAGGAAAATAAAACTGAAGATCATCGGCATAACAGTGGTACACAATACTATACTTCTGACATACTAAAGGAGTATGGAGGAAAAGTCTCCTAGATTCACAGCACCTGTCCCGTCGAGGCAAATACGAGGCAAACCACTGAAGGGCTGTACACCAACCCAACACTCCAGATGGTTGAGAAGAATCTCATGGTCAGTCGTATCAAAGGCAGCGCTTATATCTAATAAAATTAGAACAACATGTGAGTCGGAGTCCAGAGATAATGATGTATCATTAGTAACCTTAAGCAATGCAGATTTGGTGCAGTAACAGCTCCTAAAGCCAGACTGGAATGTGTCTAAAATATAAAAAATTATACCAATGTGAGTAAAGCCGTGAGTAGACCACTTACTCTAAAATCTTGGAGATAAAAGGCAGTTTAGAAATAGGTCTATAGTTATTATATACTGTATGATCCAAATGAGTTTTTTTCAACAAGGGATGAAGAACTGCATTCATTTTAGAGACAATATTTGCCACCTGTGTTGATGAGACTGGTTCAAAGTTAATGAAAAGGTTAGACAGTGCAGGATTTGTTGATGAAAGGGAATGTAAAGGTACAATTGCATTTCTGATCTTCTCAATGTTTTGAGTGAAAAACAATAAAAGCTCTTCACAATTCTATTGTTTAGCATCTCTCATAACATTCCTTTAGGGGTTTAAAACAGATTCAATTGTGTCAGACATTACTTTTGGCCGATTTGCGTTACCTAAAATTACCTTTGAGATGAATTTAATCATTGCCTCCTTTACTGCCTTCTGAAAGTCAGCCAGGCTGGATCAAACCCAAGACATTAAGTGCTTTACATAGAGAGGAATAAAAATAATCACAAAATAAAAGCAAGGAAAATTCAAACAGTTATTCAAAAGCTTTACATAGAAAGGAATTATAATAATCACACAATAGCAATTCATAGAGCTTTGCATAGAAAATAGGCATAAAATAAAAGCAGGGGAAATTAAAACAGTTATAAAAGGAATTAAAAGAGATAAATTAGAGACTGATAGCCAGTGTGATGGATCCACCTCTGAGGACGGTACGAGCGGCGATCAGGTACTCAACCATTGATCTCAAGGCCAGTGGTCTCAGTGCTCTCAAGTCAAGTTAAGTCAAGTCACCTTCATTTATATACAGTAACGCTTTATACAATACAGATTGTTTTGAAGCAGCTTTAAGACCGGTGGACTCAGGAGGCAGAATATGAACCCTTTGTCTGCCCAATCATGATCACGGTTGATCACCTGTTGTCTCTGTCTCTTTTGCTCCACTGTGGTGGTCTTCTGCTCCACCGTATGTATTTTTTGGACTCTTAGTTTGTAGTTCTTTCTGTTCCATTTTGCCTAGTTTCCACAAAGGGCCAATAACGTTAGAGTCACTTTCATATACTTTAACATAAAAGTCTACTAGGGATGAGATAATATTTGTATCTTCACCTTTCTTTTCTCAAGAAAATTAAATATGTACTGTTCTTTTCCTCCCATCTCTAACAACTAAACAAACTAAGTTTGTTTTGGAGTTTATTTGGAGAGACCTGGGGCCTGTACCATGAAGCCGGATTAGGTGGCTAGCCAGCTATGTTTCAGCTTAGTTTCCGCCAACCCTGGGTTTTAGGTACTATGAAAGTAGCTCGGCTTTAATCGGTGTTCGTTGCCATGGTATCTTACGCTGCACGGCTAACCTGCTCCGGGGCAGGTTATGTTCTGGATTCAAGATCTCAGACCGAAGTTTGACCAATCAGCTGAGAGCAAAGAAACATTATAGGTGACGTAACTTATTCCAAGTGTCTGTTGCAATGACTTCACCTTTTCTTCCAAATCCGGTGGACATCTCAGCGCAAATTGTTTGACGAGCACTTCGTAGAGAAATAGTTTTTAGCCAGACAAAATCCCCTTGCCTTAACTGATAGTTACTTGTATGAAAGATACAGATTTTCCGCGGAAGGAATGTCTTATCTTTGCGAACTTCTTGAGCCTCACATAAAGAATTTAACACGTCGAATTCATGCACTTACTGTACCGCAAATTGTATTGCGTTGCGTTTTTTTTTTTTTTGTGTGTGCAAGTGGTACATTCTTGCACGGCGGGTGACGCACAGAAGCTAGGGGAAAACATATGTTTGTCGAACCATTCGCAAGATGGTCCTCGCTCTGCAGGAGTACATGAAAAGCTTCATTAATAGTGTTCCCCGGACATTTATCGACCATGTCCATAAAAGAGGGCTTTTATAAAATTGCCGGTAAGATATATTGATAGGGTGACATCACATGAACACTTTTTTTTTTCTCAAAAAGCAAATTTCACAAATGTACTACACAATATAATACATGTTAAGAATTATTTTGAATCTTTTTTATTATTCTTCTGATAATCTTATGATAGGATTCCCAAGTCATTGCAACATGTATGCAGTCTATTGCTCCAATCTCCACTGCTCTAGGGCAGTGGTTCCCAACCCTGCTCCTGAAGGACCCCCAACACTGCACATTTTCTTTGTCTCCCTAATCAAACACACCTGATTCAACTCATCAGCTCATTAACCCATGTGATAATGAGCTGATGAGTTGAATCAGTTGTGTTTGATTAGGGAGACAAAGAAAACATGCAGTGTTGGGGGTCCTTCAGGAGCAGGGTTGGGAACCACTGCTCTAGGGGAACATGAGGCAGATTATGTTAATAGGAAGTCCTATCACAGCCTTAATGTTCAGGTAGAGATGATGTGAATATGTGAGATGATTATTTTCTGTGAGATGAATCTTTAAATTAATAGTAACTTTAACAGATATAACAATGATCTACTAAACATTTCATCTGCAGATGACTTGTGGTCATGAACATATGATCAAGTTTGGATGCCAAATGGCCTGGCTCCAGTGCTTGTCTTACAAATTTTCCTTGAGTCTGTGTTGTGTCAGCGCTTTGAGGAAAGCAAGTTAAATTTGGTACAGTACAAAACACTGTTAATTTGAACTGAGATAGAAAAACCTACACAATGACCCCCTATCATGACCCTCAGATAGGGCCACAGCACCGCTTCAGTGTGGCCCTCAGTAAAACCAGAGTGAAGATAGCGATGACCTTTGGCATCCTAAAGGCACATTTCAACTGTGTTCGGCGCTTCAGAGTCACCAGAGCGGGCATCACAGATAGTGGCTGTATGTGCCATTCTGCACAATATAGCCACCAGTAGAAAGAGCGAGAAACAACACAAAACCAGCTTCTCCCCAATGAAACTGACCCGATCACACTTGACCACCCAGCTGGTGCAGATGTAGATGCAATCACCATACAATATTACACTTAATAAAAGCACATTGAAACTGCAGATATGTCTCAAACTGTTTTATTGGTTTTGTGGGATGGGAGAGAGAAAGAGAGCAAGAGAAAGTTGCATTAATAAATATTCATACTAAAGTGTTACTTGGTTAAATAAGCTATCTATCTATCTATCTATCTATCTATCTATCTATCTATCTATCTATCTATCTATCTATCTATCTATCTATCTATCTATCTATCTATATATATATATATATATATATAGATCAGTTTTATCCAGCTGTTTGATTTTGTTTGGAGCCTCCTCAGCTCACAGTCAGCTCCTTTAGTGTGCAGTCTAGCTTGAGACTCTTTTAGTGTGCAGTCTAGTTTGAGACTCTTTTTGTACAGGGCCCTGACTGAGTCTGTTTCCACCTGAAACATAATTCCACCACAAACATGATCATTACAAGTTTTCTGGAGGCTCATCAAAATCACAAAAAGTTCCTTGACTTCCTACAAACACAGGACTGACTGTAATTTATGTCAAGGGTTTTAAATCCTTACACATTTCTTCTGAAGCCCATTGAGGTAGAGGCCTCAGTTTCTGGGTCAGGTTGTGAAAAATCCTACAAAAGAGATGTGTAAGGGCCAGTCCCTTTTTTATGCCACACATTCAAATGTTTGCCATAATAAAAAGCCCAGTGCATTCACATCAGCAACTGTCTGAGAACACACAGACAGAGTGTCTTCATTATTTGCTTCACCCTAATAAATAAAAGTAGGCCACTGTAAAGCATAACTGTTGTAAAGCAGGTTATGTTTGGTGTTCTGTCTGCTGCATACTGACCTCTGTGTGGGAGACTGTGTCTGTGTGTCTGTGTCTGTGTGCTAGCTTCAACAGGGACACTGTATTTCCCTGCAGAACATACAGTCAGCCATATTTAAAACTTAAAAAAAAAAGTAGTAATGTATTGCACACGTACCCAGTGTTACTTGCTTAGAGGAGCCAGCACCAGGGTCAGATTGTACAGCACCTGTAATCCCATCCATAATCGGCCGTCCCTTATTGCCTACTCAGAGCCAACTCCTCCGCCAGTGTATTCTGGTTTTCTGAATTTAATTCTTTATTTCTGTTTGCTGCAAACAAGTGTGATAAAATGTTCACAAAAGTAATAAAAGGTTGTGGTAAATACTCTTTGAATTAACGCCTTGAAATAACCACTTTGAATTATATTTTTATATTTTGTCTTTATCTGCTGCCAAGAACATTTGGAGTTGGGGTTGCATCTAAAAATCTAAAAATCAATGAATGTTAATCTTTCTTAGTAGCCTACATACATGCACATTTTTTATATATTACAAAAATAGGCTATTGGCTATATTACACATATAGGCTACACATACATATATACATACATAATTTTACATAAATATAGAATGTATTTGTTTAACTTACACATTAACAATCAGCAATCTTTCTCCAACAGTCTTCTCTTGCTTTGGCAGCAGAGACCGTATTGTTTCGAGCTTGAAATACATATTTAAATTAATCGTAATTATTAATGATTATCTCTTGCTCCTCCGCGGAAAAATATATTGCTCTAGCTTTACCCGCGATTGGTTGTTCAGTGTCGACGTCACTCTTTTATGTGCACGCGCGCGTGGAGTAATCATAGCTTAAGGATCAAAGCCTGAGTTGACAGAGAAAGTTGATGAGCTGCATCATGGTACCAATAAAGCCTGATTGCATCGGTTTGGTTTTGTCAACTCAAAACTAATCCTGTAACCCCGAGTTTGTTCAGCTACCTTCATGGTACAGGCCCCTGGTCCTCAGTAGTGAAAGAACCTTTTTATAGTAAATTATTTATTTCCTTTGAAATTTTAAATATGCCTGCTCTTCTTTTAATGGCTAATTGTTTAATGTTCTAACAACACATCCTATTTCAAATGCTCCCATTGTTTACCAAATTTGCTAGCATTAATAGCAGATAATCAATATCATGGAATCATGGATAAGTACTCTTTAATGGATTTCAGGTCACCATACTTCAACAGTGATTTATCTCAATTCTTTAATTGCACATTAAAGGAGGCAAGGAACGAGGAGTAAGAAGCTTCCAGAGGAACTATGAGTGAGGTTATGGGTGCTTCTCATTTCTTATTTATGCATCCTCACTTCTTTTCCTCTCTTCCTAACTCCACCCCCTTATGATGAGCGGGAATGATGCAAGGAAAGAAAATAAGGATGAAGGAATCAAAAGGAACTCTTCTTTTTATATACCCCAGCCCCCCACATGCTCCAAATTCACCCAAAATAGTCTTGTTTGTTTGTGCTGGTTTGTGCCGGTAAAAGTTTCCTTTGTGCTGCTCCGGTTTTTAAATATTAAACATTGAATTATAGGCGATGATGTCACCAGACACCCTCAACCACCATGCTCCAAATTGACTCCAAATAGTCTCAATGTGCTGGTTTGTGCTGGTAAAAGTTTCCTTTGTGCTGCTTCACTCCGCTCATGCATGCTCACTCATAATGTCCTTGTCATGCTATCAGCTGTCCGGATCAGCAACACACCGTCATCCTTAGCCTATCATCTTGCTGATTGTCTTTTCAAACATGACTCATTACAGTTTTCACAGCTTTCTTATTAGAAAATCATTAGAAGAATCAGAAATCAGATAGGCTACATAAAGTATTTTAAGTCTTCAAGAAAAAGGTTAAAGAAAGGCTTACTTTTACTAATTTTACACTTGTGTAGGCATAAAATTTGGCCAAAAATAATAATAAGATTGATTAAATAAAAACATCCGACTCTTCTCTCTTATAATATGTAAAACCAAGAATAACAGTTTTATATTTCAAAGAAATATGGAATCACCACAGAAAATACTTCCGGTACACAAATCAACTGGGTTGAAATCTTAATATGTTGTTAGTATGTTGTTTCTTAAATGATAATTGACCATAATAACATAATTGATGATATTTGAAAAGGACTAAGGGGGAATGCTTAGGTAGCTAGCTTGAAGCCAGGTGGGCTGTCGGTAAGAACAGGTCCAGTCTAGTCAAATTGGTTCTAGAAGTCTATATTGCACATACAAGCAGTTATTGTGTGTGTACGTGTGTGCGCGTGTGGTTTCTCCAAGGGAACAGAGAAATACTGTGTTTTAGTGTCCCAATAAACAATGCCAAATTAAGTACAAGGCAACTGTAATGTATAAGCATTTAATTTATTCTGTGATGATGTCAGAAGGCAACACCAGCATACACAGTGTATGTGTGTGAGTTTCCTGTATGAGACTGGAGAATATGAGGCGTAAATACAGTTGGAAAAAGTGTTCCTACAACGATATTACAGCAACTACAAATGTTACATTTCATTCACAGGCAATAAATAAGTAAATAAATAAAACAATACATGAGGCCATCTACGCATACATATAAGCTTATCAAATGCACATTTAAATAACTAAAGAACATACCTAAACAGAAAATATAGCAAACAAATTTAGCCCAAACATAAGTGATACAAAATAATATTTAAATATCAAACAAAGGCATGGGCACCACACAGGTGCAGCTGATAAAGCCTGTGAGAGAGTCCTGATTAGCTTGAGATTGGGTGGGTGGAGTTTGGAGCTAGCAGGGAATGAACAGACTAAGAGGGGTTTGGCACTTGTTTTGAGGGTGCAGTGCAGCTTATGGAAACAAAACTTCCCAACAATTACTCTATTTGTTTTTGGTTTTGTAAAGAAATAATGAAATAATAATATTGCATGTTTTATTGGACCCAGTCCATGTACCTTCTGGTAACTTGATTTTCTACTTAAAAAAAAAAAAAAAAAAAAAATCTTTTTTTTCCCATTTTGTTTAAGAAACTGAAAAATCAAAATTAAGCTAGATTTTTCGTAATTTTTGTTCAAAATTAGATTATGCTTTAATATTTGTTAATATCAATGCTGATGCCGTTGAAATTCTGCAGCAGAGCGAAGACATCTCAGATCATTATCTAGTCTCGTGTAAACTTCATTTAGCCAAGGCTGCAAAGCCGACTCGTGTTACAAATATGTTAGACCACTTCTGCCACTAAAGATTGCTTTATTAATAATTTTCCTGATCAGTTTCATCATCTCAGCATCCCCAGATAGCTTAGAAGAACTCGATATTGCGACAGAAATAGGCCGCTGTACGTGAGCTGTATCGTTCAGTTTCGTTCCGACAAACGGGGCACTACTTTTTCTTTTGCTCAATATGTTCAACGTTAATAAAAGGTATCCAAGCAAAATGTTCTCCACGCATTATCCTGCAGTTAATGAGAAAAGTGTAATTTATTGGCGCACTATATTGACTGCGTATTGAGACATATAAAACTGTTGAGCTAGATTTTCAACCAATCAGCATCGAAAATGTAAGTAGGTCAGAGCCGAAATCAAGCCAATATATCACTACGCACATGTAAACATGGAGGAGGACGTAAGCAGCGCATCTTCATCTGATAGCGGCGATCAAGCTCGATTAACACCCGTAAAGTGTATTCTTCATGTCGGAAAAGATGGTGGGAAAGGTCCGCAGCCCTTTACTGAAGTCCGATGGGAAAAAATCAAGCAATGTGCGTAGGAATGGCTCAAAACGTCGGACACTACGGAGCTAGCTATTGCTAGCTAGCTATAAACATGTTGCCCTCCTGGACAAAGGTGTCTCACCTCCGTGAAGTTGGCACCCCATAAAACGAAATCATTTCCAAAACTATGCCATTCGTTTGTGCTGCGTTTGTGCTGATTTGTGCCGCAAAAACCAACGTTTGTGCTGGTTTCGTGTTTGAGATATTGAACATTATTTTTTGGGTTGCGTGACGTCACTCTCCACCCCATGTCCTTCAAATCGCTCCAAACCGGTGTCATTCGTTTGTGCTCGGTTTGTGCTGGTTTGTGCCGTTAAAACAAACACTGTATCTGTTTTCCTTTCGCAGATATAACAAATTTAATTCGGGAGCTGTGACGTCACTCTCCACCCCACCTCATCTAAATCGCTCCAAACCGGTGTCGTTCGTTTGTGCTCGATTTGTGCTTGTTTGTGCCGTTAAAACAAACACTGTATCTGTTTTCCTTTCGCAGATATAACAAATTTAATTCGGGAGCTGTGACGTCACTCTCCACCCCACCTCATCTAAATCGCTCCAAACCGGTGTCGTTCGTTTGTGCTCGATTTGTGCTGGTTTGTGCCGTTGAAAGAAACAGTGCAACTACGATCCCCTCTTAAACATAAAAAAATAAACTTTTTAAGTACAGTTACATAACTGTCCACCCCATATGGTCCAAATCGTTTCAAAACTGTGCCGCTCGTTTGTGCTCGATTTGTGCCGGTTTGTGCCGTTACGATGAACATTGTATCTTTTTCCCCTCCTTAGAAATAACACATTGGATTCGGGACAGTGACGTCACTCTCCACCCCATGCCGTCCAAATCGCCCCAAACCGGTGCTTTTTGTTTGTGCTCGATTTGTGCTGTTTTGTGCCGTAGAAAGAACCATCATAAATTATTCCATTCTTTAGACATCACAAAATCTTTGGAGGAGTAGTAACGTCACGCAAGCAAGCCGCGCTCTCCATCCATCTCGTCTACAAACCTGTCCGGTTCGTTTGTGCTTGCACAGGGCCGCAGCTGTCAGCGTTCTTCTTTAGATATGGGAATGTTTTATTTTAGATTTATTTTATTTTGTGCTATTGACATTTGGTCTTTATATAATCACCAATGCACTACGATATGTAATGTATAGGCTACTGTCACTACTCTGGCTGTAAGGGACCGTTCGGTATTTATGGAAGGGGCCACCGGAGGAAAATAGGGGAGGGTCATGTCTTTTTATTCTTTGTTGAGGGGAGGGTCATCCAACTTTTTTTAGTCTAGGGGGAGGGTCACCCAACTTTTGTGAAAACAGCAACATTTCAAAGTGGCTTGTTTGGTGCATATTTTTTTACATGTAGCTCCATGTAGCTCTCGCGATCTCGGCCCCCCATCGCTATCAGATGCGTCTGACCCAACAAAAATCCAGTTTGGCGCTGTTTGACAGTGCGCGCGCACTTCACGCGCTCAGAAAAAGTGCATCATGTCAGAACAGAACGCCAATGAAATGTTTACCCGGCAAAGCTTTAAAGCACGAGCAAATAATGAACTTTTATGATTGCGAATAAGTGCAGTGTCATGTGAGTGTAACTCTACCGCTGCATTAACATGTGATGTGAATGTACATCGAGTTTTACAGTATTGGGACTGAGGTGCCAGAACTGCAGCTGATAGAATGTGCGCTGTTGCACGATACTATCATATTTTAGTTTCCATTCTTATTTTGTTTTCACAATAATGTTAGTGAGTAAATCTACTAAAATTACCACCATAACAGTGGAGTGTGATGTGTAAGATGTAGGGCTACCACATCTTTAAATTACTATTATTAGTATTATTTGGAGTTAACATAAAAAATATGTAGACCTACACCAAAAAAAGTGATACGTGATATTTGCAGTCAAAACTTGAAATATAAATTCTCAGAAAATGCATTTAATACCAATATATTGAAACGTCTGTTTATATCATACTCCCTTAATAAAGGAGTCAAGACATTCGAAAAATATCAGTCTACACATGCGTTTTATATTTAATATGAGGGAAATACACATGTGACGTGACACAAAAAATCTTTAACTTTTAGGTGGCAAAATATTTTTTAGTAATTCTATGAATTACACTGCGCAAACCAAAAGTAGGCTAATATAGCCTACCCACCGGATGAAGAAGGGTCGGCCTCCACAGTGTCAGGGTTGTAACAGGCAGGATGCTGAGACGAGGTTTAAGTAATTCAAAAACAAAGTATTTATTTATTAGAACTGAAATGGTTTCAGATTACAAAATCAAAAGACAAAACTCCAGGAATCAAACATTAACCATACAAAGACAACCATAATCTGACGACGACAGACCAAGACTGAGTAAAACACTGGGGTATATATACACAGGCAAACAGGATGATTAACAAGACACAGCTGACACAAATGAACTAATAAAACAGACCGGGGAAAACAGGACTAAACCAAAATCACAAAAGACAGGGGAAAACGGATCACAGAAACTGAAAACATAGAAACAGATTCATAAAACAGAACTCAAAAACCTCAAAACGTAACAGTACCTCCCCCCTCCCCAAAGGCGCGTCCTCGCGCCGTATAAAACATCCAAAAGGGTGGGAGGGTGGGCATCCTAGACTCCAGGACGATCCAGACGGATGCAGGTTGGTCAGGAGACCAGGGCGGAACATGCTGTGGTCGTGGCCATGATGGAGCAGGCTGTGGGCGTGGCCATGGTGGAGCAGGCTGTGGGCGTGGCCATGGTGGAGATGACCCTTCAGGTGGCCATGGTGGAGATGACCCTTCAGGTGGCCATGGTGGAGATGACCCTTCGGGTGGCCATGGTGGAGATGACCCTTCGGGCGGCCATGGTGGAGATGACCCTTCAGGCGGCCATGGTGGAGATGACCCTTCAGGCGGCCATGGTGGAGATGACCCTTCAGGCGGCCATGGTGGAGATGACCCTTCAGGCGGCCATGGTGGAGATGACCCTTCAGGCGGCCATGGTGGAGATGACCCTTCAGGCGGCCATGGTGGAGATGACCCTTCAGGCGGCCATGGTGGAGCTATTTTTTCAGGTGGCCATGGTGGTATTGGGAACCGCGTCAGAGAACCCTCCGCTGTTCCCCTAGCAGGTATGCGCCCCCCCAAAATTTTAATGGGGAAATTGACAGGTTCTGGCTCCTGCTCTGGAACAGACACCACCAGCTCAGGTTCAGGAACAGACACCACCGACTCGGGCTCAGGAACAGACACCACCGGCTCAGGAACAGGAACAGACACCACCGGCTCGGGCTCAGGAACAGACACCACCGGCTCAGACTCAGGAACAGACACCACCGGCTCAGGAACAGGAACCACCGGCTCGGGCTCAGGAACAGACACCACCGGCTCGGGCTCAGGAACAGACATCACCGGTTCAGTCTCAGGAACAGACACCACCGGCTCAGACTCAGGAACAGACATCACTGGTTCAGTCTCAGGAACAGACACCACCGGCTCAGACTCAGGAACAGACATCACTGGTTCAGATTCAGGAACAGACATCACCGGCTCAGGAACAGGAACAGACACCACCGGCTCGGGCTCAGGAACAGACACCACCGGCTCGGGCTCAGGAACAGACATCACCAGTTCAGTCTCAGGAACAGTCACCACCGGCTCAGACTCAGGAACAGACATCACTGGTTCAGTCTCAGGAACAGACATCACTGGTTCAGATTCAGGAACAGACATCACCGACTCGGGCTCAGGAACAGACACCACCGACTCGGGCTCAGGAACAGACACCACCGACTCGGGCTCAGGAACAGACACCACCGACTCGGGCTCAGGAACAGACACCACCGACTCGGGCTCAGGAACAGACACCACCGGCTCAGGAACAGGAACAGACACCACCGGCTCGGGCTCAGGAACAGACACCACCGGCTCAGACTCAGGAACAGACATCACTGGTTCAGATTCAGGCTCAGGTTCGGCTGGGCTGATGAGAGGATCAGTAGATCTGGTGGTATGTGGAAAAAACTTGCGTGCTCTCCGAACGGATACCCAAGATGGGTCGAACATTTTAGACCCAAGATCAGCACTATTAGAAATAAGTTTTCGTGCTCTGGGCCAGGTGATCTTTTTAAAATGTGCTGGGCTCGGAACAGGCTTCGGAACAAGACTTGGAACTGGCACCAACGGCTCAGGCACTGGAACTGGTACTGGAACTAAATCGGTTGGGTTGGCTGGATGTGAGGCGTACTGGGGGGTAAAACTTTCCCAGCAGATGGCAACAGCTTCCCTCCAGCTCAACCCCGAGAAATCGGGGAGTGGACGAGGATCGACGCTTACAGCACCGATCATATATGCTGTGATAATGGTTTCATCACATACATTCCAGTCTTTAGCCATATCACTGAACTTCACCGTATACTCCAGCAGGTCGTGGCTCTCCTTAATTACCCCTGTGAGTTGATCCCAGCACATTTTCTTTTTTGTTAGGGTCTGTCGTTCTGTCAGGGTTGTAACAGGCAGGATGCTGAGACGAGGTTTAAGTAATTCAAAAACAAAGTATTTATTTATTAGAACTGAAATGGTTTCAGATTACAAAATCAAAAGACAAAACTCCAGGAATCAAACATTAACCATACAAAGACAACCATAATCTGACGACGACAGACCAAGACTGAGTAAAACACTGGGGTATATATACACAGGCAAACAGGATGATTAACAAGACACAGCTGACACAAATGAACTAATAAAACAGACCGGGGAAAACAGGACTAAACCAAAATCACAAAAGACAGGGGAAAACGGATCACAGAAACTGAAAACATAGAAACAGATTCATAAAACAGAACTCAAAAACCTCAAAACGTCACACACAGAACATAAAATATTCTTTTTATTTTATTTTTCGTGTTCGCATTTATGAGGAAAAAAAAAAAACAATGTTATGGACGTGACAGTTCTCCATTACGGACATGACCGTTCTGAGAGCGACTTTAAAATTTTCACAGAGACCTCAAACAAAAAGCACAAAGCCTTTCTTTAAAGTAAATTTCGGTTTTTTATTAATTGTATCTTAATTTTAATCAATGTTTCATCAACAAATTGCGTGGATTCAATAAATAAGAAGTAAATATAGTAGAAAATAGATAATCATGACACGGAGGCGCCGGCGAGTGAACTAGACTTGTCTCATAAATGAACCGAAACTCAGCGTAAGGTAGCCTACTTGCCTCACAGACCTGATAAATATATAGAAAGCTTGAAATGTCTACTTTTAAACAGAACAATTGAAAACGAGAGAAAACAGACTGATCTCTGCTTATGTAATCCGTATGTAGCTAACGTGCATTTCTCTCTGGCGCGTTCTGCGAAGATCGCGAGTCAGCATCGACAGCGGTCGACACAGAAAACACTTGTTTAATTAAAATGTCTCCTTGCTATATTTGACATATTCATAATAATTACTTTTGCCGGTTCTTTGTGACAGCTTTGATGCTTTATTGGCAGCGCCACCCACATGTTGAACGCGTCACACCGGCATCAGCACCGAAAACAAGATTTTTTTTCAAATCTAAAATCAAAAATCGTGATACGAACCGAATCGTAGGTTTGGTCTATCGTTACAGCCCTAGTAAGATGAGAAAGCAGGAGTTTATGGTTATAAAAAAAAACAATGGCTATCTGAACATCTTTGCCAAACGCAAACCAGAAGTAATCAATAAATTATCGGGGAGGGTCATGCCTTTTTTCACAATCATTTTGGAGGGTCATAGAAAGATTTATTGCTGGCGAAGGGAGGGTCATGTATTTTTTGACTACAGATCTCAAAACTCCTCCGGTGGCCCCTTAAATAAAAAACGAACAGTCCCTAAGCTACGTGTGACTGATGCTTAATTTTGTATTAAAATAAATTAAAATAACCAATAAAAAAAAATTATTAAAAAAATTGTGTAGTGTCTTAAGTTTTCTGAATAGGCCTACTTTTGACAGCTTACAGTGCCTCCCAGCTAACAATTTAACGTTCTGGGAACGTTAGTTTTTGGTTCCCAGAACGTTCCCAGAACGTTCCCAAGAACGTTCCCTATTGGTTAGCCAGGAAAGTTTTCTTTACGTTAATAGAACGTTCCCTATAGGTTAGGGGAACGTTCCCGGAACGTTGCCGAAAGGTTCCCAGAACGTTCCCGAAAGGTTCCCGCAAGGTTCTCGTAACGTTCCCGGAAGGTTAGGGGAACGTTCCCGGAACGTTGCCGAAAGGTTCCCAGAACGTTCTCCTAACGTCTACACATCCTGATATGCCTGTACACAAATTATAGGTCTACAAACAACATATTCTACATTGTTTATTGTTCAAACACTTAAGAATCCTATGAATATATTATTACAATAAATTGAATTTACAGAAACTATCATTAATAAGTAAATCAATCAGTTTGTATTAAATAAATCAGCACACAATCCATGTTTTTGTTGATTCATTGTTTAATTATCAACCTAAAATAAGTCATTAAAAACAGCGTTAGCAAAATGTATTCAGGAACAGTAATTTACATTTAATATTTCAAACATGAAAATATTTCAATAAATAAAACTGCACAAACATTTTAATTAAAACTATCTTTTTGCAAACTGTAGCCTATAACTTTGGCTATAAAGTTGAAAAAGTATTCATTTATATACAATATACATGAATGTGCCAATCTTCACTCCGCTCAAAACATTTAAACTCCCAACACCATCTGCAAATTTAACAAGAAAATAAAAAGACAACGCGTTACATGGACACACAATCCCATGCCAAAATTCAAGCCCTGTAATGGCATTAATATTCATCTGGAGCAAATGAAAAGAGTGAGGTGGGATTGTGGATCACAATTGGGATCACAAGCTGTAGGAGATATGAGCACGAGCGCTGCTGGTATCATGTATTTATTCAGATATTTCAGCATCAATGTGTATAGAAAAATGTATATATTTCAAAACACTACATTGAAATAATAAATAGTGCAATATAAATAAATGCAGACTACAAATCAAAAAAGGAATGTTTTATATAGGGGTAAGGATACCCATTAAGCCTCTCTCTCTGAAGTCAAATAAAAAACAGAGAAAATAATATTTAAGTCTAGTGAACTCTGACCTGCGAATTCGCTCTACCTTTTATGTATAAGTCTCACCTCTAATGAAGAATTTGAAAACCTGTAACTGCTGTGTTGTTTATGAGAAAGAAAGTGAAAAAAAGTTTGAAACTGCTATCAATTTTTTTTTTTTAATCTCTGTGACTTTACACCTACAAATTCCACTGTCACAGGTGCTCAGTTTTGCTATAATGAAACCCTCACAGAACATGGTAATAATCAGCCATCCATGCAAAAGCAAAGGTCGGTGTAGTTTACAGGTGCATCTGTCCAGGCCAACATCTGATGCCTTGATGCCTTCCGCTGGGATCCCAGAAAACCTGAAATAAAAAAAATAGTACAGTTCAAAATCTATCATACATACATCTCATCTGGTATCACAAATTATCATTCCAGGTTCACTTTAAGATATGCTCAATATTAGTGCTGCACAATATTGAAAAATGTAGAGTTTATTTAGAGATATCAGCCGTATGGTTTAGTGCATGCGCTAACGGCTCCAGGTTTGTATCTGGTAAATTACCCCACTAATAATGCCCAGAATGGTACCAAACTACTACAGTAGTACAAATAGGTTCTGTACTCATTAAACGAGGCATTGGAAAGTTTGTAAGTACATCAGGAGTTTATTTAAAGGTGCACTAAGTAACTTTTTTACCTTAACCGAACAGCTTCGGAGTCATTGGAATAGTTATATGACTTGTTTCGGGTTGAATGGTGGTCGTCGCGCATCCCCCGAGCGCCTGTGAGCGGAAAACCCACCCTTGCAACTTTGGGGCGGCGGGTCGTGTCAGGAAGTATCGCGTGATATCAGGTCTCGCAATGTAACAAATTGCTTTACGGCACTGCACACAAAGCTAGGAAAGCTTTGTCGGAGGACGAAAGAAAGGAAACGGCAGACTGACCGAGCAAGGAGTCAGACTCGAGTAAATATCGTTCTTTTTGATGGACTAGTAGACATCTTCAGAGGTTATCTGTGCCTGTTCGATGTCCGACGCTTTGTAACGCATTCTGTCAGGAGGAGAAATAGGGATAGCTCACAGATGAAGTTATTACCGAGAGCCAGACAGACTCACGGAGGCAATTGGCATCTCACAACTTGCACTTTATTCCCCAGTCGAACTCGTGTAACTGTCTGTCACCCGTTCTAACGTCCACATCTTTACTTGATAAACAAAAGTAGGATAAGAATGAGCATCAAACTGAAATAACCCGCATACGGGTGTTTGAGGTGCACATGATACAACACAGACTGCCGACGACAGTTCAACAGGGCGCGCGCAGCTCTTAAAGGGGCCACACCTTATTTCCACTCGTTACAGCTTCCATCCTATTGAACAGGTACCGGTATAGAGGGCGGAAGGGATCAGGCCGTGAGTGCAGAGACAGCTCTGCGCGAGTGCTATTTACGACAGTAACGTTAAATACAAGTACTCCACAGCGACTCTAGGGGTCGCTGTTTGACAAAAACGGAAAGCTGCATAGTGTGCCTTTAAATAACACTTGCCTGACGGCGAATGCTACTGCTGATGTTGACGTCACTTTATGAGTACAGAACCTATTTGTACTACTCATTTTCCCCGACATAGAGCAGACCGGCACACAACAAAAACTGCTGTTCGGATGTTCCCTTTTCTGATATTTTAGCCTTCGTGACATTTTAATTAAAACAGAAGTAAGAATTTTAGTGTAATAAGCAAAAATTAACAGTAAACTCAGAGATCACCTACCGCTGCAGATGTGTACGGAAGTGAAAAGCGGAAATGCTTAGACCTCTTTCCGGTTCAACCGCTGGGCGCTCCGCATAACCTCTATTGGGGGGATTTTGTAGAGGAGTGAACCTGCATAGAAAATTACAATAGATAACAAGCATAGATTAATACAATAGAAGAAAAACACAGTTGAAATAAGCAGTGCATTATGTTTTTCAGTTAAATCTAACTTATCAGGTACAGAAATTGATTTATCAAAATGTAAAATAAGTCTTCAGTGTAAAAATAAAATAACTATAAAATTAATGTATCTTTGCTAAAGCTACAAGTCATTTTCTCTTTTGATGTTTGATCACCATTGGCGACACAAACAGCTGTGGGTACGTTAGGCTGCTGTCCCTTTAAGACGAATGCGCAGAACTAATATAAATGACACGCATCCGTTTTCTTTCTGTTTAAAACACAAGACAAGAGGAAACTCGCCATTTTGACTTCATTTTGCGTGCACGTGTCTGTTTAAGCTAAAAAAAAAAAGTGAAAGAGAACTGAATTCGGCTAAACTCACCTTCTTCATCTACTGACTGTGGATGGCATCAAGGTCTTGTCCTGAAGAATACAGGGCCAAACAATAGGGATTTTATCTCATCTGGTAACAAGAGCAAAGCCATAACTTTAAGAACTCTAATGATATATTTACCCCCTGATATTGCATTGGGGATATCAATTCAAACATTTTTAAAGGCTAAGAGTATGAGCCACAGCTTCCCAAGATATCTAGGGGTTGCAAATTAGTCATGGCTATAAACCTGTATGCATGGCATCTACTTTGTATTTTTTATAAAGCAATGTTCTATGCATTTGTCCCTGTCAAATAAACATTAAATAAATAAATCTGTGAAAAATAACTGCCTAAAGTTGTCGACCCCCTGAACCGCATTTAAAAGTACAAAGAATTTCAGTATTGATCAATAAAAAAAATAAAAAAAATACATAAATACCTTTGAGTTGGACAGTATGGTGTCAGTCTCATTGGCCAACATAATTCAAAACAGACCTAAATAAATAAAATAAAATATAGTAATCATCAGGATATCATGTTATCATAATAGTTAAATGAATTATTATAACTATGACCATTATAATATTGTATTAGTCGCCTATTATTTAGCTGATTATTTAGCTTACAGGCTTCTCAAGGACAATCTCACTGAAAAAAACTTGGGGTTAATGATTTTAAAATGTGAGACTTATTTCAAAAGCATAAATCTTACAGACCCCAAACCTTTGGACAGCAGTGCACTGCATGTTTGAGGTGGTTTTGCTTACTAGTCATATGGTTCATAGAGATTTTCTTGGACAGGGAGTGCAGCAGGCCATCACAGCATGATGATCTAGGAACATAACATGCTGTTTGTCACAGAGCCAAAAATATTACATGTGATAGGTTTATTTCAAGGAACCAAGCTAGAACAGAGGTGAAATGCAGAAAAGATAAATATATACAAATCTTAAGATAATATATTGTGAAATAAATGCATATGGAATTATCATCATGATTAAACAATAACTCACCCCTTGTTGTAGAGTTTTATTTTTTCTCTCGCTATTCTGAAATCACATTTTAGCAATATTGGTAAGTGACGTCACTGATTAAGTTAACAATACAGTGCATTCTTTTTTGGTTAGCCTAAATAAATTAGCTTACTTCCCATTGACAAATTACCAGCAAAACTATCAAAAACTGTTATCTACACTAAATATGTGTTTAAAAACCCAAACTTTCATAAATAAGACCTCAACTTAACGTAACTTAGGCCTAACGTTGTCTTTTGAAAACGGTTAGCTAGCGTAGATGCTAACGGACTTTTTCAAAGACATAAAACCATTTCTTTAAAATAAATATTTAACAGAAGCGTGTCAATTACACGTAAGAAATGTGTCAGGAGCGTTTGTGTGTATTATTTGTGAGATTTTGTTGTCTAAACTTACCTGAAAGCAGTGAAACCAACAGCGAGAGACGGGAGTTTTGTTGTTTGTCAGTTGTCGATGACGTTTCCATCTGCTCTCGCGCAGCGCACGTGCTCCAGTGTTTGATCACGCGCATGCGCATTAAAACACTTCAAAGTCATGCAGCATTTAAATAAACATATAGAATTAAAATATAACATAATTTAAAATATCATTAATAAAAAGTTATTGCGAATAGATCTGAACGTTGTTGGTTATCTTATAACCTTAGGGGACCGTACTGACGACGTTGTCAGTTGGTAATCTGCCTGTTAATAGTAGGCTAAGTGATATTAAAATAATAACCTGCAAGGAAACGTTCTGGGAAGGTTCTCTTTAGGTTATAAAAATTAAACCTAAAAATAACCTGCAGGGAACGTTCTGGGAAGGTTCTATTTAGGTTATTAAATAACAACCTGCAGGGAACGTTCCCAGAACGTTCTCTTTAGGTTATAAATTTAAACCTAAAAATAACCTACAGGGAACGTTCTGGGAACGTTCCCTTAAAGTTATAAAAATAGATCCTAAAAATAACCTACAGGGAATGTTCCCAGAACGTTCTCTTTAGGTTATAAATTTAAACCTAAAAATAACCTACAGGGAACGTTCTGGGAACGTTCCCTTAAAGTTATAAAAATATATCCTAAAAATAACCTACAGGGAATGTTCCCAGAACGTTCTCTTTAGGTTATAAATTTAAACCTAAAAATAACCTACAGGGAACGTTCTGGGAACGTTCCCTTAATGTTATAAACAAAGATCCTAAAAATAACCTACAGGGAACGTTCCCAGAACGTTCTTGTTTGGTTCCCAAAAAAATAACCAAATGGGAACCAAACGGGAACGTTAGGGGAACGTTCTGTGTTTGCTGGGCTGTTTGTGCTGTAAAAAGTTTCGTTTGTGCTGCTTCGGTTTTTTAGACATTAAAATCTATTATAATCTTTTATGCTGCATCGGGTTTTAAAATATTAATCACTGAATGTTTGGTCGATTCAAAACGAAAGACATTTATTTCTGTAATGTCAAAGCTGAATTTTCTGTATCATTACTCCAGTTTTCAATGTCACATTATTCTTTAGAAATCGTAAGATGTTGATTTTGTGCTCAATTATTATTGGTGCTCACTGCTCAGTTAAGAAAGGCTCTTATATTTTATCAATGTTTAATACACATTGCTTGTTTTTTTTATTTATGTTTTTGTTTGTGGAAACCGTGAAACCTGAGTGACCTCAGAATGACCTAAAAATATAATTTTAATGTCTAAAAAACCGAAATCTTTCGTTTTGAATCGACCAAACATTCAGTGATTAATATTTTAAAACCCGATGCAGCATAAAAGATTATAATAGATTTTAATGTCTAAAAAACCGAAGCAGCACAAACGAAACTTTTTACAGCACAAACAGGCACTGTAAGCTGTCAAAAGTAGGCCTAATTCAGAAAACTTAAGACACTACACAATTTTTTTAATAATTTTTTTTTATTGGTTATTTTAATTTATTTTAATACAAAATTAAGCATCAGTCACACGTAGCTTACAGCCAGAGTAGTGACAGTAGCCTATACATTACATATCGTAGTGCATTGGTGATTATATAAAGACCAAATGTCAATAGCACAAAATAAAATAAATCTAAAATAAAACATTCCCATATCTAAAGAAGAACGCTGACAGCTGCGGCCCTGTGCAAGCACAAACGAACCGGACAGGTTTGTAGACGAGATGGATGGAGAGCGCGGCTTGCTTGCGTGACGTTACTACTCCTCCAAAGATTTTGTGATGTCTAAAGAATGGAATAATTTATGATGGTTCTTTCTACGGCACAAAACAGCACAAATCGAGCACAAACAAAAAGCACCGGTTTGGGGCGATTTGGACGGCATGGGGTGGAGAGTGACGTCACTGTCCCGAATCCAATGTGTTATTTCTAAGGAGGGGAAAAAGATACAATGTTCATCGTAACGGCACAAACCGGCACAAATCGAGCACAAACGAGCGGCACAGTTTTGAAACGATTTGGACCATATGGGGTGGACAGTTATGTAACTGTACTTAAAAAGTTTATTTTTTTATGTTTAAGAGGGGATCGTAGTTGCACTGTTTCTTTCAACGGCACAAACCAGCACAAATCGAGCACAAACGAACGACACCGGTTTGGAGCGATTTAGATGAGGTGGGGTGGAGAGTGACGTCACAGCTCCCGAATTAAATTTGTTATATCTGCGAAAGGAAAACAGATACAGTGTTTGTTTTAACGGCACAAACAAGCACAAATCGAGTACAAACGAACGACACCGGTTTGGAGCGATTTAGATGAGGTGGGGTGGAGAGTGACGTCACAGCTCCCGAATTAAATTTGTTATATCTGCGAAAGGAAAACAGATACAGTGTTTGTTTTAACGGCACAAACCGAGCACAAACGAATGACACCGGTTTGGAGCGATTTGAAGGACATGGGGTGGAGAGTGACGTCACGCAACCCAAAAAATAATGTTCAATATCTCAAACACGAAACCAGCACAAACGTTGGTTTTTGCGGCACAAATCAGCACAAACGCAGCACAAACGAATGGCATAGTTTTGGAAATGATTTCGTTTTATGGGGTGCCAACTTCACGGAGGTACCGGACCCTGATGTCCCAACAACTGGTTTCACCCAGCCTGCTATCGGCGTTTTATAGACAAAAAACGCTTGACTTGTGTGTATGTGTGTGATGGGTAGGTTTAGGGGTCGGGTTAGTGTGTGTGTGTGTGTGTGTGTGTGTGTGTGTGTGTGTGTGTGTGTGTGTGTGTGTGTGTGAGAGAGAGAGAGAGCGAGAGAGAGATGGGTAGGTTTAGGGGTCGGGTTAGTGTGTGTGTGTGTGTGTGAGAGAGATTGGTAGGTTTAGGGGTCGGGTTAGTGTGTGTGTGAATCTGATAGTGAGGACAGTGATCTTGATATTTAGTGATGTGTATATGATAATAAAATTAATATAGGACATATATTTAATATAAATAAATCAAAATTAAATCTTGTTTACAATAATCATTCCTGTGAATATGTACATGTAGTGCAGTTACTGCTCGTGTATGCAAATTAACAATTCACCATTAAATGTGTTATTTTTAAAAGTGTTTTAAAAGTGTGTGGGTATGAAGGACCAAAAATGACAGAACGAAAAATAAATAAATAAAAGTAGAAATAAATAAATAAATGCAGAAATAATAGTGAAAATAAATACATTTTGGTAATATAAATGGCTATTTCTGTATTTTTACATGTATTTATTTATTTATTTATGCATTTCTATATGTATTTATACATTTATTTATATATTTATGTATTTATATATTTATTTATTTATATATGTATTTATTTATACATTTATTTATTTCTACATTTATTTATTTCTGTATTTCCACATTTCTACATTTATTTATTTCTGTATTTCCACATTTCTGCATTTATTTATTTCTGTATTTCCACATTTCTACATTTATTTTTCCCTGCGCATGTATGCTAATTGTCCAAATGGCTAAGCCACGCCCCCAAACGCGATGAGCCAATCACAGTACGCATAGCTAACCCAATACCAGAGCCTCTGCCCAATACACTCAGACATTCTCTGCTTCCTCGTCCATTGCAATGCATTGCGGTTATCAGTTTTCATTCGTTTTTATGTTTTTTCTTGTCATTTTGCCTTTTAAACAGCGTGTGTGTGTGATTTTGGTTGGGTGACAGTTGTAGGTTACAGTTTGACAAGAGTTTACAGTTTGACAAAAGTACAATGTTGTGTTTTACACAAATATAAGTAGGCTAAACACTTTGCAGTTTTAATTATGTCCTGTATGAACAAAATGGAGTATGTTTTTATGTTTCCACTGTTCGATCGCGCCCGCTCTCTGACACAAACACACACAGACACACAAACACACACACACATTCCAGCAATGCAATCTTGACATCGCAGCCTGTTCATTATTCTGCGCTCACACCAAACGCGAATAGAGCGTCAAATTCGCGCCTATCCGCGTCTAGTTCGACGCTTGAACATTTTGAATCCAAAGCGAATAGGACGCGCGTATAAAGCGAGCGTTTGAAGCGAAATAGCACCAAACTATAACGTTTACACTGTGAACTGTCTGTAAATCTTTGTTCTGGAGCTGAAGCTTATCGACCTTCTCAACAATAAAATTATTAATATAACCCTCCAATGCATATTTAAGGCCCTTTTGGTGACATCGAGATGATATATAATCTTTCTGTCTCCAAAAAATCATCAATTGCCTCCTGTGAAATGTCTCCTACTGTGACAGCTGCCAAAGCGCATGTTACCGAATGTTGACTGTTTGTCCGAGTGAGTGGAGGGGGCGTGGCTTAGCCATTGGTCAATTAGCATACATGCGCAGGGAAAAATAAATGTAGAAATGTGGAAATACAGAAATAAATAAATGTAGAAATGTGGAAATACAGAAATAAATAAATGTAGAAATGTGGAAATACAGAAATAAATAAATGTAGGAATAAATAAATGTATAAATAAATACATATATAAATAAATAAATATATAAATATATAAATAAATGTATAAATACATAAATAAAAACATATAGAAATGCATAAATAAATAAATAAATACATGTAAAAATACAGAAATAGCCATTTATATTACCAAAATGTATTTATTTTCACTATTATTTCTGCATTTATTTATTTATTTCTACTTTTATTTATTTATTTATTTATTTTTCGTTCTGTCATTTTTAGTCCTTCATATGTGGGGGGGTTGGGGTTTGCAAAAAAACAACAACTTGCATCACAATAAGTGTATTGTGATCGTCAAAACATTTTAGTAACTAAACTGAATTTTATTAGGTTTAGTGACAACATGTTACAATGTTTATATGGTACAATTTCTGGTAAGCTACGTTAAAAAAAAAAAAAAATTCTTGAAACAAATTTCACGATTTCAATTCAATTCTTGCGATTTGATTTAATATTGACTCATTTGGATAAATATTAGGTAGGCTACACAAGATAGGCGTTCATTTTTCTCAAGAAAAAAAAAGACATAGGCTATACAGACAGCCCTATCAGCTGGTAGTATTATTTAAGGTTAACAATAACTCAAATTAAATATAGGCCTAATGCGTTTTTTATTATAATAACAACAACTTTATTTAATGATATAAGTACAAATATAATAAATATGTAATATAGTACACATATTTAGCAAAATACTCTCTATAGCTCTTTTTCTAGCCAACTAACGTGCCTATATTATGGTCATTAAATGGCTTTCCTGAGGTAAATGTTATGTGACATAATTGTTCTCCAGCCGTTTTATTGACCCCTTTGTTTGATTGATTGATCGATATTATGTATGAAGAATATAGGTTACATTTCGGTAAGCTGTACTGTTTCTTTCAATATTGTTCATTCGTGTTTATTTAGCCTACTATTAGCTAGTAGCCTAGAGATGATCGGTTCACGTGCCGCTAGGGATCTGTCGCGTCACAATTACAAACGCCAAAACGGTATTTATTGTTTGAATTTCGTAATAAAATTGACAGAATCTGAGAGCTGAGATTTTTTTCATATAACTAACCTGCTCTGTCTAGTCTGTCGGTCTCCATGTCCTCTTTGCTTCGCGATTTTTCTGTGCGTGAGAAAATCGTGTGGCGTGAGAGCGTGTGAAAAGTGTAAATTGCGTGAGTCTGAATGCGTGAGAGTTGGCAGCTCTGTAATATTATTATATTTTGGCTTAATTCTATTTGTTATTCAGATTTTACCTCAAATATTACCTTTGAATTGGAACAACATAATGATAAGTAATTGGGATGTTAATGCTACTGGCAGACACAGCAGCAGTTGTAGGCAGGTATATTGATCATGAAATCAGAATTTTCTTGTCTTGAATTATTAATCCTTTCATTCATTTATGTCACTTGTTTAAGTTAATTAATATGTATAAAAAAATAATAAAAAAAAACTCGATTGGGGGCCCCCTGGTGGCGAGGGGGCCCCAAGCAGCCGCTTAGTTCGCTTATGCCTCGGCCCGGCCCTGGCTACAGTAGAAGTTTTCTTGATAATCTTATCATGTTTATTGTCCCTAGATAGCAACTTCAGGTATATCACACATTTCAAACTGGTTTATTTTGTACTTCAAGTGGTAATTCGGCATTTTTGGGTTTATATGATAAACAGGTTTGAAAGTGCAAAATTCCCTGTTTTCCCTTTTTTTCAAAATGGGCACCTTTAGCATCATTTTTCTCAAAAACTGCAAGGTTGTGTGTGAAGAACTTTTTCCTAAGGAATCTCTATATATTTCTGATGTTAAATATAAAAAAAGTAGGTAGTGCCCCACTTGGTGGAACGAAACCCTATTTCTAGGCCTCTTTTAGGCTACCGACAGCGGCCTAAAACTTTTAACTCTCTCTTTTCCAGCACTTTAACACAGTTGCTCCGTTGCGCTTAAAGAAGATTAAAGAAAATAGTCCAACGCAGTGGTACAACGAGCACACTCAGGCCCTTAAGAGAGCAGCCAGAAAAATGGAGCGCAACTGGAAGAAAACAAAACTAGAGGTATTTCGCATTTCATGGAAAGAGAGCTCGATTGCATTAGCCTGACTACGTCAGACTTCGTACTTCCGCTCAATTTCATTTTCGCTTCTGTACTCAGTCTGAGACAGCGTCAGAGCTTTCCGTTTTCCTCCGGCCTGAAAACAGCCGGCCAATCAACGAACAGAGGGCGGGCTGAGAGCCGTGACGTAGACGCTGATTGTACCGTGGATGCTTACACTGTAAAAAATTTCCTGTAGAATTTACAGGAATTTACTGGCAAAAAAGTTGCCAATAAAGTCCTGTAAAAATGTTGGTAATTGCTGTAAAATTGATTACAGTATAATACTGTAAAGCAATTTACAGTTAATTGTTGTATATGAAATACAGTAATATGTAGTATTTTTTACAGTAACATTGAATTAAACTTGTATTTTACTTTACAGCAATTTTTTGTAATTTCACTAAAGTACAGTATTTACCTGGCAATAAAATTGCCAATAAAATCCTGTAAATATATTTTACAGCAATTTTTTGTAATTTCACTAAAGTACAGTATTTACCTGCCAATAAAGTTGCCAATAAAATCCTGTAAATACCCCCAAAATTCAAGAAGATGCTGGAATAGTTTAACATTTAAAAAGCTGAAAAGAATCATTTTAACAGTAAACTGTACTCTATTATTTACCATTATATTGATGTAAATGCATTAAAATAAACATTTAAAAAAACAAAACAAAGTCAAAGCTGTTGTAGAAAAATATTTATTAAAATAATAAGCAAATTACTGCAAGACTGGTAACAACAATTTAACTTTTTCAAGTACAGAAAATCTTTTCAAAATCAGTCACAAAATAACTACAAATAACTTGTAAGACTTAAAAGCAAGATTCTGGGTTCAATAAAAGTTAAAGGGATACTCTACCGTTTTTTCATATTAAACTATGTTATTCCCTTAACTAAGACGAGTTGATACATACCTCTCTCATCTCAGTGCGCGCACTCAATCGCTCTAGCGCGCGGTGACACTTTGATAGCACTTAGCTTAGACCAGTTCATTCATTAGGATCCAAACAGAGATGAAGCTAGAAGCAACCAAACACCTCCACGTTTTCCCTATTTAAATACAGTTACACGACCAAGTATGGTGACACAAAATAAAACGTGGCGCTTTTCTAAGCGAGTAAAAAGGATAACTATAATGTATGGCGGAATAGCACTTGAAGTTGGAAGCACTTCGACTTGGCGCAGTAAAAAGTCGGTGAAGTATCCCTTTAAAGGGAGGGTTCATCCAAAAATGAAAATTCTGTCATCATTCTGTTTACTCACCCTCAATTTGTTCCAAACCTGTATGAGTTTCTTTCTTCTGTTGAACACAAAAGATTATATTTTAAAGAATTTTGGTAACTAGACAATTGAAAGTAAATGGCTACCATCAACTGTTTGATTACCAACATTCTTCAAAATATCTTCTTTTGAGTTCAGCAGAAGAAAGAATCTCATACAGGTTTGGAACAACATGGGGGTGAGTAAATGATGACGGAATTTCCATTTTTGGGTGAACTAACCCTTTAAGCTCAGTCAACAGAATGGCATTATGGTTAACTCACATCTCCTGTTAAAACTCACATTTCTGCTTTTTTTTATTAATTATTTTTTGTATAAATGTTTGTGATAAACAACACAAATGCTGGTGATTGACAACATTCCCTCTAAAACATTTAAAACATCTCCTCCTGTAGTTTTTTTGTTTATATACATTTGACAACTTACAGTACATGCTTAACCACTCAAAGTCTGTTAGCCTTCTGAGAAGAGTAGACACATGAGGATTGACTGTGTTGTTCCTCTTCTCTGAGGTCTTTCCACTTTTTTTGACTGTCTTGGTACCAGTGGATGGGTTGATTCCAACAAAACATCTGCACAAAAATCAGTCAGAAAAACACAAGCAGAAGCTTTAGGATCATGTGCAGACTAATGAAAATATACCACTTTACAATAAGCATTCGCTGCACTACTGTATTATAAAGGGTTAGTTCACCCCAAAATTACATTTCTGTAATTAATTACTCATTAATCTGTCATTAATTAACTACTGACCTTCATTCATTTTCAGGAGCACACATTAAGATGTTTTTGATGAAATCAGAGAGGTTTCTGAACCACACATAGACCACAACGTCATTACAACTTTCAAGGCCCAGAAAGGTAGTAAAAACATCATTAAAATAGTCCACGTAACTCCAGTGGATCAACCTTAATGTTATGAAGTGATGAGAATACTTTTTGTTCTAACGTAGAACCTGGAAGCGCTGCACTGTGTTTACTACTTTAACAGCGTCAGAGACTGACACAGAAGAGAAGAGATTGTTGAATAAAGTCGTTATTTTGGGGGTTTTTGCGCACAAAAAGTATTATCGTGGCTTCAAAACATTAAGGTTGATCCACTGTAGTCACATGGTCTATTTTAACAATGTCTTAACTGCCTTTCTGGATCTTGAAAGTTGCAATGATTTTGCTGCCTATGTGTGGTTCAGAAACCTCTCGGATTTCATCAAAAATATCTTAATTTGTGTTCCGAAAATGAACAGTCAGTAGTTAATTAATGACAGAAATTAAATTTTTGGGTGAACTAATCCTTTAACATACACATTTATCTTTAAGTAAACTGTTACCTTTGAACAAATTCAAGTGTGCAGGATGCCTCGTGCTGGTACACCAGATTAAAGTTGTAGTAAGTTGCAAACAAAGCAGCAAATCCAGCCATAAAATTGGGGTGTGGATTCATAACCACTTGACCCTCAATACTCAGCATCCACTGGGTTGCAGTGAGAATTTCACCTAAAAATAATAAATATAAGAAACACTTTATAAAATACTAAAATACAACAGGCAAAATGTATTAAGTAATTTAAAGATTTTTGAACATACATTACCTAAGACAATCAGTCTCGGAGAGTCTGGAAGTGTAGAACTTTTTTCCACATCAGCTGCTGTTGCTGATATCTAAAAGAAAAAAAAAGAAAAGGAAAGAAATGTAAATGACAATGTAATTAAATGCAGTATATGAGAATCTTGAGATGTACAGGGCTGACACACGTTGTAGCGAGTTTGCAAAAACTGCTTCATTTAGAAGCTCATGTGGACTGTTTTTGTGTGTTCTTGAGATATGAGATGCAAATGTGGATTTTACACTAAATGTCCTCTCACAACTCTTAAAGCTGCAAATTTTGTAAATGCACAGGAACAGTCAGGTACACCACAGGTAAAACAGCAGTGTGGAACATTACTGTGACCTTTCATATGCTTAGTAAAACCTACAATGGTATTGCTCTCATGTTGACACAATTTACAGCGATACATTTCTCATTTAGATTTAGGTTCAAGTTATATTAATAAAACGATAACTATGGGAACTTTGAACAGAAAATAAAATGAACTTTCAAATCTTTTGCCAGTAATTTTGAATTTAGTTATGACGCAGGGATTTGTTAAACACTGGTTTTGTCTCAACAGCACTTCAGTAATTATGTCTTGTCTTCCAAACTGCAAATGCTCGGTAAAAAGCGACTCTCTCGAGAGCAAAGGCGAATAAAACTGTAACAAACTGCAGCATTCGTCCATAACATTTACGATGGTTTTACCTAACAGTTCAGCTTCGTCTCACCACTTTTCTATGCCTCGCCTGAAACAAGAAATTTAAAATTAAAGACACATTCCTTTACTAAATAAACGTAACGTTTCGGCGGGAAAATATTGGAATCAAACACTTTTACATCCCACTAAATGTCCTGATAACACGCAGTTGTAAACAAGTCGATAAAATTAATTGCATCTGACATGCCTATGTTGAATTCTGTTTAAAAATATGAATCGCTTAAACAGCATTAAGTAATACATTCGATTGTAATATTTATGGACGTAAATTTAAGTTAACTTACCAAAAATTTAGTAAATAGTGCCTTTTATCTTCAACTCTTCTTGCCCTGCTCCAGTCCACCAGTTTTCAAACCTGTATTCAGCCGCGCAATCCCATAATGCCACATCACAGTAAATTGTTGTAAAACCATATGAACTACAGTGAAAACGCCTCTTACCTGTAAATCAATTTACAGTTGACAGGGAAATATACTGTTAACAACTGTAATACTCTTTTTGACCCATAATGCATTGCGAATTACAGTAATAACTTTTGCTGTAGAATCTACAGCAATTTGTTACAGTGTAGATTTACTTAACAAAATCTGCAAAAGTCATTCACAGCCATGTTCACTCCGGTATTTCGCTCCATGGTTTTGTTTCCGCATCATACATGCGTTTACAGTGGAAGTTAGATGCAGCTGAGCATGCGCATAACACATGCCATAACCAAACGTTATGTGATTGGCTTACGGGTAACCAACGGTTACGGCTTAGGGGTTTTAAACTTCAGACAAGCGCCCCCCGCAAGAAAGAAAACGCTTTTCAATTATGCCATGCCAGACTCTGTCTACGAAGCAAAGCGAAGTAGCAGAGTTTGGTATTACCAGGCTACGATTGCATACAGAGAGGCCTTAAAAGCTGCTAGATCTACTTATTTTTCAACCCTATTAGAAGAAAATAAACAAAACCCTAGGTATTTACAGTGCTATGCATAAGTTTAGACACCCATGCTAAAGTTGACTAAAAAGAGGAATAAAAAATCGTCTTTTGGAAATTGAACTTAATGCCTTAATTAAAAAAAAATTAGGAAAAATCCAACCTTTAAGGACACCAATTTTCTTTGTGAATTAATAATGTATCGTAAATAAATAAATGTTCTTCCTTAAAATACAGGGTGCATAAGTTTGGACACCCCTATGTTAAATTCCCATAGAGGCAGGCAGATTTTTATTTTTAAAGGCCAGTTACTTCATGGATCCAGGATACTATGCATCCTGATAAAGTTCCCTTGGCCTTTGGAATTAAAATAGCCCCACATCATCACATAGCCTTCACCATACCTAGAGATTGGCATGGAGTACTTTCCATAAGATCATCTATCAATGCAAATCAAACCAGCTATTAGGCTAAATGAAATAAAACCATGCCAATCTCTAGGTATGGTGAAGGCTATGTGATGATGTGGGGCTATTTTAATTCCAAAGGCCTGTCTGTCTAACACTTGATGGCTGCTCTGTCAAGTCTTCGTCGTTGGTTAGGAACCTGGGTGTGCTCTTTGATACCAATCTTTCATTTGAAAGTCACGTGTCTAGTTTCTGTAAAACCGCATTTTTCTATCTTAAAAATATATATAAATTACATCATATGCTCTCATTGACAAATGCGGAACAATTAGTCCATGCGTTTGTAAGGCCCGTGAAATTGGTCCAATATGCCGGTCCGCCAATACACAGGGAAGGTTATCACGTGTTCTGTCCTTACTCGTGCAAAGTATTGGTTGGTTAAATTTACAATACATTTAGTTATGTATTCTCTCGTTAATTCATCTGACTCCATAAATGAAAGGTTTAATAATATCTGTGCCTCACTAAAAGTGAGCGAATGTTTGACTATTCCATTTAACTCTTCAATGAAAATAATATCAAAGTCAGTTAGAATAATCAAATGTAACAATTTATTACGTCAGGTAAATGTATCATGCCAATTCCATAATCAATTCAAAGACAATCGATACAAAACATCATATTCTCTGGAATAAAGAAAAGAGATGCATACCCAACATTAAGAAATACGTGAGGCTGAGAGCTCTCACTCTCAACCTCACGGACCGATCTGAGGTACAGAAAAGGCTCCGATCTCCCTGCTGCACTTCCTAGACAAATAGACAAACCTTTTCACCTGGAACCATGTGCTAACAATAGAAATTTGCATTCAGAGGTACACTGTAACACCTCTTGGGGGTGTGTGACCATTTGCTTGAGAGACCAACCCCTCCTTTTATGCTAGTTATCCATAAACCTTCAAAAACCTTATTACCTTGTGTTTTACTTATTCTGGAAATAGGACATTTGTACCAGTCGCACTGTGACATTTAAATGATACCAAACATGAAAATACTCTGTGATAATCATTTACATTAAACTATACATTTTCTTAGGAGAAACCAGGTGATCATCTGAGCATGAGAGAGAGGGGGTGAGGGGAGAGGGAAAGAGATGTAGATTAGGAAGACTTTCGTCTCAATGGTGCACGAGGGCCAGTTCAAATGATAATCTCCAGAGAGGTCCTTTTGTCCTCTCAGGGCCTGGCCACCCCCAGAACAGACTGTCTGGAATTTCCTAATTTATCAATTCTTACACGTTCATGACATCAAGGCTAGATTATTGTAATGCTATTATGGGTGGTTGCCCTGCACGCTTAATAAACAAATTACAGCTGGTCCAAAACGCAGCAGCTAGACTTCTTACCAGAACCAGGAATTATGACCATATTAGCCCAGTTCTGTCAACACTGCATTGGCTCCCTATTAAACATAGTATCAATTTTTAAATATTGCTGATTACTTACAAAGCACTAAATGGTTTAGCTCCGCAGTACTTGAGTGAGCTCTTAATGCATTATAGTCCTTCATGTCTATTGCAATCTCAAAATTCCGGCCAGTTGATAATACCTAGAATATCAAAATCAACTGCTGGCAGTAGATCCTTCTCCTATTTAGCACCAAAACTTTGGAACAGTCTTCCTAACATTGTCCGGGAAGCAGACACACTCTGTCAGTTCAAAGCTAGACTAAAAACACATCTCTTTGACCTAGCATACACATAACACATTATAGACTTTTATAATTCAATGTTAGGCTGCATAGATTAGGTCAGCCGGAACCGGGAACACTTCCCATAAATCCTGATGTACTCGTTACATCATAAGAAGAATGGTGTCTACGCTAATATTAGTCTCTCTGTTTATCCTGAGGTTTACTGCAGTCCGCCGGATCCAGGCTGTATCCAGATCTGATGAAGGACCTGCGCCTGGACGCGACGACAGCGCAGTCCTGAAATGTCAACTAGTATCTCCCCTGTGAAGGCCTCCCTCCCCTCCCTTTACCTCTCTAAAGATAAAGCGTTGTCGGGATAATTCCTGTTCGCGTGGCTACGCGGAAGTGATACAAATTCTGTATTATACATTTTAAGGCCAGACAAGTAGTATGTTGAGGGTTGATTTGTAGGGAAGGACTACACGCCTGCACATGTAACTGGTCTTTATTGTCCCTCTGCGTTGTGTTGTGTTGTTAATAAAACTCGTGCTTCAATAATCAGGTCCAATTAATTTTATTCTCCTGAAAAACATTGTGTAACCAGGGTGAGGGAGTCAAAATAATTCAGCCTGCGTCACACCACTCTGGCGCGCTGGCCTTACACACGTGAACTGATAGTTATGACACAGTTTAACAAATTCACAAAATAAACGGTTTCAAATGAATTCATTCTCTCATATCAAAAAATAACAATTTACCTGAAAAACATTGTGTAACCAGGGTGAGTGAGTCAAAATAATTCAGCCTGCGTCACACCACTCTGGCGCTATAATAAGACACATTTTTCACTCTTCACTAATATATAACACTCTTCTTGGTCTCAAAATAAGTAGGCTATTGCTCATGATATATCACACATATAATTGACAGATCATTTACAGACAGAATTACAGAGCTCTCAATCACACGACTTACCGCTGGCCTTACACACGTGAACTGATAGCTGCGACACAGGGTGCACACAGCACAGAGAGCCAGCCAGCCAATAGGAAACCCTGTTGACCCTTATTCTATCCAATCATCTTTCAGTGTGAATATTTAACAGATCATTATTAGCAAGTGGAGACACACACACACAATATATATAACTCCGTTACATTCTCCCCTTCTGAACTCCACTTGCAAATAAACAAAAATAAAATATCATGGCATAATACATCACCCACGACTAATCAGGTAACACTCAGGTACAAAGAACATCAGTAATCATAACAGATCCATATATACTTATACACTTGTAAAATAACAAAAAAAACAAAAAATTGGAATGCAATGCAAATACATCTCGCAGAGAAAAAAAAATGTAGATGAGTATTCCAGTTCATAGACTATTCTTACGAAGAATTAGAGGAAGGAAAGGTTAGCTACGCCCCTCCAAACTCATAGGTCAACATGCCTGTTACATGTATAGTACACTCACTCAACATATATGCATTCCTTTCAATGACATCTCGGTATACCGACTAAATATAGTCGCGACTCAAACACAAAAGAAAAAGAAAACAAACAGAAGAAAATAGATTAGATCCACATAGGCGCATTAACCTGGTTATCTATTCTTTGTACTTGCATTGTTTCAATAAGCCTTACAGCTGGTCTGATAAACCTTCCCGCTCTTGATCTGACTGAAGTCATCAACCCTCCAACATCATTTTGGTTAACTGATTGAACTGTTACCACAGTAGCTACATCACTTTGACAGTCAACGTCTGAAGACAGCTGGTCCAATGCAGTCAAATTTGAATTAATGTCCAGATCAATTTCATCATCAGCTGAATGTGGAAGTATAACAGAGTCCTCTAACCCACCCACTACCACTGAGTCACTGGAACCATCATGACTTCCAATCCTTTCTTGTCTACCAACCTCTTCTTCCAACATTTCTGGCCCCTTTTCAGAACCACTTGAACTGTCAAGCTCTGAAACCCATACCACAGTTCTCTCACCAGCTGCAGGCTGAGGCAAGTGATCTAGAGTCTGGGTTTCTTCACTCCCCACACACCCTTCCGCACTCAAAGGTCCCTCTGCAACCTCATCGGGAAGAGGCAGAAAATTAACAGGCATTATCAAGTTGCGGTGAACAATCTTCACTTGGCCTGTGGAAGAATTCTCAATTTTGAAAGTATTGGTTTCAGCATTCTTGTCAACTACAATGTATAAACTGCTCTCCCAGCGGTCGGACAATTTTCGTTTCCCACACTCTCCCTTGTTCGCCAACAGGACCCTATCCCCGACATCTACGGGAGCACCCTTAACCTTTCTGTTATACAGAGAAGCATGTCGTTTCAGCTGTTTTCTTGCAGTCATTCCCGCAATTGTCACCGCTTGTTTGAGGTCTTTTAACAAATCCCTAACGTACTCATCATAGTCAACTATGTCATTGTCACGCAAAACTGACCCAAAAACCACATCAACTGGTAGTCTTGGAGTCCTGCCAAACATCAGTTGAAAAGGCGCATATCCAGTCGTTTCATGAATTGTACAATTGTACGCAAATGTCAGTGACTTCAACTTTCTAGGCCACCTTTGCTTCGCTGTAGGGGGGAGAGCTCGAATCATGTTACCGAGAGTCCTATTAAATCTTTCCACCCCTCCATTGCCCATTGGGTGATACGGAGTGGTGTGTGACTTTTCCACACCTGCAACAGACAATAGCTCAGAAATCAAAGCACTTTCAAAATTTGCTCCTTGATCGGAGTGAATTCGTTTGGGGAAACCATATATACAAAAAAAAATTGTCCCATAACTGTTTGGCAACAGCTTTGGCTGACTGATTTGGGCAATGAAAAGCGTGTGCCAACTTCGTAAAATGATCAGTGACAACAAGAACATCCACGGACTTGTTCCTGCTGTCCTCAGCTGACCAAAAGTCAACACACACAAGCTCCAAGGGATCAGATGTGACAATGTTTTCAAGAGGAGCTCTAGCTTCTGGCTCAGGGGATTTGCCATAGACACATCTCCTACAACATTTAACATAATCTCTCACATCCTTCTCAAGTTTATGCCAAAAAAAACGTTGTCTCGCCAGATACAATGTCCTTTGTTGGCCCTGATGACCAGCATCATCATGAACCCCCCTCAAAACTGTCCCCACCAACAGTTTCGGAACGACATACTGGAAAGTCTTTTTCTTTGACACTACATCCCTTGAAACTCTGTAAAGAATCCCTGATCTCATCTCAAACTTACTCCAGGATCTAAGCAGCCTCACCACTTCCACTAGCTCCCGTTTACACTCACGATTAGACGGTTTCTTACCCCTCTCAACATAGAAAATCACTCTAGCCAATATGTTGTCAGTCTGCTGCTTCTCAGCCAACTCTTCGTAAGACAGGCCCTTCAGTTTTGGTTGATCTGTGGGAACAACATGATGAATCAACTGTGGTAACAAAAGGTCACAATGTGGTGTAACCAAATGAGACCTCTTTGCCTCCATGACCGCAGACACTTCCATTGCGGACCAAGAACTAGATGACCCATTTACAGCTGTTTGAGAATTAACTGCCAACATGCCATGACTTGGCTCAATGCCAGACTCCGTGCCAGGTTCAAAAGGGTGTGCGGACCATCTGAAAACTTCTTGAACCTGCTCTCCTTGGACTGCTGATGCTTCCTTCAACAGTGAGTTATAAGGTACCCTAGTAAGACGATGCAAGGCGCTCTGCTTCACAAATGGCTCTCTGCTAAGAGCATCCGCCACAACATTCCTTGAACCAGGTATGTACCTAATATCGAACTGATATGGAGCCAACTTGGCAACCCACCTATGCTCGCAAGCATCCAGTTTCGGCTTTGTCAAAATATATGTCAGTGGGTTGTTATCAGTCCATACTGTGAAGGGCCGACCTCTTAACCAGTGACTGAATTTGTCACATACCGCCCACTTCAATGCAAAAAATTCTAGCCGATGTGCTGGATATTTCGACTGGGTGAACGAAAGTGACTTACTGGCGAAATAAACTGGCTTTGCTGTACCCCCCTCCTCTGGCACTTGTGAAAGTACAGCACCCAGGCCACTACTGGAAGCATCCACCGAAACTAAAAATGGCCTGTTGAAATCTGGATGAGCCAATAAAACACTGTCAATCAGGGCCTGTTTAAGACGACTAAATGCCTGCCTACAATCGTCAGTCCAATCCTCTGCAGTGAGTGTTCTTTTCAATGTGGTCTTCTTACCCTTTTTTCTTCTCTGAGCCTTAGGACCCGCAATCAACTGAAAAAGTGGCCTTGCAATTACTGAACACTGTTCTATAAACTGCTGGTAATATACAACCATCCCAAGAAAAGAACGTATCTTCTGTTGAGATGGGACACCAGTTTTTCCATCCATAAGGTCTGACTCAGTCATTTCAATAATCACCTTGATTTTATCAGGGTCTGAAGCCACCCCTGCCTCGCTGACCACATGACCAAGGAACTTAACTGACCGTTGCAAAAAATGACATTTCTTTGGAGCTAATTTCAAATTATGAGATTTCAGGCGCTCAAAAACCAACTCCAATCTCTTCAATCCCAACTCTTCATTTAGGGCAAAAATAAGCACATCATCTAAATAACAGAGAAGACTCAGGAAATTCTGATCTCCAAAAATTCCGAGCATCATTCTCATAAAAGTCGCCGGACTGTTACAGAGGCCCTGAGGAAGGCGATTATACTCATATAGCCCAAAAGGAGATGTGAAAGCAGTGTATTTGCGGTCTTCCTTATGTACTGCAACTTTGTAGTAACCAGATGTCAGATCCATAGTAGAAAAGAAAACATTTCCACCCAGCGCAGCTAAAGCGTCGGCTTGATGAGGCAGTGGATGGGCATCCTTTATTGTTCGAGCATTGAGCCACCTAAAATCAGTACAGAGTCTCAAATCTCCATTTCTCTTCCAAACAATCACCAGAGGGGAAGCATACTCACTACTGGATCTTCTGATAATTTCCCTCTCCTCCATTTCATCCAAAGCTTGCCTGAGCTTATCATACTGATTAGGCGGAAGTCGTCTGTACGGAAGTCTAAATGGATGTTCATCACTGAGCCTTATCCGATGTACATAACCCTTAGCCTTGCCACAATAAAGTCTGTGTCTAGAGAAGATACATTCGTACTTTGCAAGTAGATCAACAAGTTTTTCCTTCCATTCTGAAGACAACTGACAAGAACTCAAATCAACATCTGCAAGTCCCAGGTTCATTAACCTATCACTGAACTCACAGCCTTCCTTGGGTGCACTGATATCCGACAAACTGTCAGCACTTGAATTGTCAGGAAACTCTACATTGTTTGTATGTTGTTTGATTGTGTATGGCAACCCTATGTTTGTGACACTCGCATCAGGATCAAAATCCTCCAATGCCAAACACGGATAAATGTCAGCCAATTTTGCATTACGTCTGAGAGTAACGGACACTGGTGAAGGGTTAATTACTTTAACAGGCACCCATCCATCGGCCCACAACCTCGCCACTGTGCGACCAATAAGGATATTTCTGGGCCTTGAGCGAGCACTGCACGGCTCTGCAATGATGGCACTGCCAGCTGACAAATTGTTTAGATTAGAGAGTTTTGCCCAGACTAAATGTTCCTGTAAAGGTTCAAGTGTGACTGAGTTCTTCAGTTTAACCGTTCCAACCTTCTCAGGGACAACTGTTCCATTCCACCTCTCAACGTTAGCCAGCAACTGAATAAGATTGCTATCCTCAGAATTCGTATCGACATTGGACCTCATTTTCTCCATTAATCCTCCATGCTTTTTCAACTCTTTGATTAGGTGTTTTATCACGTTACTGCCCACAATGAGGTCATCAACCTGGCCGTCTACAACTAAGGTAGGAACCTGAACAGTACACCCATAAACAGTCATGTTTAAGTCACACATACCGATCGGTTTTGTACTGAAAGAAAAAAAAATTATGCATATTATCTGAACTATTTTCTGTTTTGGATGTTATTCTTATTTTAGTGTTTTTCTTCTTTTTTTTACACTTTTTTTTTTTTTTTTTTTTTTTTTGCGGGGGTTCAATAGAGTAACAGAAAATGAAGAAATTTAACACACCGTGTTAAAAAACGTGTGTGATTTGGGGCATAGCATTCAAAACAGAGCCCTTTTGCCCGACAATGGTTAGAGGTGGAATGGTTAAGGTCCCCACAAACTCTACACGCACCCTGTCCATCCCCTCTATATCTGGCCTTGGTCGCACAGAGTTTTCAGCAGGTTTTGTTGGACCACTCTGAACTTTTTCCAACACATGTTCCAGTCGTGTAATTAGGCGCTCTAAGGTTTCAACAGAACTGCAAGCAAAAGACTGCTGAACTTGAGGAGCGTTACATTTAATTGCTGCCACCTCATAATCGCTAGCCACGTCGTGAACAGAAGGGAAGGTTTGCATTGTGGTTTCCTGTTTCTGAGCTAAGCATGACAACTGATTTTGTGTATATCTGGTTTCCCTCTGAAATTCATCCAACCTTTCTTGCACTTCAGCAGCTGTCCAGTGTTGCTGAGGTTTACATCTGAAAATCAGCTGCAACTGGGGGTCTGGGCAATGTCTAATGAACATGACAGTCACCTCCTGAGATGGATTATCAAGCTTTTTTCCCTGTCTTTTCAAACAGTCATCTGCTACATCAATTGCCCTATTGAGCCTTAACCAATAGTCAAACGAGCTCTCCCCTTTAAGCGGCAAGGTGGCATAAAAATCAGCCAAGGGCATGGCAGAGTACACTGCGTCACCGAAATGCTGCTTCAGGATGTCAAAAACAGGTCCAGGGCCAATACTCAAGTCAGTATTTTCATAGTTGCGTAGGGCTATTTTAACGACATCTCGAGCCCTTCCCATTAATCGGCTCAGAACTTCTTCAGCCTGACATTCTTGACTATACTCACATTTACGCAAGTATACCGACATCAATTCCACCCATTCATAAATTGTACATTTATCAGAACCATCCCCACGATAGTAAGCTGGCTCTTTAACATCAGACTGTAATACCAGCTTCAAATTTTGCATGTCAGAGGGTGCACTGCTGCCAGCGTGTCCTGATCTAGATCCCGCCCCACACCCCGTTACTCTGGATTCCAGACAGGATACAATATTCTCACTGATGGATTGACCTATTTGTTTTACCACATTGGCCAACATATCCATCGGAATACTACCCTCTGCAGATGAAGTCCTTAACTCATTCACATCTGTCCCAGTAATCTCATGCTGATCAATTTGACGCGTTTCCCCACAATGTTCATAGGCTACCCGTGGTGTGGAAGTCAGTGGGTAGCCGGAAATCCCCCTACCTACAGAAAATGTTACATCTGTCTGATATACACCTCTCCCTCTTCCCAGACCTGGTGTGTTAAATTTCTTCATTTTCTGTTACTCTATTGAACCCCCGCAAAAAAAAAAAAAAAAAAAAAAAAAAAAAAAAAAGTGTAAAAAAAAGAAGAAAAACACTAAAATAAGAATAACATCCAAAACAGAAAATAGTTCAGATAATATGCATAATTTTTTTTTCTTTCAGTTTCTAATTATTATTATTATTTATTTATTTTTAAGTCAGTTTCAATCGTTTTTTTTTTTTTTTTTTTTTTCAGAGTTTCAATCCATTAATTTTACTCAGTTCTGTGTTCATATATTCGCGTGCAGTATTGTAAGCAACCACCTCGTCTTCACTTCCGAGCTCCGCCTCGCGCTGACGCTCTGAAAGTCTGCTCCGCAACGATGACCAGAGTTTCGCCTCTCGCGGTATTCCTCCGCCGTCCGCTGTGCACCAATGCCTGGATGTCCGCCTGGCGTCACAAGGTCGACGCGGATGCTCGGAAGACCGATCACGGCACCAATGTAACTGGTCTTTATTGTCCCTCTGCGTTGTGTTGTGTTGTTAATAAAACTCGTGCTTCAATAATCAGGTCCAATTAATTTTATTCTCCTGAAAAACATCGTGTAACCAGGGTGAGTGAGTCAAAATAATTCAGCCTGCGTCACACCACTCTGGCGCGCTGGCCTTACACACGTGAACTGATAGTTATGACACAGTTTAACAAATTCACAAAATAAACGTTTCAAATGAATTCATTCTCTCATATCAAAAATATAACAATTTACCTGAAAAACATCGTGTAACCAGGGTGAGTGAGTCAAAATAATTCAGCCTGTGTCACACCACTCTGGCGCTATAAGACACATTTTCACTCTTCACTAATATATAACACTCTTCTTGGTCTCAAAAATAAGTAGGCTATTGCTCATGATATATCACACATATAATTTACAGATCATTTACAGACAGAATTACAGAGCTCTCAATCACACGACTTACCGCTGGCCTTACACATGTGAACTGATAGCTGCGACACAGGGTGCACAGTGCACACAGCACAGAGAACCAGCCAGCCAATAGGAAACCCTGTTGACCCTTATTCTTATCCAATCATCTTTCAGTGTGAATATTTAACAGATCATTATTAGCAAGTGGAGACACACACACACAATATATATAACTCCGTTACACACACATATATTCAAACGCGCATACCTATAGACTGAACTCGTAATGTGAATGTGCACGCCATCGGCGTTCTCACTGGTTCGCGTTTTTGAAGTTTGCGTAGAAAGAACTTAAGAGTTTTCTGTTAAAACGGTGTTGTGTTAGCGGCCCCAAAGTTAATAACTAATGATCGTTGCGACGGAAGTGAATCAATCAAACTAACTTTAGCTGGACAATAACTTTATTCTAGAGCTGCTATAAAGCCAAAACAATCTCTGTTACTTTAATTTCCTATTATCAAAAGCTGCTTTGGAACAATCTGCATTGTTAAAAGCGCTATATAAATAAAGATGACTTGACTTGACTTGACTTGAAAGTCACGTGTCTAGTATCTGTAAAACCACATTTTTTCATCTTAAAATATATCTAAATTATGTCATATGCTCTCAATGAAAAATGCAGAACCGGTTCTGTCAACACTGCATTGCACTATTAAACATTGTATACATTTTTAAATATTGCTGATTACTTACAAAGCACTAAATGGTTTAGCTCCCCAGTACTTGAGCGAGCTCTTAACGCATTAAAGTCCTTCATGTCTATTTCGTGTTTTGTTAGTTTGTCTATTTTGTTAATTTCTTTAAAAAAAAATAGTTATTGTTCCCAAACTTTTGAACGGTAGTGTATATTGTTACAAAATATTTCTATTCTAAATAAATACAGTTCGTTTTAACTTTTTATTCATCAAATAATCCTGAAAAAAGTATCTCAGGTTATAAAAAAAAATATTAAGCAGCACAACTGTTTCCAACATTGATCATAAATCAGCATATTAGAATGATTTCTGAAGGATCATAAGACACCAAAGACTGGAGTACTTGCTGATGAAAATTCAGCTTTGCATCACAAAAATAAATTACATTTTAAAGTATATTAAAAAAGAGAACCATTATTTTAAATTGTAATAATATTTCATAATATTACTGTTTTTTTGTTTTTTTGTTTTTTTTTTAACTGCAGGCTTGATGAGCATAAGAAACTTCTTTCAAAAACATTAAAAATTTTAATGTTTCCAAACTTTTGACTGGTACTGTATATATATATATATATATATATATAAAATGTACTTTATTATGTCTTTCAATTCAAACACATTTAACACAATTATACAAATGGACAGTTCCTTTAAAGACATCATATTTTCCCCCAATAAATATTCCTTATTTTTCCTTCTACTTTTTTTCTTTTGTGATAATACCCACCAACACATACATATAAGGGGGAAAAGACAAAAAAACAATAAATAAATATTAATAAAAATGTAACATTCACATATTTATATCAAACTCTTATAATGACACATAATTCCTAATAGTTATTCAAGTAATATTATTTAAATATCAAATATTCAATATTAAATAAGTCAATAAATAAAATAACAAATAACTAGAAATAAAAGGGAGGGTTATATAAAAATGTAGTTAATGTAGGCTAATATATATTCCTTTATTTTATGGAATATAAGAGTTGCACATATCTTTTCAAAATGTATACATTTGCTCTTAATTTCATGTTATCCTCTCAATAGTGTACTTTAGAAACTAAATCTAACCACTCTTTTAAAACTGGGGATTCTTGCTTTCTCCAAAAAATTATTGCATTAAAAGCTGTAATTCTCAGCATTCTAAATAAGTATACATCATCTTTATTAAGTAGCATAGGTCCTATACCCAAAACTATATTTTGTATCTTTATATATTTAGTTTCTTTAAAAAAATCTTCCCTGAATTAGGCTACTTCTGTTCATCTTTTCATTTTTTTTTTTATTAGAAGTATAAAATAGTGTAATGAGCTAGAAGTTCACTGCAACTTATCCAACATCCTAAAGATAAATTATTATAATTAGAAGATATTTCTGGTGTTATAAAATATCGCATATTAATTTGCCAAGCAAAATGTATATTTTAGTCAGAATTATTGCGCTCCTATTTGGCGCGCATGCGCGCAGCAGCGCTCATTCAATATGAAGATTAGCAGTAAAATGGATACATTTTTCACGACTTTCTAACATTTACAGATGGAGAATATAACTGTAAAATGTAAGTTTTGCACTGAGGGAAAAAAAACATGTCACAAACGCATAAAACAGCACAAAATATACGCTGTTTGATGGTGGATCGATTTGATCCATGATCGACCTCTAGGGCTGCTTCAGAAACGCGTGCACACGCAATTATCTAGACTAGATAAACCTGGATCAAATTAGTGAGATTGCGTGAACTTCAATTATCTTTTATGGAACCACTTTAGCCCCAACTTATTTGTTAGGCTCATTCAAGTCCGGTTTTGGAGTTTAATCCCCGCTTTTCTAAGCGTCTTTTATGGAACAACCCTCTGCTCCCGAGCAGGTTTATGCTTGCGCACCTGTTGCTATGACAGCAAGTCCAGAGGGTTGTTCCTTAAAAGACACAGTACAAAGTTATATGTGTAAATGTTAGGGCAAAAGTAGGAGCTGTAACACACTAAAAGCTTGCAGTCTTTTTTAATGTAGTGCAAGCAAACTAAATTTTGACTAACGTTTCTTCAAGTGTTTGTTTACACTGAAAAAAAGACTGCAAGCTTTTACTGAACAACAGCGCCCCCTTTTGTCCTAAGTCTGCTGCTCTACTGAAGCTACTGATTTCTGTGCAGATTTTAAAGGATGGAACGTGAACTGCCCTACTCCATTAAAATGAAATGTTGTAGCCTACATTACAAAGGGGACATTTTCTACAATTAAGGTCTAGGCCAAGGCTAACAAACAGCAGTGTTCATTGTAAAGCTTGCTTTGTTAGGCCTAACTTGAACTCTCCAGTGTCCAAAATTGACGTAAACATTTGGTAAAATATAGTTACTTAAGAGCACATGCTTAAATTGTCTATGTCTTTATGTTTATTATGCAGGTTGTCCGAACCCTGACCCCGACCACCCTGACTTTGCTCCTTCGGGACCTGAGTTAGCCGATCCAACCGCATCTGCTAAGAGAGCAGCAGATAAACAGGGCCGGTACCATCGAGCAGTGAGAAGGAGACAGCTTTATTCTGAAGCTGGACCAGGACCAGAACCAGAGATTGTTCCTGACATAGAAGACAACCAGGAAGAAGAAGGGGACAACCAAGACAATGCGGGACAATGTCAAATGTGTGAAATGCTACAGCAAGAGGTACATAGGTTGCGTTTAGAGAGAGACTCTTACAAAGACAAGCTGTCAAAAATGATCATCTCTTCAGAAAATTTCATTGCCACAGAGAACGATGCAGCTAGTCAAATTAAGCGCAAACAGAATTTATTTTCATTTTATTTTGGAGTGCCATCATTTGCTGTGTTTATTTGGATTTTGAACTTAATTGCACCGCTTATTTCAGAAAGAAGGGTTATCTCCAAGGAGAATCAACTTCTTTTAACTTTGATGAAGCTCCGACACGGACTTGCCCATTTAGACCTTGGTTTCCGGTTTGGTGTGTCCTCTGCATGTGTTTCAAATGTTATCAACGAAGTCATACCTGTCCTTGCAAAGCGTCTCCAATTTTTAATCTCCTGGCCATCTGCAGAGGTTCTTCAGAAAAACATGCCACAGAAGTTCAAGAAGAGGTTTAAGAAATGCGTTGTTATCATTGACTGCACAGAGTTTTTCATTGACAGGCCATTCAATCTCAGGGCTAGAGCCCAGACCTGGTCGAATTATAAACACCATAATATTCTCAAGGCTCTAATAGGTATCACCCCCTATGGCTCAATATCATTTATTTCCAAAATGTGGGGAGGGAGGATATCCGATAAAGAGATCAGTGGTAAGTCTGGCTTTTACAGTAACATTAATCCAGGCAATCAGGTGATGGCAGATAGAGGTTTTCTGATAGGTGATCACCTGGCTAGGCTTGGTGCCACACTGGTCATGCCTCCATTCTTGAAGGGGAGAAAGCAGCTACCTGGGTGTGATGTTCAGAGGGCCCGCCAACTTTCAGCATTGCGTATTCATGTGGAGCGAGCTATTGAACGCATTAAGATCTTTAGAATTCTGAAAAACACGCTCCCTCTGACCCTTGTTCCTCTCTCCAGTGACATATTGACCATCTGTTGTGCTCGAAGTAATCTTAGACCTAAACTTATTAAATAATACTGCTACCAGACTTCGATTACTTTCCTCTCACTTTTTAACAAATTGATAAGCTAGACTCTCTTGTGATTACTTTTGTGAAAAGATATTTGAAACAAAACCCTTTGCTACTTAACTTTGTTGTGTACTTCTGATTTATTTTTTATTATTTTATTTATTATTGTAAATAATTTGATTTGATTGATTGATTTATTTATTATTGTATTCATCTTATTGTTATTCTTTCCTTTTTCTCTTTTAACATACATATGTATGTACGTCTTTAATAAATGTCCATTATCTTTGTATACAATTTTACTTGGTTTCATTGTCATGTTCTTCCCCCCTTAATGCCGTACCTAGAACTTAGCGTATCTTACTAACTAGATTTTTGCAACATTCAATAAACATTTATTAGGTAAGTGTTGTCTTTTTTTTCTTTTCAGCACAAGTTGAGCTAACAGTACTTTCTATTTAAAACATTCAATGAAAGCACAATTAAAAAAATATAATTACAATATTTACTAGAAGAGAAAGAGGCAAGAATAGATCAAATATACTTAATATGATTTACATTTAATTGAAATTGAAAAAGTGTTAGTGCTGTACATATTCATGTCTGCATTATCTACATCTGACACATAGCCACTGTTTTGTCTTTCTTTTGATGCCTACACAACTGTAGTGGTACATTTTCACACTGCAGTTTTCATTAGAGCAGATTATGGTCCTTCCAAACTTGGGTCTGCTGCAAGTGCAAATGACTGCATCATCCTGACTTGTTTCCATTTTCTTCATAAGGAGTTCTGGGATAAGGTGTGTTTCAACAAACACTTTAGTTTGGTGCAACAAATTAGTGATATGATCTTCATCTCGTGACACATTGACAATGACAAGGCCAGGCTCTGTCCAAATAACAAAGTTGCACTGGGTACAGTTGGTCACTAGCATTTGTGTTTGTACCTGATCATAATACTGGTGTGCCTTCTTCAGATTACCATGGGTATCTAAGCAAAAAGTTGGATCTTGGATTTGTAGGATCTAAATTGAGCACAAGTCCTTGTATTTGAAAGGGCATTTAATTTCCAGAACTGCGTCTCCATGACAGTCACATGTTGAGATCCCATCAGGTGATGCTGCAAGGAATGGGTAAGGCTGGTAGATGACAAAACAAAATTTGCATTGCAAAATTGTTTTGAAGCTGTGCGCTTCAAAACAAAATTTGTGTGTACTGTTGTCATATGCCGATAAAACTCATCTCTTGCAGTGTCTTCGTGTTCAGTACCCCATTTTACTGAGGGGATGTGGGAGATGCTCTTGGTATCATACTGCATGATGGTCCTTACAGCTGAAGCTCCATCTGCTTTGCGTTTGATGACCCTGTGGATGTTGCTGGCAGTCACTCTTCCTCTTCTCTGAGCACTCCAAAGGTGTGACTGGGACTGAGCAACGGTTGCTTGAGACAGATTGTCAATCTGTGCCTTGGTGGGAATGGCATCATAGATTATAGTCTGTGGAGAGCAACTGTCAACATTAGTTAGTCTCGCTAATCTGTATGGGAGTTGTGGGTATAGTCTACAGCATCCTCTGATTCCGAAGCAGTGTCGGTGTCACTGCTGTCCCTAACTAAAACTGCTGCAGTGGGCAGGATCTCTCTCAGCTCTGCAAAGGCTTGCTGTTGCTCCTGGATAGATAACCCTGGTACTTCCTTACTTTTTTTCCCTCTGTCTGCCGTTCAATACCTTACCATGCTTTGGATGTGACATGTCAAGATTTTCAGCAGTACAGCTGGCTATGTTTTGCTTTTCACATTTCTTCCATTGACATGGGATATCAGTACATGACACTTCATTTCTGTCTCTGCTTTGTGTAATGCTTTCAATGGCAAACAGTAGAGCAGCAATGTGGCTGCAGGCCTCTCCTAAACCTGCTGCACAAGTGCAGTGGGTTGCAACAATACAGCCATTTCTACTAACACAAACCCAGGGTTTGTATTTTTCTTCTTTGATCCGCTGTCCTGGAGCCACTGTGGCAGCGACAAAAGCAACAGGACTTGTTTCTGATAGATCATGCTGCTTGATGTTTTGGACATGATCACAAACAAAATAGTTATAAGCCTCTAGTGACTTATAGGCTCGCAAAGCCTCACCTGTACATGGGCATGGAGTGTTAATCAGGTAGTTAAAAAGGTCAATATACTGAACAGGGGGCAATTTATTAGCATCAGCAGCATACCAGCCATCATCTAGATTGTATGGATCTGGCAAAGGCAGAATCTGATCTTCAAACGAGAGCTTCAGTTTACTAATGTACCTATAGGAATTTGTCCAACTGAAGAACATATGCAGAAAGATTAGACATATTTCATGAATCATGTGAAAACTTTCTGTCTCTCCCTCAGTCTGTCTCTGAAAGCAACTGCCTGCCTTCTATCTGTCTGGACTGGATTCTCCTGTCTGTCTTTGGGCTCCCTCTCATTGCAGTCACTGCTCTATTCTGCTTTGCTCCTATAACTTATTCTGCTTCCTTCCTTCCTTCCTTCCTTCCTTCCTTCCTTCCTTCCTTCCTTCCTTCCTTCCTTCCGCTTTGCTCTGTCAGGTCCCTAGTGTTCAATGTCAAAAAAAGTGGTTCTGTTAAATTGCAGAGTGACTGGAAGAATGTGCAAACAACCAATATTAAAACTGCTAAGAGGAAATCTTAATGATCCCCTAAATTATATAATTCATCCAACGTTTGTTTGCTTTATGTATTCTCAAAACTGTCCATCTACAAAATCATAGCAGAGCATATAAAATAGAAGTCCGCAATCTGAACTTTGAGGTTAGAAATCTTTTCAGTCTTATTTACATTTACAACAAATTACTCCTCAAATTACACTTTTCTTCCTGTTTTCTTAGATATTAAAAGAAGGTTGACTCGACTTCATCCATGTTTGATTTTTTTCAGAAAGTAGAAATACAAACACACCCTTTTTATGCCCAAAAAGGAATTTGGACATATAAGTTATTAAAAATGTATGATGGGCAATTTATATACACTATAGTCACTACTTGGTCAGTAGATTTTTTTTTTTAAAGAAATATTGTGTAATATTATTACACAGTAAAATAACTGTTTTCTATTTGAATATATTTTAAAATGTAATTTATTCCTGTGATGGCAGAGCTGAATTTTCAGCATCATTACTCTAGTCTGCAGTGTCACAGTGATGTATAGGCTACTGATGATGGATGATTGATGGGTGTACCACATTGGTTTCATCTTCACCACGAGTTTAGTTTGAGTACTAAATGCCTAACGTTAGCTGAGTTGCGCACCAACAGCGCGCTATCCATTTCACCGTCAAAAGCTCACGTCTGTGCCATTCGATCCGACCAACAGAAAACGATCATAGCCTTTTTAGTTAGATAACAGGGAAATAGACCATCTACCATAGCCTAACATATTGTAAGTCAAACAGCAACAGTCACTAAAATAACTACTCAATGGTAGGCTGAGGCTCATTAAGTTGGCTTGAGAGAGCCAACTTTCTGATATTGTACTTAAACTTATTAAGTTGGCTTGAGAGAGCCAACTTACTGAAATCCAATTTAAACTTATTATTAGTGGTGCTTGCTGAAAGCAAGGCATCACTATTGTTATTGCTCATACTTATTATTATTAGTGGTGCTTGCTGAAAGCAAGGCATCACTATTGTTATTGCTCATACTTATTATTATTAGTGGTGCTTGCTGAAAGCAAGGCATCACTATTGTTATTGCTCATACTTATTATTATTAGTGGTGCTTTTTTGAAAGCATCACTATTGTTATTGCTCATACTTATTATTCTTATTATTATTATTATTCTGGACAAAGTTTGGCGCGAAACTCGCCCCGCATCGTTTGTCACAGACCCCTGAGTGAAGTGTCAAATCGACCGGCTCATTGAGGAGAGGTGTGCTATGACTTTTCTAAGCGATCGGGTGTACGATGTTCGCACAGCGGACGAAAAAGCGGCCAAAAAAGTCCCCATTGACTTTACATTGGGCATTCTAAAAAAATTCAAATCCCAACCGACGTTTTCACACACACACCACTCCAAAGGGCCTGACACCCCTGCATCTCTCCCTCTCTCTCTCCCTCAGAGGATTTATATTATCAAGCAGCCAATAAGTAATGGCCTAAAATCTTCATAGCCACACCCTAGCAACCAGTTTCAGCACCCTAGCAACCACTAAGAGCTCCCTAGCAACCACCCTAAACCAAAAAAAAACATTTTTTTACATTTTTTTTATTTTTTAAAGCAATTTTACTCTCGTGGCCTTGCGATATCGCTCCATGCTTGTGCCTATTCGGCCATAGGCACGAGGCCGCAGGCCTCGTGCCGTACTGAAGGCACTCGTTATTAAAGATTTTAAGAACTCTATAAAAACTCCATAGTAACCATATTTGACAACTACCAACCACCTAGTAACACCATAGCAACTAACAAAAACACCTTAGCAACCACCCTGAACACCCTAGCAACGTCTAGAAATGCTCTAGTAACCACAAAAATCTCTAGCAAGCACCCAGAACACCCTAGCAACTGCCTAGCAACCACCTAGAACACCTAGCAACTGCCTAGCAACCACCCAGAACACCTAGCAACCACCCAGAACACCCTAGCAACTGCCTAGCAATGCCCTAGTATCCACCCAGAATACCATAGCAACTGCCTAGCAACACCATAGCAACCACCCAGAACACCCTAGCAACCACCTAGCAACGCCCTAGCAACCACCAAGAATACCCTAGCAACTGCCTAGCAACCACCCAGAACACCTTAGCAACTGCCTAGCAACCACCCAGAACACCTTAGCAACTGCCTAGCAACACCATAGCAACCACCCAGAACACCCTAGCAACCACCTGGCAACAGCATCTTGCTAAAAACATGCTGGCAACATGCTAATCAAGCTAGCATCATGCTAGCAACATGCTAATCAAGTTAGCATCATGCTAGCAACATGCTAATCGAGCTAGCATCATGCTAGCAACATGCTAATCATGCTAGCATTATGCTAACAACATGCTAATAAAGCTAGCATCATGCTAACAACATGCTAATCAAGCTAGCATAATGCTGGCAACATGCTAATCAAGCTAGCATCATGCTAGCATCATGCTAATCAAGCTAGCATCATGCTAGCAACATGCTAATCATGCTAGCATTATGCTAGCAACATGCTAATCAAGCTAGCATCATGCTAGCAACATGCTAATCAAGCTAGCATAATGCTAAAAACATGCTAATCATGTTAGCATCTAGCTAAAAACATGCTAGCAACATGCTAATCATGCTAGCATCTTGTTAAAAGCATGCTAGCAACATGCTAATCATGCTAGCATCATCCAACCAACATGCTAATCATGCTAACAACATGCTAATCCTGCTAGCATCATTCTAACAGCATGTTAATCATAGTAAATCATGCTGGAATGTAGTAAATCGTAATAAATCATCTTAGAAACATGGTAAATCGTGGTAAATAATGCTAAAATGTGGTATATCATGGTATCACAACATGTTAATTGTGTTAGCATCTGCCCAGTGGTGAATTTTGCCACTGCAAGCACCACTTCACATTTTCTTCAGGAAATGTACATTCTAGTTCTTTTTATTATTCTGGACAAAAGTTTGGCGCGTAACTCGCCCCGCACCATTTGTCACAGACCCCTGAGTGAGGTGTCAAATCGACCGGCTCATTAAGGAGAGGTGTGCTATGACTTTTATAAGCGATCAGGGGTGCGGTGTTCGCCCCAGGGGCGAAAAAGCGGCCAAAAAAGTCCCATTGACTTAACATTGAGACGAACTTTGACCACACGTAGCTCTGAGCGAGGATTTCGCAGAAACGTGTGATTTGCCACATTTGAAGAGGCTAACAGGCTCTGTAAGAACATAACTCACAATGGGGTAAAAGTTGCACCCCTGGGGGGCAGGAGCTGCCCAAAGTTGCCCCATTGACTTACTATGGGGAAGGAACGTCCCATGAAACACACATGCTTTTCCTACTATGGTAAATTGCATAGGGACTTTGTACTGAACGTAGCTCTGGATCACAGTGTCATAGAGACAAGGGGGAGGGCTCATTTTACTCAGACGACCAATCAGTCTCTCAGGATCATTGTGAAGCTATCAAGCCACGCCCTAGCAACCATTTAGAGCCCCTTAGCAACAAGTTCCATAGACTTCCATTGAAAGAGTTCAAAGAGATATCTCCAGACTGAATTGTCATAGAAACGTGGGGGTGGTCTCATTTGACTCGGGGCAGCAAACAGCCCATCATGAATGACCTCAACACTTCCAAGCCCCTCCCTAGCAACCATTGTCGAGCACCCTATCAACAAAAATCCAAAGAGGGATATCTTCCATTCTAAATGTCACAGAGGCATGGGAGTTGGTTTGTATCATTCATACTGACAAGCAGCCTTTGGAGTTTCATCATTGGCAGCTGCCAAGCCACTCCCTAGCAACCAAACAGAGTACCCTAGCAACCAAAATTCAAAGAGGGATATCTTCCATTCTGAATGTCACAGAGAAATGGGAGTTGGTTTATATCATTCATAGTGACAAGAAGCTTTTGCAGTTTCATCATTGGCAGCTGCCGAGCAACTCCATAGCAACCAAACAGAGTACCCTAGCAACCAAAATCCAAAGAGGGATATCTTCCATTGTGAATGTCACAGAGGCATGGGAGTTGGTTTATACCGTTCGTAGTGACAAGCAGCCTTTGCAGTTTCATCATTGGCAGCTGCCAAGCAACTCCATAGCAACCAAACAGAGTACCTTAGCAACCAAAATCCAAAGAGGGATATCTTCCATTGTGAATGTCACAGAGGCATGGGAGTTGGTTTATACCGTTCATACTGACAAGCAGCCTTTGCAGTTTCATCATTGGCAGCTGCCAAGCAACTCCATAGCAACCAAACAGAGTACCCTAGCAACCAAAATCCAAAGAGGCATATCTTCCATTGTGAATGTCACAGAGGCATGGGAGTTGGTTTATACCGTTCATACTGACAAGCAGCCTTTGCAGTTTCATCATTGGCAGCTGCCAAGCAACTCCATAGCAACCAAACAGAGTACCCTAGCAACCAAAATCCAAAGAGGCATATCTTCCATTGTGAATGTCACAGAGGCATAGGAGTTGGTTTATACCGTTCATACTGACAAGAAGCTTTTGCAGTTTCATCATTGGCAGCTGCCAAGCAACTCCATAGCAACCAAACAGAGTACCCTAGCAACCAAAATCCAAAGAGGGATATCTTCCATTCTGAATGTCACAGAGGCATGGGAGTTGGTTTATATCATTCATAGTGACAAGAAGCCTTTGCAGTTTCATCATTGGCAGCTGCCAAGCAACTCCATAGCAACCAAACAGAGTACCCTAGCAACCAAAATCCAAAGAGGCATATCTTCCATTCTGAATGTCACAGAGGCATGGGAGTTGGATTATATCATTCATACTGACAAGAAGCCTTTGGAATTTCATCATTGACAGATGACAAGCCACTCCCTAGCAACCAAACAGAGTACCCTAGCAACCAAAATCCAAAGAGGCATATCTTCCATTCTGAATGTCGCAGAGGCATGGGAGTTGGTTTATATCATTCATAGTGACAAGAAGCCTTTGGAGTTTCATCATTGGCAGCTGCCAAGCCACTCGCTAGCAACCAAATAGAGTACCCTAGCAACCGTTTAGCAAAACGTATATCTCTGCATCAGAACATCGTATAGAGATGGGGGTTGGCTCATTAGTTTCAGTTGGAAAACAGTCTGTAAATATCACCATGGTAACTGTGTTTTCACACCCTAGCAACCATTTACAGCCACCTAGCAACCATATTGCAACATATAGAAGCCATATTTCAGATCCACAACATCGTACAGACATGGTTGTTGGCTCGTATGCAATCATGTACAACACCCTAGCAACCGAGTGGCGAGTTTTGCCACTGCAAGCACCACTTCACATTTTCTTCAGGAAATGTACATTCTAGTTCTTTTTATTATTCTGGACAAAAGTTTGGCGCGTAACTCGCCCCGCACCATTTGTCACAGACCCCTGAGTGAGGTGTCAAATCGACCGGCTCATTAAGGAGAGGTGTGCTATGACTTTTATAAGCGATCAGGGGTGCGGTGTTCGCCCCAGGGGCGAAAAAGCGGCCAAAAAAGTCCCATTGACTTAACATTGAGACGAACTTTGACCACACGTAGCTCTGAGCGAGGATTTCGCAGAAACGTGTGATTTGCCACATTTGAAGAGGCTAACAGGCTCTGTAAGAACATACCTCACAATGGGGTAAAAGTTGCACCCCTGGGGGGCAGGAGCTGCCCAAAGTTGCCCCATTGACTTACTATGGGGAAGGAACGTCCCATGAAACACACATGCTTTTCCTACTATGGTAAATTGCATAGGGACTTTGTACTGAACGTAGCTCTGGATCACAGTGTCATAGAGACAAGGGGGAGGGCTCATTTTACTCAGACGACCAATCAGTCTCTCAGGATCATTGTGAAGCTATCAAGCCACGCCCTAGCAACCATTTAGAGCCCCTTAGCAACAAGTTCCATAGACTTCCATTGAAAGAGTTCAAAGAGATATCTCCAGACTGAATTGTCATAGAAACGTGGGGGTGGTCTCATTTGACTCGGGGCAGCAAACAGCCCATCATGAATGACCTCAACACTTCCAAGCCCCTCCCTAGCAACCATTGTCGAGCACCCTATCAACAAAAATCCAAAGAGGGATATCTTCCATTCTAAATGTCACAGAGGCATGGGAGTTGGTTTGTATCATTCATACTGACAAGCAGCCTTTGGAGTTTCATCATTGGCAGCTGCCAAGCCACTCCCTAGCAACCAAACAGAGTACCCTAGCAACCAAAATTCAAAGAGGGATATCTTCCATTCTGAATGTCACAGAGAAATGGGAGTTGGTTTATATCATTCATAGTGACAAGAAGCTTTTGCAGTTTCATCATTGGCAGCTGCCGAGCAACTCCATAGCAACCAAACAGAGTACCCTAGCAACCAAAATCCAAAGAGGGATATCTTCCATTGTGAATGTCACAGAGGCATGGGAGTTGGTTTATACCGTTCGTAGTGACAAGCAGCCTTTGCAGTTTCATCATTGGCAGCTGCCAAGCAACTCCATAGCAACCAAACAGAGTACCTTAGCAACCAAAATCCAAAGAGGGATATCTTCCATTGTGAATGTCACAGAGGCATGGGAGTTGGTTTATACCGTTCATACTGACAAGCAGCCTTTGCAGTTTCATCATTGGCAGCTGCCAAGCAACTCCATAGCAACCAAACAGAGTACCCTAGCAACCAAAATCCAAAGAGGCATATCTTCCATTGTGAATGTCACAGAGGCATGGGAGTTGGTTTATACCGTTCATACTGACAAGCAGCCTTTGCAGTTTCATCATTGGCAGCTGCCAAGCAACTCCATAGCAACCAAACAGAGTACCCTAGCAACCAAAATCCAAAGAGGCATATCTTCCATTGTGAATGTCACAGAGGCATAGGAGTTGGTTTATACCGTTCATACTGACAAGAAGCTTTTGCAGTTTCATCATTGGCAGCTGCCAAGCAACTCCATAGCAACCAAACAGAGTACCCTAGCAACCAAAATCCAAAGAGGGATATCTTCCATTCTGAATGTCACAGAGGCATGGGAGTTGGTTTATATCATTCATAGTGACAAGAAGCCTTTGCAGTTTCATCATTGGCAGCTGCCAAGCAACTCCATAGCAACCAAACAGAGTACCCTAGCAACCAAAATCCAAAGAGGCATATCTTCCATTCTGAATGTCACAGAGGCATGGGAGTTGTATATCATTCATACTGACAAGAAGCCTTTGGAATTTCATCATTGACAGATGACAAGCCACTCCCTAGCAACCAAACAGAGTACCCTAGCAACCAAAATCCAAAGAGGCATATCTTCCATTCTGAATGTCGCAGAGGCATGGGAGTTGGTTTATATCATTCATAGTGACAAGAAGCCTTTGGAGTTTCATCATTGGCAGCTGCCAAGCCACTCGCTAGCAACCAAATAGAGTACCCTAGCAACCGTTTAGCAAAACGTATATCTCTGCATCAGAACATCGTATAGAGATGGGGGTTGGCTCATTAGTTTCAGTTGGAAAACAGTCTGTAAATATCACCATGGTAACTGTGTTTTCACACCCTAGCAACCATTTACAGCCACCTAGCAACCATATTGCAACATATAGAAGCCATATTTCAGATCCACAACATCGTACAGACATGGTTGTTGGCTCGTATGCAATCATGTACAACACCCTAGCAACCGAGTGGCGAGTTTTGCCACTGCAAGCACCACTTCACATTTTCTTCAGGAAATGTACATTCTAGTTATTAGTGGTGCTTTTTTAAAAGCATCACTATTGTTATTGCTCATACTTATTATTCTTCTTCTTTTTCTTATTATTCCGGACAAAAGTTTGGCGCGTAACTCGCCCCGCACCGTTTGTCACAGACCCCTGAGTGAGGTGTCAAATCGACCGGCTCATTGAGGAGAGGTGTGCTATGACTTTTCTAAGCGATCGGGTGTACGATGTTCGCACAGCGGACGAAAAAGCGGCCAAAAAAGTCCCATTGACTTAACATGGGGAGTTCTAAAAACATTTGAATCCAAACCGACGTTTTCACACACACAGACTCCAAAGGGCCTGACACCCCTGCGTCTCTCCGTCTCTCTCTCCCTCAGAGAATTTATATTATCAAGCAGCCAATAAGTAATGGCCTAAAATCTTCATAGCCACACCCTAGAAACCAGTTACAGCACCCTAGCAACCACTAAGAGCTCCCTAGCAACCATCCTAAACCAAAAAAAATAAATTTGTACATTTTTTTGTATTTTTTAAAGCAATATTACACTCGTGGCCTTGCGATATCGCTCCATGCTTGTGCCTAATCGGCCATAGGCACGAGGCCGCAGGCCGAGTGCCGTACTGAAGGCACTCGTTATTAAAGATTTTAATAACTCTATAAAAACTCCATAGTAACCACATCTTTGACAACTACCAACCACCTAGTAACACCATAGCAACTACCAAAAATACCTTAGCAACCATCCTGAACACCCTAGAAACGTCTAGAAACGCTCTAGTAGATCATATAAACACAAAGGTGGTCTCGTTTCACTCAGGGCATCAAATGGCCAATCATGAATCACCTCAACACTTCCTAGCCCCTCCCTAGCAACCATTGTCGAGCACCTTAGCAACCAAAATCCTAGAGGGATATCTTCTATTCTGAATATGACAGAGGCATGGGAGTTGGTTTATATCATTCATACTGAAAAAGCAGCCTTTGGAGTTTCAGCATTAGCAGCTGCCAAGCCACTCCATAGCAACCAAACAGAGTACCCTAGCAACTATTTAGCAAGACCTATATCTCTGTATCAGAGCATCGTATAGAGATGGGGGTTGGTTTATAAAATTCATAGTGACAAGAAGCCTTTGGAGTTTCATGATTGGCAGCTGCCAAGCCACTCCCTAGCAACCAATCAGAGTACCCTAGCAACCAAAATCCAAAGAGGGATATCTTCCAGTCTGAATGTCACAGAGGCATGGGAGTTGGTTTATATCATTCACAGTGACAAGAAGCCTTTGCAGTTTCATCAGTGGCAGCTGTCAAGCAACTCCATAGCAACCAAACAGAGTACCCTAGCAACCAAAATCCAAAGAGGGATATCTTCCATTCTTAATGTCACACAGGAATGGGAGTTGGTTTATATCATTCATAGTGACAAGAAGTATTTGCAGATTTATCATTGGCAGTTGCCAAGTAACTCCATAGCAACCAATCAGAGTACCCTAGCAACCAAAATCCAAAGAGGGATATCTTCCATTCTGAATGTCACACAGGCATGGAAGTTGTTTTATATCATTCATAATGACAAGCAGCCTCTGGAGTTTCATGATTGGCAGCTGTCAAGCAACTCCATAGCAACCAAACAGATTACCCTAGCAACCAAACTCCAGAGAGGGATATCTTCCATTCTGAAGGTCACAGAGGCATGGGAGTTGGTTTATATCATTCATACTGACAAGAAGCCTTTGGAATTGCATCATTGGCAGCTGCCAAGCCACTCCCTAGCAACCAAAAAGAGTACCCTAGCAACCAAAATCCAAAGAGGGATATCTTCCATTCTGAATGTCACAGAGGCATGGGAGTTTGTTTATTTCATTCATAGTGACAAGAAGCCTTTGCAGTATCATCAGTGGCAGCTGTCAAGCAACTCCATAGCAACCAAACAGAGTACCCTAGCAACCAAAATCCAAAGAGGGATATCTTCCATTCTGAATGTCGCAGAGGCAAGGTAGTTGGTTTATATCATTCATATTGACAAGCAGCCTATGAGTTTCATGATTGGCAGCTGCCAAGACACTCCCTAGCAACCAAACAGAGTACCCTAGCAACCAAAATCCAAAGAGGGATATCTTACATTCTGAATGTCACAGAGGCATGGGAGTTGGTTTATATCATTCATAGTGACAAGAAACCTTTGCAATTGCATCATTGGCAGCTGCCAAGTAACTCCATAGCAACCAAACGGAGTACCCTAGCAACCAAAATCCAAAGAGGGATATCTTCCATTCTGAATGTCACAGAGGCATGGGAGTTGGTTTATATCTTTCATACTGACAAGAAGCCTTTGGAATTTCATCATTGGCAGCTGCCAAGTAACTCCATAGCAACCAAAGAGAGTATCCTAGCAACCGTTTAGCAAAACGTATATCTCTGCATCAAAACATAGTATAGAGATGGGACTTGGCTCTTTTGACTAAATCATGGTAAACTATGGTAAATCAACCTTGAATCATAGTAAATCATACTAAAACATGGTAAATCATGGTATACTATAGTAAATCATAGTACACTATGGTAAATCGTGGTAAATCATGGTAAACTATGGTAAATCATGCTAGAATCATAGTAAATCATACTTGAACATGGTAAATCATGGTATACTATAGTAAATCATGGTAAACTATGGTAAATCATGGTAAACTATGGTAAATCATGGTAAACTATGATAAATCATGCTAGAATCAGTAAATCATAATTGAACATGGTATATCATGGTATACTATAGTAAATCATGGTAACCTATGGTAAATCGTGGTAAATCGTGGTAAACTATGGTAAATCATGGTAAACTATGGTAAATCATGCTAGAATCAGTAAATCATACTTGAACATGGTAAATCATGGTATACTATAGTAAATCATGGTAAACTATAGTAAATCGTGGTAAATCATGGTAAACTATGTTAAATCATGCTAAAATCAGTAAATCAGACTTGAACATGGTAAATCATGGTATACTATAGTAAATCATGGTAAACTATGCTAAATCGTGGTAAATCATGGTAAACTATAGTAAATCATGGTAAACTATGGTAAATTATGCTAGAATCAGTAAATCATACTTGAACATGGTAAATCATAGTATACTATAGTAAATCATGGTAAACTATGGTAAATGATCCTAGAATCATAGTAAATCATACTAAAACATGGTAAATCATGGTATACTATAGTAAATCATAGTAAACTATGGTAAATCGTGGTAAATCATGGTATACTATAGTAAATCATGGTAAACTATGGTAAATCATGGTAAACTATGATAAATCATGCTAGAATCAGTAAATCATACTGGAACATGGTAAATCATGGTATACTATAGTAAATCATGGTAAAGTATGGTAAATCGTGGTAAATCATGGTAAACTATGGTAAATCATGCTAGAATCAGTAAATCATACTTGAACATGGTAAATCATGGTATACTATAGTAAATCATGGTAAAGTATGGTAAATCGTGGTAAATCATGGTAAACTATGGTAAATCATGCTAGAATCAGTAAATCATATTTGAACATGGTAAATCATGGTATACTATAGTAAATCAGGGTAAACTATGGTAAATCGTGGTAAACTATGGTAAATCATGCTAGAATCAGTAAATCATACTTGAACATGGTAAATCATGGTAAACTATGGTAAATCGTGGTGAACTATGGTAAATCATGGTAAACTATGGTAAATCATGGTAAACTATGATAAATCATGCTAGAATCATAGTAAATCATACTTGAACATGGTAAATCATGGTATACTATAGTAAATCATGGTAAACTATGGTAAATCATGGTAAATCATGCTAGAATCAGTAAATTATAATTGAACATGGTAAATCGTGGTATACTATAGTAAATCATGGTAAACTATAGTAAATCGTAGTAAATTGTGGTAAACTATGGTAAATCATGCCTGAATCAGTAAATCATACTTGCACATGGTAAATCATGGTATACTATAGTAAATCATGGTAAATAGGCATGCACCGATGCATCGGCTGAACATCGGTAACGGCCGATATTTGCCTCGTTAACTGCCATCGGCCATCGGGAAATAAAAATGACATTCGCCGATGTCACATGGGCGTCAGTTTGGTTTGATATGCTGGGGACAGAGACGCATTCGGAAGTGCATTTTCAGAAGTGCTGGTTACAATGACGCATTTATTTTATTTTTTTTCTATGAGAAAACTCCTTTTCTCGAGAAAAGAACGACCATGGTGTGTAGCAGAAAAAGCGGCGGAGTATGCACGATCCGCAAGTGCTGAAGACGTTCTGCACGGCTTTGATGGGTGCGCAGGAGGGCACAAATGGGCGGCGACCGCTTCTTCCAGTGGCGGGAGCTTTTCCCTCAGCGCCGTCAACAGATAGAGCGTTAACTGCACACACCGCCGCCGACTTGAGCTGCAAAGAAGCTCTGGCCTCCCTGTCAAGGACGCTTGTCAAAAAGTACGGGGAAGCTTGACCGCTCTGAATAGTGAGTGACAGCGCGCGCGCCGTCGGGCGGGGCTCTCTCTCTCTCTCTCTCTCTCTCTCGCAGAAGAGCGCGTGCGCGCTTAAAATTTAATATTTTGGTATGAACATTCACCCGTGTTTTTTCCCTCATAAATGCGAACACGAAAAATAAAATGAATATTATAATGTTTTTTTTGTTGGGTCAGACAATAATTACCACATTTCTCTCTCATATTGCTCCTCATAACAACTGAAAAAGAACTTATAAATAAGGTTATAACTGTCAACCAGAAAGTGACATTAAAGGTTTTTTTTGTTTCATAAATTGGTCTGATTGAATTTGTGCTCATTCTAGGATAGTGTGATCAAGAGCCGAAAGACTTGTATGTTTCCGTGGCACAAAAGGAATAAATAACAAAAAGAAAAAACATCGGCATCGGCATCGGCCATCGGCCAAGTTGTTATGTTAAACATCGGTATCGGTATCGGCCCAGAATTTCCCAATCGGTGCATCCCTAATGGTAAACTATGGTAATTAGTGGTAAATCGTTGTAAATCATGGTAAACTATGGTAAATCATGCTAGAATCAGTAAATCATACTTGAACATGGTAAATCATGGTATACTATAGTAAATCATGGTAAACTATGGTAAATCATGGTAAATCATGGTAACTATGATAAATCATGCTAGAATCAGTAAATTATACTAGAACATGGTAAATTGTGGTATACTATAGTAAATCATGGTAAACTATGGTAAATCATGCTAGAATCAGTAAATCATACTTGAACATGGTAAATCATGGTATACTATAATAAATCATGGTAAACTATGGTAAATCGTGGTAAATCATGGTAAACTATGATAAATCATGCTAGAATCAGTAAATCATACTTGAACATGGTAAATCCTGGTATACTATAGTAAATTATGGTAAACTATGGTAAATCGTGGTAAATCATGGTAAACTATGGTAAATCATGCTTGAATCAGTAAATCATACTTGAACATGGTAAATCATGGCATACTATAGTAAATCATGGTAAACTATAGTAAATCGTGGTAAATCATGGTAAACTATGGTAAACACCTTAGCAACTGCCTAGCAACCACACTGAATACCCTAGCAACCACTTAGCAACGCCCTAGCAACCACCCAGAATACCTTGGAAACCTCCCAGAACACCATAGCAACCACCTAGTAAAACCCTAGCAACCGTGCCGAATTTTGCCACTGCAAGCACCACTTCACATTTTCTTCAGGAAATGTACATTCTAGTTAGTGGTGCTTTTTTAAAAGCATCACTATTGTTATTGCTCATACTTATTATTCTTCTTCTTTTTCTTATTATTCCGGACAAAAGTTTGGCGCGTAACTCGCCCCGCACCGTTTGTCACAGACCCCTGAGTGAGGTGTCAAATCGACCGGCTCATTGAGGAGAGGTGTGCTATGACTTTTCTAAGCGATCGGGTGTACGATGTTCGCACAGCGGACGAAAAAGCGGCCAAAAAAGTCCCATTGACTTAACATGGGGAGTTCTAAAAACATTTGAATCCAAACCGACGTTTTCACACACACAGACTCCAAAGGGCCTGACACCCCTGCGTCTCTCCGTCTCTCTCTCCCTCAGAGAATTTATATTATCAAGCAGCCAATAAGTAATGGCCTAAAATCTTCATAGCCACACCCTAGAAACCAGTTACAGCACCCTAGCAACCACTAAGAGCTCCCTAGCAACCATCCTAAACCAAAAAAAATAAATTTGTACATTTTTTTGTATTTTTTAAAGCAATATTACACTCGTGGCCTTGCGATATCGCTCCATGCTTGTGCCTAATCGGCCATAGGCACGAGGCCGCAGGCCGAGTGCCGTACTGAAGGCACTCGTTATTAAAGATTTTAATAACTCTATAAAAACTCCATAGTAACCACATCTTTGACAACTACCAACCACCTAGTAACACCATAGCAACTACCAAAAATACCTTAGCAACCATCCTGAACACCCTAGAAACGTCTAGAAACGCTCTAGTAGATCATATAAACACAAAGGTGGTCTCGTTTCACTCAGGGCATCAAATGGCCAATCATGAATCACCTCAACACTTCCTAGCCCCTCCCTAGCAACCATTGTCGAGCACCTTAGCAACCAAAATCCTAGAGGGATATCTTCTATTCTGAATATGACAGAGGCATGGGAGTTGGTTTATATCATTCATACTGAAAAAGCAGCCTTTGGAGTTTCAGCATTAGCAGCTGCCAAGCCACTCCATAGCAACCAAACAGAGTACCCTAGCAACTATTTAGCAAGACCTATATCTCTGTATCAGAGCATCGTATAGAGATGGGGGTTGGTTTATAAAATTCATAGTGACAAGAAGCCTTTGGAGTTTCATGATTGGCAGCTGCCAAGCCACTCCCTAGCAACCAATCAGAGTACCCTAGCAACCAAAATCCAAAGAGGGATATCTTCCAGTCTGAATGTCACAGAGGCATGGGAGTTGGTTTATATCATTCACAGTGACAAGAAGCCTTTGCAGTTTCATCAGTGGCAGCTGTCAAGCAACTCCATAGCAACCAAACAGAGTACCCTAGCAACCAAAATCCAAAGAGGGATATCTTCCATTCTTAATGTCACACAGGAATGGGAGTTGGTTTATATCATTCATAGTGACAAGAAGTATTTGCAGATTTATCATTGGCAGTTGCCAAGTAACTCCATAGCAACCAATCAGAGTACCCTAGCAACCAAAATCCAAAGAGGGATATCTTCCATTCTGAATGTCACACAGGCATGGAAGTTGTTTTATATCATTCATAATGACAAGCAGCCTCTGGAGTTTCATGATTGGCAGCTGTCAAGCAACTCCATAGCAACCAAACAGATTACCCTAGCAACCAAACTCCAGAGAGGGATATCTTCCATTCTGAAGGTCACAGAGGCATGGGAGTTGGTTTATATCATTCATACTGACAAGAAGCCTTTGGAATTGCATCATTGGCAGCTGCCAAGCCACTCCCTAGCAACCAAAAAGAGTACCCTAGCAACCAAAATCCAAAGAGGGATATCTTCCATTCTGAATGTCACAGAGGCATGGGAGTTTGTTTATTTCATTCATAGTGACAAGAAGCCTTTGCAGTATCATCAGTGGCAGCTGTCAAGCAACTCCATAGCAACCAAACAGAGTACCCTAGCAACCAAAATCCAAAGAGGGATATCTTCCATTCTGAATGTCGCAGAGGCAAGGTAGTTGGTTTATATCATTCATATTGACAAGCAGCCTATGAGTTTCATGATTGGCAGCTGCCAAGACACTCCCTAGCAACCAAACAGAGTACCCTAGCAACCAAAATCCAAAGAGGGATATCTTACATTCTGAATGTCACAGAGGCATGGGAGTTGGTTTATATCATTCATAGTGACAAGAAACCTTTGCAATTGCATCATTGGCAGCTGCCAAGTAACTCCATAGCAACCAAACGGAGTACCCTAGCAACCAAAATCCAAAGAGGGATATCTTCCATTCTGAATGTCACAGAGGCATGGGAGTTGGTTTATATCTTTCATACTGACAAGAAGCCTTTGGAATTTCATCATTGGCAGCTGCCAAGTAACTCCATAGCAACCAAAGAGAGTATCCTAGCAACCGTTTAGCAAAACGTATATCTCTGCATCAAAACATAGTATAGAGATGGGACTTGGCTCTTTTGACTAAATCATGGTAAACTATGGTAAATCAACCTTGAATCATAGTAAATCATACTAAAACATGGTAAATCATGGTATACTATAGTAAATCATAGTACACTATGGTAAATCGTGGTAAATCATGGTAAACTATGGTAAATCATGCTAGAATCATAGTAAATCATACTTGAACATGGTAAATCATGGTATACTATAGTAAATCATGGTAAACTATGGTAAATCATGGTAAACTATGGTAAATCATGGTAAACTATGATAAATCATGCTAGAATCAGTAAATCATAATTGAACATGGTATATCATGGTATACTATAGTAAATCATGGTAACCTATGGTAAATCGTGGTAAATCGTGGTAAACTATGGTAAATCATGGTAAACTATGGTAAATCATGCTAGAATCAGTAAATCATACTTGAACATGGTAAATCATGGTATACTATAGTAAATCATGGTAAACTATAGTAAATCGTGGTAAATCATGGTAAACTATGTTAAATCATGCTAAAATCAGTAAATCAGACTTGAACATGGTAAATCATGGTATACTATAGTAAATCATGGTAAACTATGCTAAATCGTGGTAAATCATGGTAAACTATAGTAAATCATGGTAAACTATGGTAAATTATGCTAGAATCAGTAAATCATACTTGAACATGGTAAATCATAGTATACTATAGTAAATCATGGTAAACTATGGTAAATGATCCTAGAATCATAGTAAATCATACTAAAACATGGTAAATCATGGTATACTATAGTAAATCATAGTAAACTATGGTAAATCGTGGTAAATCATGGTATACTATAGTAAATCATGGTAAACTATGGTAAATCATGGTAAACTATGATAAATCATGCTAGAATCAGTAAATCATACTGGAACATGGTAAATCATGGTATACTATAGTAAATCATGGTAAAGTATGGTAAATCGTGGTAAATCATGGTAAACTATGGTAAATCATGCTAGAATCAGTAAATCATACTTGAACATGGTAAATCATGGTATACTATAGTAAATCATGGTAAAGTATGGTAAATCGTGGTAAATCATGGTAAACTATGGTAAATCATGCTAGAATCAGTAAATCATATTTGAACATGGTAAATCATGGTATACTATAGTAAATCAGGGTAAACTATGGTAAATCGTGGTAAACTATGGTAAATCATGCTAGAATCAGTAAATCATACTTGAACATGGTAAATCATGGTAAACTATGGTAAATCGTGGTGAACTATGGTAAATCATGGTAAACTATGGTAAATCATGGTAAACTATGATAAATCATGCTAGAATCATAGTAAATCATACTTGAACATGGTAAATCATGGTATACTATAGTAAATCATGGTAAACTATGGTAAATCATGGTAAATCATGCTAGAATCAGTAAATTATAATTGAACATGGTAAATCGTGGTATACTATAGTAAATCATGGTAAACTATAGTAAATCGTGGTAAATTGTGGTAAACTATGGTAAATCATGCCTGAATCAGTAAATCATACTTGCACATGGTAAATCATGGTATACTATAGTAAATCATGGTAAATAGGCATGCACCGATGCATCGGCTGAACATCGGTAACGGCCGATATTTGCCTCGTTAACTGCCATCGGCCATCGGGAAATAAAAATGACATTCGCCGATGTCACATGGGCGTCAGTTTGGTTTGATATGCTGGGGACAGAGACGCATTCGGAAGTGCATTTTCAGAAGTGCTGGTTACAATGACGCATTTATTTTATTTTTTTTCTATGAGAAAACTCCTTTTCTCGAGAAAAGAACGACCATGGTGTGTAGCAGAAAAAGCGGCGGAGTATGCACGATCCGCAAGTGCTGAAGACGTTCTGCACGGCTTTGATGGGTGCGCAGGAGGGCACAAATGGGCGGCGACCGCTTCTTCCAGTGGCGGGAGCTTTTCCCTCAGCGCCGTCAACAGATAGAGCGTTAACTGCACACACCGCCGCCGACTTGAGCTGCAAAGAAGCTCTGGCCTCCCTGTCAAGGACGCTTGTCAAAAAGTACGGGGAAGCTTGACCGCTCTGAATAGTGAGTGACAGCGCGCGCGCCGTCGGGCGGGGCTCTCTCTCTCTCTCTCTCTCTCTCTCGCAGAAGAGCGCGTGCGCGCTTAAAATTTAATATTTTGGTATGAACATTCACCCGTGTTTTTTCCCTCATAAATGCGAACACGAAAAATAAAATGAATATTATAATGTTTTTTTTGTTGGGTCAGACAATGATTACCACATTTCTCTCTCATATTGCTCCTCATAACAACTGAAAAAGAACTTATAAATAAGGTTATAACTGTCAACCAGAAAGTGACATTAAAGGTTTTTTTTGTTTCATAAATTGGTCTGATTGAATTTGTGCTCATTCTAGGATAGTGTGATCAAGAGCCGAAAGACTTGTATGTTTCCGTGGCACAAAAGGAATAAATAACAAAAAGAAAAAACATCGGCATCGGCATCGGCCATCGGCCAAGTTGTTATGTTAAACATCGGTATCGGTATCGGCCCAGAATTTCCCAATCGGTGCATCCCTAATGGTAAACTATGGTAATTAGTGGTAAATCGTTGTAAATCATGGTAAACTATGGTAAATCATGCTAGAATCAGTAAATCATACTTGAACATGGTAAATCATGGTATACTATAGTAAATCATGGTAAACTATGGTAAATCATGGTAAATCATGGTAACTATGATAAATCATGCTAGAATCAGTAAATTATACTAGAACATGGTAAATTGTGGTATACTATAGTAAATCATGGTAAACTATGGTAAATCATGCTAGAATCAGTAAATCATACTTGAACATGGTAAATCATGGTATACTATAATAAATCATGGTAAACTATGGTAAATCGTGGTAAATCATGGTAAACTATGATAAATCATGCTAGAATCAGTAAATCATACTTGAACATGGTAAATCCTGGTATACTATAGTAAATTATGGTAAACTATGGTAAATCGTGGTAAATCATGGTAAACTATGGTAAATCATGCTTGAATCAGTAAATCATACTTGAACATGGTAAATCATGGCATACTATAGTAAATCATGGTAAACTATAGTAAATCGTGGTAAATCATGGTAAACTATGGTAAACACCTTAGCAACTGCCTAGCAACCACACTGAATACCCTAGCAACCACTTAGCAACGCCCTAGCAACCACCCAGAATACCTTGGAAACCTCCCAGAACACCATAGCAACCACCTAGTAAAACCCTAGCAACCGTGCCGAATTTTGCCACTGCAAGCACCACTTCACATTTTCTTCAGGAAATGTACATTCTAGTTTTTCTTATTATTCCGGACAAAAGTTTGGCGCGTAACTCGCCCCGCACCGTTTGTCACAGACCCCTGAGTGAGGTGTCAAATCGACCGGCTCATTAAGGAGAGGTGTGCTATGACTTTTATAAGCGATCGGGGGTGCGGTGTTCGCCCCAGGGGCGAAAAAGCGGCCAAAAAAGTCCCATTGACTTAACATTGCGACGAACTTTGACCACTCGTAGCTCTGAGCGAGGATTTCGGAGAAACGTGTGATTTGCCACATTTGAAGAGGCTGACAGGCTCTGTAAGAACATACCTCACAATGGGGTAAAAGTTGCACCCCTGGGGGGCAGGAGCGTCCCAAAGGTTCCCCATTGAAATTTTTCTAGTATTACATTCTTACTATTCCGGGAAAAATTTTGGGGCACTCCTCCTCCCGCAGCTTTTGTCACAGACCCATGAATGAGGCGTCAAATCGTGCGGCCTATTGAGAAGTGTCCACTGACTTTTCTAAGAGATCGGGGGTACAGTGTTCGCCCCAGGGGCGAACGAAAAGCCAAAAAAGTCCCATTGACTTAACATTGCAACGAACTTTGACCACTCGTAGCTCTGAGCGAGGATTTCGGAGAAACGTGTGATTTGCCACAATTGAAGAGGCTGACAGGCTCTGTAAAAACATACCTCACAATGGGGTAAAAGTTGCACCCCTGGGGGGCAGGAGCGTCCCAAAGTTTCCCATTGACTTACAATGGTGTAGGACGGCCCATGAAATGGGCCGTCCTACACATTGCATAGGGATTTTGTATTGAACGTAGCTCTGGATCACAGTGTCATAGAGACAAGGGGGCGGGCTCATTTTACTCAGACGACCAATCAGTCTGTCAGGACCATGGTGAAGCTATCAAGCCACGCCCTAGCAACCATTTAGAGCACCTTAGCAACAAGTCCCATAGACTTCCATTGAAAGAGATCAAAGGGATATCTCCGGACTGAATTGTCATAGAAACATGGGGGTGGTCTCAGTTGACTCGGGGCAGCAAACAGCCAATCATGAATCACCTCAACACTTCCTAGCCCCTCCCTAGCAACCAATGTCGAGCACCTTAACAACCAAAATCCAAAGAGGGATATCTTCCATTCTGAATGTCACAGAGGCATGGGAGTTGGTTTATATCATTCATAGTGACAAGAAGCCTTTGCAGTTTCATCATTGGCAGCTGTCAAGCAACTCCCTAGCAACCAAACAGAGTACCCTAGCAACCAAAATCCAAAGAGGGATATCTTCCATTCTGAATGTCACAGAGGCATGGGAGTTGGTTTATATCATTCATACTGTCAAGAAGCCTTTGGATTTTCATCATTGGAAGCTGCCAAGCAACTCCATAGCAACCAAACAGAGTACCCTAGAAACAAAAATCCAAAGAGGGATATCTTCCATTCTGAATGTCACAGAGGCATGGGAGTTGGTTTATATCATTCATAGTGACAAGAAGCATTTGGAATTGCATCATTGGAAGCTGCCAAGCAACTCCATAGCAACCAAACAGAGTACCATAGCAACCGTTTAGCAAAACGTATATCTCTGCATCAGAACATCGTATAGAGATGGGAGTTGGTTTATATCATTCATACTGACAAGAAGCCTTTGCAGTTTCATCATTAGCAGCTGCCAAGCAACTCCATAGCAACCAAACAGAGTACCCTAGCAACCATTTTACAAGACCTACATCTCTGCATCAGAATATTGTATAGAGATGGGGGTTGGCTCATTAGTTTCAGTTGTAAAACAGTCTGTAAATATCACCATGGTAACTGTGTATTCACACCCTAGCAACCATTTAGAGCCACCTAGCAACCATATTGCAACATATAGAAGCCATATTTCAGCTCCACAACATCGTACAGACATGGTTGTTGGCTCGTATGCAATCATGTACAACACCCTAGCAACCGAGTGGCGAGTTTTGCCACTGCAAGCACCACTTCACATTTTCTTCAGGAAATGTACATTCTAGTTAGTGGTGCTTGCTGAAAGCAAGGCATCACTATTGTTATTGCTCATACTTATTATTATTAGTGGTGCTTGCTGAAAGCAAGGCATCACTATTGTTCTCTTGCATACTTATTATTAGTGGTGCTTTTTTGAAAGCATCACTATTGTTATTGCTCATACTTATTATTCTTTTTATTATTATTCTGGACAAAGTTTGGCGCGTAACTCGCCCCGCACCGTTTGTCACAGACCCCTGAGTGAGGTGTCAAATCGACCGGCTCATTGAGGAGAGGTGTGCTATGACTTTTATAAGCGATCGGGGGGGCGGTGTTCGCCCCAGGGGCGAAAAAGCGGCCAAAAAAGTCCCATTGACTTAACATTGCGACGAACTTTGACCACTCGTAGCTCTGAGCGAGGATTTCGGAGAAACGTGTGATTTGCCACATTTGAAGAGGCTGACAGGCTCTGTAAGAACATACCTCTCAATGGGGTAAAAGTTGCACCCCTGGGGGGGAGGAGATGCCCAAAGTTGCCCCTTTGACTTACTATGGGGAAGGAACGTCCCGTGAAACACACATGCTTTTCCTACTATGGTAAATTGCATAGGGACTTTGTATTGAACGTAGCTCTGGATCACAGTGTCATAGAGACAAGGGGGAGGGCTCATTTTACTCAGACGACCAATCAGTCTCTCAGGATCATTGTGAAGCTATCAAGCCACGCCCTAGCAACCATTTAGAGCCCCTTAGCAACAACTTCCATAGACTTCCATTGAAAGAGTTCAAAGAGATATCTCCAGACTGAATTGTCATAGAAACATGGGGGTGGTCTCATTTGACTCGGGGCAGCAAACAGCCAATCATGAATCACCTAAACACTTCCAAGCCCCTCCCTAGCAACCATTGTCGAGCACCTTAGCAACCAAAATCCAAAGAGGGATATCTTCCATTCTGAATGTCACAGAGGCATGGGAGTTGGTTTATATCATTTATACTGACAAGAAGCCTTTGGAGTTTCATGATTGGCAGCTGACAAGCCACTCCCTAGCAACCAAACAGAGTACCCTAGCAACCAAAATCCAAAGAGGGTTATCTTCCATTCTGAATGTCGCAGAGGCATGGGAGTTGGTTTATATCATTCATACTGACAAGCAGCCTTTGGAGTTTCATGATTGGCAGCTGACAAGCCACTCCCTAGCAACCAAACAGAGTACCCTAGCAACCAAAATCCAAAGAGGGATATCTTCCATTCTGAATGTCACAGAGGCATGGGAGTTGGTTTATATCATTCATAGTGACAAGAAGCCTTTGGAATTTCATCATTTGCAGCTGCCAAGTAACTCCATAGCAACCAAACAGAGTACCCTAGCAACCAAAATCCAAAGAGGCATATCTTCCATTCTGAATGTCACAGAGACATGGGAGTTGGTTTATATCATTCATACTGACAAGCAGCCTTTGGAGTTTCATGATTAGCAGCTGCCAAGCCACTCCCTAGCAACCAAACAGAGTACCCTAGCAACCAAAATCCAAAGAGGGATATCTTCCATTCTGAATGTCACAGAAGCATGGGAGTTGGTTTATATCATTCATAATAACAAGAAGCCTTTGCAGTTTCATCATTGGCAGCTGTCAAGCAACTCCATAGCAACCAAATAGAGTACCCTAGCAACCAAAATCCAAAGAGGGATATCTTCCATTCTGAATGTCACAGAGGCATGGGAGTTGGTTTATATCATTCATAGTGACAAGAAGCCTTTGGAATTGCATCATTGGCAGCTGCCAAGTAACTACATAGCAACCAAACAGAGTACCCTAGCAACCAAAATCCAAATAGGCATATCTTCCATTCTGAATGTCGCAGAGACATGGGAGTTGGTTTATATCATTCATAGTGACAAGAAGCCTTTGGAGTTTCATGATTAGCAGCTGCCAAGCCACTCCCTAGCAACCAAACAGAGTACCCTAGCAACCAAAATCCAAAGAGGGATATCTTCCATTCTGAATGTCACAGAAGCATGGGAGTTGGTTTATATCATTCATAATAACAAGAAGCCTTTGCAGTTTCATCATTGGCAGCTGTCAAGCAACTCCATAGCAACCAAATAGAGTACCCTAGCAACCAAAATCCAAAGAGGGATATCTTCCATTCTGAATGTCACAGAGGCATGGGAGTTGGTTTATATCATTCATAGTGACAAGAAGCCTTTGGAATTGCATCATTGGCAGCTGCCAAGTAACTACATAGCAACCAAACAGAGTACCCTAGCAACCAAAATCCAAATAGGCATATCTTCCATTCTGAATGTCGCAGAGACATGGGAGTTGGTTTATATCATTCATAGTGACAAGAAGCCTTTAGAGTTTCATGATTGGCAGCTGACAAGCCACTCGCTAGCAACCAAATACAGTACCCTAGCAACCGTTTAGCAAAACGTATATCTCTGCATCAGAACATCGTATAGAGATGGGAGTTGGTTTATATCATTCATACTGACAAGCAGCCTTTGTAGTTTCATCATTAGCAGCTGCCAAGCAACTCCATAGCAACCAAACAGAGTACCCTAGCAACCATTTTACAAGACCTACATCTCTGCATCAGAATATTGTATAGAGATGGGGGTTGGCTCATTAGTTTCGGTTGGAAAACAGTCTGTAAATATCACCATGGTAACTGTGTATTCACACCCTAGCAACCATTTAGAGCCACCTAGCAACCATATTGCAACATATAGAAGCCATATTTCAGCTCCACAACATCGTACAGACATGGTTGTTGGCTCGTATGCAATCAAGTACAACACCCTAGCAACCGAGTGGCGAGTTTTGCCACTGCAAGCACCACTTCACATTTTCTTCAGGAAATGTACATTCTAGTTATTATTCTTCTTATTATTCTGGACAAAGTTTGGCGCGTAACTCGCCCCGCACCATTTGTCTCAGACCCCTGAGTGAGGTGTCAAATCGACCGGCTCATTGAGGAGAGGTGTGGTATGACTTTTATAAGCGATCGGGGGTGCGGTGTTCACCCCAGGGGCGAAAAAGCGGCCAAAAAAGTCCCATTGACTTAACATTGCGACGAACTTTGACCACACGTAGCTCTGAGCGAGGATTTCGCAGTAACGTGTGATTTGCCACATTTGAAGAGGCTGACAGGCTCTGTAAGAACATACCTCACAATGGGGTAAAAGTTGCACCCCTGGGGGGCAGGAGATGCCCAAAGTTGCCCCATTGACTTACTATGGGGAAGGAACGTCCTGTGAAACACACATGCTTTTCCTACTATGGTAAATTGCATAGGGACTTTGTATTGAACATAGCTCTGGATCACAGTGTCATAGAGACAAGGGGGAGGGCTCATTTTACTCAGATGACCAATCAGTCTCTCAGGATCATTGTGAAGCTATCAAGCCACGCCCTAGCAACCATTTAGAGCCCCTTAGCAACAAGTTCCATAGACTTCCATTGAAAGAGTTCAAAGAGATATCTCCGGACTGAATTGTCATAGAAACATGGGGGTGGTCTCATTTGACTCGGGGCAGCAAACAGCCAATCATGAATCACCTCAACACTTCCAAGCCCCTCCCTAGCAACCATTGTCGAGCACCTTAGCAACCAAAATCCAAAGAGGGATATCTTCCATTCTGAATGTCACAGAGGCATGGGAGTTGGTTTATATCATTCATAGTGACAAGAAGCCTTTGGAGTTTCATGATTGGCAGCTGACAAGCCACTCCCTAGCAACCAAACAGAGTACCCTAGCAACCAAAATCCAAAGAGGGATATCTTCCATTCTGAATGTCGCAGAGGCATGGGAGTTGGTTTATATCATTCATAGTGACAAGAAGCCTTTGGAGTTTCATGATTGGGAGCTGACAAGCCACTCCCTAGCAACCAAACAGAGTACCCTAGCAACCAAAATCCAAAGAGGCATATCTTCCATTCTGAATGTCGCAGAGGCATGGGAGTTGGTTTATATCATTCATAGTGACAAGAAGCCTTTGGAGTTTCATCATTGGCAGCTGCCAAGCCACTCGCTAGCAACCAAATAGAGTACCCTAGCAACCGTTTAGCAAAATGTATATCTCTGCATCAGAACATCGTATAGAGATGGGGGTTGGCTCATTAGTTTCAGTTGGAAAACAGTCTGTAAATATCACCATGGTAACTGTGTATTCACACCCTAGCAACCATATTGCAACATATAGAAGCCATATTTCAGCTCCACAACATCGTACAGACATGGTTGTTGGCTTGTATGCAATCATGTACAACACCCTAGCAACCGAGTGGCGAGTTTTGCCACTGCAAGCACCACTTCACATTTTCTTCAGGAAATGTACATTCTAGTTCTTTTTATTATTCTGGACAAAAGTTTGGCGCGTAACTCGCCCCGCACCATTTGTCACAGACCCCTGAGTGAGGTGTCAAATCGACCGGCTCATTAAGGAGAGGTGTGCTATGACTTTTATAAGCGATCAGGGGTGCGGTGTTCGCCCCAGGGGCGAAAAAGCGGCCAAAAAAGTCCCATTGACTTAACATTGAGACGAACTTTGACCACACGTAGCTCTGAGCGAGGATTTCGCAGAAACGTGTGATTTGCCACATTTGAAGAGGCTAACAGGCTCTGTAAGAACATACCTCACAATGGGGTAAAAGTTGCACCCCTGGGGGGCAGGAGCTGCCCAAAGTTGCCCCATTGACTTACTATGGGGAAGGAACGTCCCATGAAACACACATGCTTTTCCTACTATGGTAAATTGCATAGGGACTTTGTACTGAACGTAGCTCTGGATCACAGTGTCATAGAGACAAGGGGGAGGGCTCATTTTACTCAGACGACCAATCAGTCTCTCAGGATCATTGTGAAGCTATCAAGCCACGCCCTAGCAACCATTTAGAGCCCCTTAGCAACAAGTTCCATAGACTTCCATTGAAAGAGTTCAAAGAGATATCTCCAGACTGAATTGTCATAGAAACGTGGGGGTGGTCTCATTTGACTCGGGGCAGCAAACAGCCCATCATGAATGACCTCAACACTTCCAAGCCCCTCCCTAGCAACCATTGTCGAGCACCCTATCAACAAAAATCCAAAGAGGGATATCTTCCATTCTAAATGTCACAGAGGCATGGGAGTTGGTTTGTATCATTCATACTGACAAGCAGCCTTTGGAGTTTCATCATTGGCAGCTGCCAAGCCACTCCCTAGCAACCAAACAGAGTACCCTAGCAACCAAAATTCAAAGAGGGATATCTTCCATTCTGAATGTCACAGAGAAATGGGAGTTGGTTTATATCATTCATAGTGACAAGAAGCTTTTGCAGTTTCATCATTGGCAGCTGCCGAGCAACTCCATAGCAACCAAACAGAGTACCCTAGCAACCAAAATCCAAAGAGGGATATCTTCCATTGTGAATGTCACAGAGGCATGGGAGTTGGTTTATACCGTTCGTAGTGACAAGCAGCCTTTGCAGTTTCATCATTGGCAGCTGCCAAGCAACTCCATAGCAACCAAACAGAGTACCTTAGCAACCAAAATCCAAAGAGGGATATCTTCCATTGTGAATGTCACAGAGGCATGGGAGTTGGTTTATACCGTTCATACTGACAAGCAGCCTTTGCAGTTTCATCATTGGCAGCTGCCAAGCAACTCCATAGCAACCAAACAGAGTACCCTAGCAACCAAAATCCAAAGAGGCATATCTTCCATTGTGAATGTCACAGAGGCATGGGAGTTGGTTTATACCGTTCATACTGACAAGCAGCCTTTGCAGTTTCATCATTGGCAGCTGCCAAGCAACTCCATAGCAACCAAACAGAGTACCCTAGCAACCAAAATCCAAAGAGGCATATCTTCCATTGTGAATGTCACAGAGGCATAGGAGTTGGTTTATACCGTTCATACTGACAAGAAGCTTTTGCAGTTTCATCATTGGCAGCTGCCAAGCAACTCCATAGCAACCAAACAGAGTACCCTAGCAACCAAAATCCAAAGAGGGATATCTTCCATTCTGAATGTCACAGAGGCATGGGAGTTGGTTTATATCATTCATAGTGACAAGAAGCCTTTGCAGTTTCATCATTGGCAGCTGCCAAGCAACTCCATAGCAACCAAACAGAGTACCCTAGCAACCAAAATCCAAAGAGGCATATCTTCCATTCTGAATGTCACAGAGGCATGGGAGTTGGATTATATCATTCATACTGACAAGAAGCCTTTGGAATTTCATCATTGACAGATGACAAGCCACTCCCTAGCAACCAAACAGAGTACCCTAGCAACCAAAATCCAAAGAGGCATATCTTCCATTCTGAATGTCGCAGAGGCATGGGAGTTGGTTTATATCATTCATAGTGACAAGAAGCCTTTGGAGTTTCATCATTGGCAGCTGCCAAGCCACTCGCTAGCAACCAAATAGAGTACCCTAGCAACCGTTTAGCAAAACGTATATCTCTGCATCAGAACATCGTATAGAGATGGGGGTTGGCTCATTAGTTTCAGTTGGAAAACAGTCTGTAAATATCACCATGGTAACTGTGTTTTCACACCCTAGCAACCATTTACAGCCACCTAGCAACCATATTGCAACATATAGAAGCCATATTTCAGATCCACAACATCGTACAGACATGGTTGTTGGCTCGTATGCAATCATGTACAACACCCTAGCAACCGAGTGGCGAGTTTTGCCACTGCAAGCACCACTTCACATTTTCTTCAGGAAATGTACATTCTAGTTCTTATTATTATTCTTCTGTTAAAAACTGTTGACTCAAACTCATCCTAGAGCTTTAACTCTACATACTCCAAACTCGGCTCAGACACTCAAACTGATCTGAAGTTAGTTGCTATATCTTTTCAGACTGATCGGACTTACGGTTTTCCTAAAAATGACGATCAAAACTCGGAAAAACTCCCAACTCCCAATTCAAATCCAGATTCAAACTCACCAACCGACGAAAATTCAAATCTAAACACCTTGAAGACTAAACCAAACTGCCGTTCTATATACTATATTAGCCAATGAGACTCATTTAAACTAATAAACTCTAAACTCATACACTTATAAACTAATTAACTTATAAACTCATGAATTCATAGACTTATTAACTCTTTAACTCATAAATTAATAAACTCTGAACTCTTAAACTCATTTAAACTTATAAACTCTAAACTCATTAAAACTTATAAACTCTAAACTCATTTAAAACTTATAAACTCTAAACTCAAAAACTCTAACACTTATAAACTCATCAATTTATACACTTATAAACTCTAAACTCATAAACTCTGAGTGTGTGTGTGTGTGTGTGTGTGTGTGTGTGTGTGTGAACACACACACACACACACACACACACACTAAACTCATTTAAACTTAAACTCTAAACTCATTTAAACTTGTAAACTCAAAACTCGTAAACTACTTTAAACTTCAAACCACTTTAAACGTTTTAAGTTTAAAGCTTCAAGCTCCCAAGCAACTCCATAGCAACCAAACTTGAGTACCCTAGCAACCGTTTTGCAAGACCTATATCTCTGTATCAGAACATCGTATAGAGATGAGGTTTGGCTCTTTTGACTCATGCTAGCAAACAGCACTTCCAACATGCTACACATGCTAGCAGTGAATAGCTACATGCTAATATCAATTAGTTAAGTGCTAAATCATACCAAGATCATGCTAAGGACTCTATAAAAACTCCATAGTAACCATCTGTGACAACTACCAACCACCTAGCAACACCATAGCAACCGCCCAGAACACCCTAGCAACTGCCTAGCAACCGCCCAGAATACCTTAGCAACCACCTAGCAACATCATAGCAACCACCCAGAACACCCTAGCAACCGCCTAGCAACCACCCAGAATACCCTAGCAACCGCCTAGCAACACCATAGCAACCACCCAGAACACCCTAGCAACCGCCTAGCAACCACCCAGAACACCTTAGCAACAGCATAGCAACCACTCAGAACACCCTAGCAACTGCCTAGCAATCACCCACAATACCTTAGCAACCGCCTAGCAACACCATAGCAACCACCCAGAACACCCTAGCAACCGCCTAGCAACCACCCAAAACACCCTAGCAACCACCTAGCAACCACCCAGAATACCCTAGCAACCGTCTAGCAACAGCATAGCAACCACCCAGAACACCCTAGCAACCGCCTAGCAACCACCCAGAATACCCTAGCAACCGCCTAGCAACACCCTAGCAACCACCCAGAACACCCTAGCAACCGCCTAGCAACACCATAGCAACCACTAAAACACCCTAGCAACCGCCTAGCAACCACCCAGAACACCCTAGCAACCACCCAGAACACCCTAGTAACCGCCTAGCAACCCTCAAAATACCTTAGCAACCGCCTAGCAACCACCCAAAACACCATAGCAACCGCCTAGCAACCACCCAGAACACCCTAGCAACCAACCAGAATACCCTAGCAACCACCCATAACACCCTAGCAACCGCCTAGCAACCACCCAAAATACCTTAGCAACCGTCTAGCAACACCATAGCAACCACCCAGAACACCCTAGCAACCGCCTAGCAACACCCTAGCAACCACCCAAAATACCATAGCAACCGCCTAGCAACCACCCAGACACCCTAGCAACCACCCAAAATACCTTAGCAACCGTCTAGCAACACCATAGCAACCACCCAGAACACCCTAGCAACCGCCTAGCAACACCCTAGCAACCACCCAAAATACCATAGCAACCGCCTAGCAACCACCCAGACACCCTAGCAACCACCCAAAATACCTTAGCAACCGTCTAGCAACACCATAGCAACCACCCAGAACACCCTAGCAACCGCCTAGCAACACCCTAGCAACCACCCAAAATACCATAGCAACCCCCTAGCAACCACCCAGAACACCCTAGCAACCACCCAAAATACCTTAGCAACCGCCTAGCAACACCCTAGCAACCACCCAGAATACCCTAGCAACCGCCTAGCAACACCATAGCAACCACCCAGAACACCCTAAACTAAACTAAATTAAACTTCAAACTATTTTAAACTTTCAACTAATTTAAACTTTCAACTAAATTAAACTTCAAACTACTTTAAACTTTCAACTATTTTAAACTTTAAACTAAATTAAACTTCAAACTATTTTAAACTTTCAACTAATTTAAACTTTAAACTAAATTAAACTTCAAACTATTTTAAACTTTCAACTAATTTACACTTTAAACTAAATTAAACTTTAAACTACTTTAATCTTTAAACTACTTTAAACTTTTTCAAACTTTATGGTCCAAACTTTCTCAAGCCAACTTAAAGTTTGTCTCGACGAACTTTCGCATCTAGTTATTAAGTTGGCTTGAGAAAGCCAACATATTGAAATCCTATTTAAACTTATTAAGTTGGCTTGAGAGAGCCAACATATTGAAATCCTATTTAAACTTATTAGTGGTGCTTGCTGAAAGCAAGGCATCACTATTGTTCTCTTGCATACTTATTAGTGGTGCTTTTTTGAAAGCATCACTATTGTTATTGCTCATACTTATTATTCTTTTTATTATTATTCTGGACAAAGTTTGGCGCGTAACTCGCCCCGCACCGTTTGTCACAGACCCCTGAGTGAGGTGTCAAATCGACCGGCTCATTGAGGAGAGGTGTGCTATGACTTTTATAAGCGATCGGGGGGGCGGTGTTCGCCCCAGGGGCGAAAAAGCGGCCAAAAAAGTCCCATTGACTTAACATTGCGACGAACTTTGACCACTCGTAGCTCTGAGCGAGGATTTCGGAGAAACGTGTGATTTGCCACATTTGAAGAGGCTGACAGGCTCTGTAAGAACATACCTCTCAATGGGGTAAAAGTTGCACCCCTGGGGGGGAGGAGATGCCCAAAGTTGCCCCTTTGACTTACTATGGGGAAGGAACGTCCCGTGAAACACACATGCTTTTCCTACTATGGTAAATTGCATAGGGACTTTGTATTGAACGTAGCTCTGGATCACAGTGTCATAGAGACAAGGGGGAGGGCTCATTTTACTCAGACGACCAATCAGTCTCTCAGGATCATTGTGAAGCTATCAAGCCACGCCCTAGCAACCATTTAGAGCCCCTTAGCAACAACTTCCATAGACTTCCATTGAAAGAGTTCAAAGAGATATCTCCAGACTGAATTGTCATAGAAACATGGGGGTGGTCTCATTTGACTCGGGGCAGCAAACAGCCAATCATGAATCACCTAAACACTTCCAAGCCCCTCCCTAGCAACCATTGTCGAGCACCTTAGCAACCAAAATCCAAAGAGGGATATCTTCCATTCTGAATGTCACAGAGGCATGGGAGTTGGTTTATATCATTTATACTGACAAGAAGCCTTTGGAGTTTCATGATTGGCAGCTGACAAGCCACTCCCTAGCAACCAAACAGAGTACCCTAGCAACCAAAATCCAAAGAGGGTTATCTTCCATTCTGAATGTCGCAGAGGCATGGGAGTTGGTTTATATCATTCATACTGACAAGCAGCCTTTGGAGTTTCATGATTGGCAGCTGACAAGCCACTCCCTAGCAACCAAACAGAGTACCCTAGCAACCAAAATCCAAAGAGGGATATCTTCCATTCTGAATGTCACAGAGGCATGGGAGTTGGTTTATATCATTCATAGTGACAAGAAGCCTTTGGAATTTCATCATTTGCAGCTGCCAAGTAACTCCATAGCAACCAAACAGAGTACCCTAGCAACCAAAATCCAAAGAGGCATATCTTCCATTCTGAATGTCACAGAGACATGGGAGTTGGTTTATATCATTCATACTGACAAGCAGCCTTTGGAGTTTCATGATTAGCAGCTGCCAAGCCACTCCCTAGCAACCAAACAGAGTACCCTAGCAACCAAAATCCAAAGAGGGATATCTTCCATTCTGAATGTCACAGAAGCATGGGAGTTGGTTTATATCATTCATAATAACAAGAAGCCTTTGCAGTTTCATCATTGGCAGCTGTCAAGCAACTCCATAGCAACCAAATAGAGTACCCTAGCAACCAAAATCCAAAGAGGGATATCTTCCATTCTGAATGTCACAGAGGCATGGGAGTTGGTTTATATCATTCATAGTGACAAGAAGCCTTTGGAATTGCATCATTGGCAGCTGCCAAGTAACTACATAGCAACCAAACAGAGTACCCTAGCAACCAAAATCCAAATAGGCATATCTTCCATTCTGAATGTCGCAGAGACATGGGAGTTGGTTTATATCATTCATAGTGACAAGAAGCCTTTGGAGTTTCATGATTAGCAGCTGCCAAGCCACTCCCTAGCAACCAAACAGAGTACCCTAGCAACCAAAATCCAAAGAGGGATATCTTCCATTCTGAATGTCACAGAAGCATGGGAGTTGGTTTATATCATTCATAATAACAAGAAGCCTTTGCAGTTTCATCATTGGCAGCTGTCAAGCAACTCCATAGCAACCAAATAGAGTACCCTAGCAACCAAAATCCAAAGAGGGATATCTTCCATTCTGAATGTCACAGAGGCATGGGAGTTGGTTTATATCATTCATAGTGACAAGAAGCCTTTGGAATTGCATCATTGGCAGCTGCCAAGTAACTACATAGCAACCAAACAGAGTACCCTAGCAACCAAAATCCAAATAGGCATATCTTCCATTCTGAATGTCGCAGAGACATGGGAGTTGGTTTATATCATTCATAGTGACAAGAAGCCTTTAGAGTTTCATGATTGGCAGCTGACAAGCCACTCGCTAGCAACCAAATACAGTACCCTAGCAACCGTTTAGCAAAACGTATATCTCTGCATCAGAACATCGTATAGAGATGGGAGTTGGTTTATATCATTCATACTGACAAGCAGCCTTTGTAGTTTCATCATTAGCAGCTGCCAAGCAACTCCATAGCAACCAAACAGAGTACCCTAGCAACCATTTTACAAGACCTACATCTCTGCATCAGAATATTGTATAGAGATGGGGGTTGGCTCATTAGTTTCGGTTGGAAAACAGTCTGTAAATATCACCATGGTAACTGTGTATTCACACCCTAGCAACCATTTAGAGCCACCTAGCAACCATATTGCAACATATAGAAGCCATATTTCAGCTCCACAACATCGTACAGACATGGTTGTTGGCTCGTATGCAATCAAGTACAACACCCTAGCAACCGAGTGGCGAGTTTTGCCACTGCAAGCACCACTTCACATTTTCTTCAGGAAATGTACATTCTAGTTATTATTATTCTTCTTATTATTCTGGACAAAGTTTGGCGCGTAACTCGCCCCGCACCATTTGTCTCAGACCCCTGAGTGAGGTGTCAAATCGACCGGCTCATTGAGGAGAGGTGTGGTATGACTTTTATAAGCGATCGGGGGTGCGGTGTTCACCCCAGGGGCGAAAAAGCGGCCAAAAAAGTCCCATTGACTTAACATTGCGACGAACTTTGACCACACGTAGCTCTGAGCGAGGATTTCGCAGTAACGTGTGATTTGCCACATTTGAAGAGGCTGACAGGCTCTGTAAGAACATACCTCACAATGGGGTAAAAGTTGCACCCCTGGGGGGCAGGAGATGCCCAAAGTTGCCCCATTGACTTACTATGGGGAAGGAACGTCCTGTGAAACACACATGCTTTTCCTACTATGGTAAATTGCATAGGGACTTTGTATTGAACATAGCTCTGGATCACAGTGTCATAGAGACAAGGGGGAGGGCTCATTTTACTCAGATGACCAATCAGTCTCTCAGGATCATTGTGAAGCTATCAAGCCACGCCCTAGCAACCATTTAGAGCCCCTTAGCAACAAGTTCCATAGACTTCCATTGAAAGAGTTCAAAGAGATATCTCCGGACTGAATTGTCATAGAAACATGGGGGTGGTCTCATTTGACTCGGGGCAGCAAACAGCCAATCATGAATCACCTCAACACTTCCAAGCCCCTCCCTAGCAACCATTGTCGAGCACCTTAGCAACCAAAATCCAAAGAGGGATATCTTCCATTCTGAATGTCACAGAGGCATGGGAGTTGGTTTATATCATTCATAGTGACAAGAAGCCTTTGGAGTTTCATGATTGGCAGCTGACAAGCCACTCCCTAGCAACCAAACAGAGTACCCTAGCAACCAAAATCCAAAGAGGGATATCTTCCATTCTGAATGTCGCAGAGGCATGGGAGTTGGTTTATATCATTCATAGTGACAAGAAGCCTTTGGAGTTTCATGATTGGGAGCTGACAAGCCACTCCCTAGCAACCAAACAGAGTACCCTAGCAACCAAAATCCAAAGAGGCATATCTTCCATTCTGAATGTCGCAGAGGCATGGGAGTTGGTTTATATCATTCATAGTGACAAGAAGCCTTTGGAGTTTCATCATTGGCAGCTGCCAAGCCACTCGCTAGCAACCAAATAGAGTACCCTAGCAACCGTTTAGCAAAATGTATATCTCTGCATCAGAACATCGTATAGAGATGGGGGTTGGCTCATTAGTTTCAGTTGGAAAACAGTCTGTAAATATCACCATGGTAACTGTGTATTCACACCCTAGCAACCATATTGCAACATATAGAAGCCATATTTCAGCTCCACAACATCGTACAGACATGGTTGTTGGCTTGTATGCAATCATGTACAACACCCTAGCAACCGAGTGGCGAGTTTTGCCACTGCAAGCACCACTTCACATTTTCTTCAGGAAATGTACATTCTAGTTATTATTATTCTTCTTACTAAAAAATCTGACTCAAACTCCTCCTAGAGCTTTAACTCTACATACTCCAAAATCGGCTCAGACACTCAAACAGATCTGACTCGGTGTGCTATATCTTTTCAGACTGATCGGACTTACGGTTTTCCTAAAAATGACGATCAAAACTCGGAAAAACTCCCATTGACTTACAATGGGGAGTTCTAAAAAATTCAAATCCAGATTCAAACTCACCAACCGACAAAAATTTAAATCTAAACACCTTGAAGACTAAACCAAACTGCCGTTCTATATATATTAGCCAATGAAACTCATTTAAACTAATAAACTCTAATCTCATACATTTATAAACTAATTAACTTAAATTTAATAGCTAATTAACTAATAAACTCATGAATTCATAGACTTATGAACTCTTAAACTCATAAATTAATAAACTCTGAACTCTAAACTCATTTAAACTTATAAACTCTAAACTCAAAAACTCGTACACTTATAAACTCTAAACTCATAAACTCTGAGTGTGTGTGTGTGTGTGTCTGAGTGAGTGTGTGAGCGAGGTAGTCTGAGTGTGTGTGTGTGTGTGTGTGTGTGTGTGTGTGTGTTTGTGTGTATCTATCTAACTTATTTATATATCTATCATAAACTTCAAACTACTTTAAACTACTTTAAACTTCAAACCACTTTAAACTTCTTTAGTTTAATGCTTCCAGCTCCCAAGCAACTCCATAGCAACCAAACTTGAGTACCCTAGCAACCGTTTTGCAAGACCTATATCTCTGTATCAGAACATCGTATAGAGATGAGTTTTGGCTCTTTTGACTCATGCTAGCAAACAGCACTTCCAACATGCTACACATGCTAGCAGTGAATAGCTACATGCTAATAGCAATTAGTTAAGTGTTGAATCATGCCAAAAACTCCATAGTAACCATCTGTGACAACTACCAACCACCTAGTAACACCATATCAACCGCCCTGAATACCATAGCAACCACCCAGAACACCCTAGCAACCGCCTAGCAACCACCCAGAACACCCTAGCAACCACCCAAAATACATTAGAACACCCTAGCAACACCATAGCAACCACTCAGAACACCCTAGCAACCACCCAAAATACCTTAGAACACCCTAGCAACACCATAGCAACCACTCAGAACACCCTAGCAACTGCCTAACAACCACCCAGAACACCCTAGCAACCACCCAAAATACCTTAGAACACCCTAGCAACACCATAGCAACCACCCAGAACACCCTAGCAACCACCCAAAATACCTTAGAACACCATAGCAACACCATAGCAACCACTCAGAACACCCTAGCAACCACCCAAAATACCTTAGGACACCCTAGCAACACCATAGCAACCACTCAGAACACCCTAGCAACTGCCTAACAACCACCCAGAACACCCTAGCAACCACCCAAAATACCTTAGAACACCCTAGCAACACCATAGCAACCACCCAGAACACCCTAGCAACCACCCAAAATACCTTAGAACACCATAGCAACACCATAGCAACCACTCAGAACACCCTAGCAACCACCCAAAATACCTTAGGACACCCTAGCAACACCATAGCAACCACTCAGAACACCCTAGCAACTGCCTAACAACCACCCAGAACACCCTAGCAACCATCCAAAATACCTTAGAACACCCTAGCAACACCATAGCAACCACTCAGAACACCCTAGCAACCACCCAAAATACCTTAGAACACCCTAGCTACACCATAGCAACCACCCAGAACACCCTAGCAACCACCCAAAATACCTTAGAACACCCTAGCAACACCATAGCAACCACCCAGAACACCCTAGCAACCACCCAAAATACCTTAGGACACCCTAGCAACACCATAGCAACCACTCAGAACACCGTAGCAACTGCCTAACAACCACCCAGAACACTCTAGCAACCACCCAAAATACCCTAGCAACCACCCAGAACACCCTAGCAACCACCCAAAATACCCTAGCAACCGCCTAGCAACCACCCAAAAGACCCTAGCAACCACCCAAAATATCTTAGCAACCACCCAAAACACCCTAGCAACCACCCATAACACCCTAGCAACTGCTTAGCAACCACCCAGAACACCCTAGTAACCACCCAAAATACCCTAGCAACCGCCTAGCAACCACCCAAAAGACCCTAGCAACCACCCAAAACACCCTAGCAACCGCCTAGCAATTACCCAAAAGACCCTAGCAACCACCCAAAAGACCCTAGCAACCGCCTAGCAACCACCCAAAAGACCCTAGCAACCACCAAAAATATCCTAGCAACCACCCAGAACACCCTAGCAACCACCTAGCAACCACCCAAAACACCCTAGCAACCGCCTAGCAACCACCCAGAATACCTTAGCAACCACCTAGCAACATCATAGCGACCACCCATAACATCCTAACAACCGCCTAGCAAAAAACTTTCCGGTCCAAACTTTCTCAAGCCAACTTAAAGTTTGTCTCGACGAACTTTCGCATCTAGTTATTATTATTCTTCTTACTAAAAAATCTGACTCAAACTCCTCCTAGAGCTTTAACTCTACATACTCCAAAATCGGCTCAGACACTCAAACAGATCTGACTCGGTGTGCTATATCTTTTCAGACTGATCGGACTTACGGTTTTCCTAAAAATGACGATCAAAACTCAGAAAAACTCCCATTGACTTACATTGGGGAGTTCTAAAAAATTCAAATCCAGATTCAAACTCACCAACCGACAAAAATTCAAATCTTAACACCTTGAAGACTAAACCAAACTGCCGTTCTATATATATTAGCCAATGAAACTAATTTAAACTAATAAACTCTAATCTCATACACTTATAAACTAATTAACTTAAATTTAATAACTAATTAACTAATAAACTCATGAATTCATAGACTTATGAACTCTTAAACTCATAAATTAATAAACTCTGAACTCTAAACTCATTTAAACATAAACTCTAAACTCAAAAACTCATACACTTATAAACTCATCAATTTATACACTTATAAACTCTAAACTCATAAACTCTGAGAGTGTGTGTGTGTGTGTGTGTGTCTGAGTGAGTGTGTGAGCGAGGTAGTCTGAGTGAGTGTGTGTGTGTGTGTGTGTGTGTGTGTATCTATATAACTTATTTATCTATCTATCTCTGTCATAAACTTCAAACTACTTTAAACTTTAAACCAATTTAAACTTCTTAAGTTTAAAGCTCCCAGCTCCCAAGCAACTCCATAGCAACCAAACTTGAGTACCCTAGCAACCGTTTTGCAAGACCTATATCTCTGTATCAGAGCATCGTATAGAGATGAGGTTTGGCTCTTTTGACTCATGCTAGCAAACAGCACTTCCAACATGCTACACATGCTAGCAGTGAATAGCTACATGCTAATAGCGATTAGTTAAGTGTTAAATCATGCCAAGATCATGCTAAGAACTCTATAAAAACTCCATAGTAACCATCTGTGACAACTACCAACCACCTAGCAACACCATATCAACCGCCCTGAATACCCTAGCAACCACCCAAAAGACCCTAGCAACTGCCTAGCAACCACCCAAAAGACCCTAGCAACCACCCAAAAGACCCTAGCAACCACCCAAAACACCCTAGCAACCGCCTAGCAACCACCCAAAAGACCCTAGCAACCACCCAGAATACCCTAGCAACCACCCAAAACAGCCTAGCAACCACCCAGAACACCCTGGCCACCACCTAGCAACCACCCAGAATACCTTAGCAACGCCTAGCAACACCATAGCAACCACCCAGAACACCCTAGCAACTGCCTAGCAACCACCCAGAACACCCTAGCAACCACCCAAAATACCTTAGCAACCACCTAGCAACACCATAGCAACCACCCATAACACCCTAGCAACTGCCTAGCAACCACCCAGAACACCCTAGCAACCACCCAAAATACCCTAGCAACCGCCTAGCAACCACCCAAAAGATCCTAGCAACCACCCAAAACACCCTAGCAACCGCCTAGCAACCACCCAAAAGACCCTAGCAACCACCCAAAAGACCCTAGCAACCACCAAAAATATCCTAGCAACCACCCAGAACACCCTAGCAACCACCTAGCAACCGCCTAGCAACCACACAAAAGACCCTAGCAACCGCCTAGCAACCACCCAAAACACCCTAGCAACCACCCAAAATACCCTAGCAACCGCCTAGCAACCACCCAGAATACCTTAGCAACCGCCTAGCAACACCATAGCGACCACCCATAACATCCTAACAACCGCCTAGCAAAAAACTTTCCGGTCCAAACTTTCTCAAGCCAACTTAAAGTTTGTCTCGACGAACTTTCATATCTAGTTATTATTAAGTTGGCTTGAGAGAGCCAACATATTGAAATCCTATTTAAACTTATTATTATTAAGTTGGCTTGAGAGAGCCAACATATTGAAATCCTATTTAAACTTATTATTAGTGGTGCTTGCTGAAAGCAAGGCATCACTATTGTTCTCTTGCATACTTATTATTATTAGTGGTGCTTTTTTGAAAGCATCACTATTGTTATTGCTCATACTTATTATTAGTGGTGCTTTTTTGAAAGCATCACTATTGTTATTGCTCATACTTATTATTCTTTTTATTATTATTCTGGACAAAGTTTGGCGCGTAACTCGCCCCGCACCGTTTGTCACAGACCCCTGAGTGAGGTGTCAAATCGACCGGCTCATTGAGGAGAGGTGTGCTATGACTTTTATAAGCGATCGGGGGGGCGGTGTTCGCCCCAGGGGCGAAAAAGCGGCCAAAAAAGTCCCATTGACTTAACATTGCGACGAACTTTGACCACTCGTAGCTCTGAGCGAGGATTTCGGAGAAACGTGTGATTTGCCACATTTGAAGAGGCTGACAGGCTCTGTAAGAACATACCTCTCAATGGGGTAAAAGTTGCACCCCTGGGGGGGAGGAGATGCCCAAAGTTGCCCCTTTGACTTACTATGGGGAAGGAACGTCCCGTGAAACACACATGCTTTTCCTACTATGGTAAATTGCATAGGGACTTTGTATTGAACGTAGCTCTGGATCACAGTGTCATAGAGACAAGGGGGAGGGCTCATTTTACTCAGACGACCAATCAGTCTCTCAGGATCATTGTGAAGCTATCAAGCCACGCCCTAGCAACCATTTAGAGCCCCTTAGCAACAACTTCCATAGACTTCCATTGAAAGAGTTCAAAGAGATATCTCCAGACTGAATTGTCATAGAAACATGGGGGTGGTCTCATTTGACTCGGGGCAGCAAACAGCCAATCATGAATCACCTAAACACTTCCAAGCCCCTCCCTAGCAACCATTGTCGAGCACCTTAGCAACCAAAATCCAAAGAGGGATATCTTCCATTCTGAATGTCACAGAGGCATGGGAGTTGGTTTATATCATTTATACTGACAAGAAGCCTTTGGAGTTTCATGATTGGCAGCTGACAAGCCACTCCCTAGCAACCAAACAGAGTACCCTAGCAACCAAAATCCAAAGAGGGTTATCTTCCATTCTGAATGTCGCAGAGGCATGGGAGTTGGTTTATATCATTCATACTGACAAGCAGCCTTTGGAGTTTCATGATTGGCAGCTGACAAGCCACTCCCTAGCAACCAAACAGAGTACCCTAGCAACCAAAATCCAAAGAGGGATATCTTCCATTCTGAATGTCACAGAGGCATGGGAGTTGGTTTATATCATTCATAGTGACAAGAAGCCTTTGGAATTTCATCATTTGCAGCTGCCAAGTAACTCCATAGCAACCAAACAGAGTACCCTAGCAACCAAAATCCAAAGAGGCATATCTTCCATTCTGAATGTCACAGAGACATGGGAGTTGGTTTATATCATTCATACTGACAAGCAGCCTTTGGAGTTTCATGATTAGCAGCTGCCAAGCCACTCCCTAGCAACCAAACAGAGTACCCTAGCAACCAAAATCCAAAGAGGGATATCTTCCATTCTGAATGTCACAGAAGCATGGGAGTTGGTTTATATCATTCATAATAACAAGAAGCCTTTGCAGTTTCATCATTGGCAGCTGTCAAGCAACTCCATAGCAACCAAATAGAGTACCCTAGCAACCAAAATCCAAAGAGGGATATCTTCCATTCTGAATGTCACAGAGGCATGGGAGTTGGTTTATATCATTCATAGTGACAAGAAGCCTTTGGAATTGCATCATTGGCAGCTGCCAAGTAACTACATAGCAACCAAACAGAGTACCCTAGCAACCAAAATCCAAATAGGCATATCTTCCATTCTGAATGTCGCAGAGACATGGGAGTTGGTTTATATCATTCATAGTGACAAGAAGCCTTTGGAGTTTCATGATTAGCAGCTGCCAAGCCACTCCCTAGCAACCAAACAGAGTACCCTAGCAACCAAAATCCAAAGAGGGATATCTTCCATTCTGAATGTCACAGAAGCATGGGAGTTGGTTTATATCATTCATAATAACAAGAAGCCTTTGCAGTTTCATCATTGGCAGCTGTCAAGCAACTCCATAGCAACCAAATAGAGTACCCTAGCAACCAAAATCCAAAGAGGGATATCTTCCATTCTGAATGTCACAGAGGCATGGGAGTTGGTTTATATCATTCATAGTGACAAGAAGCCTTTGGAATTGCATCATTGGCAGCTGCCAAGTAACTACATAGCAACCAAACAGAGTACCCTAGCAACCAAAATCCAAATAGGCATATCTTCCATTCTGAATGTCGCAGAGACATGGGAGTTGGTTTATATCATTCATAGTGACAAGAAGCCTTTAGAGTTTCATGATTGGCAGCTGACAAGCCACTCGCTAGCAACCAAATACAGTACCCTAGCAACCGTTTAGCAAAACGTATATCTCTGCATCAGAACATCGTATAGAGATGGGAGTTGGTTTATATCATTCATACTGACAAGCAGCCTTTGTAGTTTCATCATTAGCAGCTGCCAAGCAACTCCATAGCAACCAAACAGAGTACCCTAGCAACCATTTTACAAGACCTACATCTCTGCATCAGAATATTGTATAGAGATGGGGGTTGGCTCATTAGTTTCGGTTGGAAAACAGTCTGTAAATATCACCATGGTAACTGTGTATTCACACCCTAGCAACCATTTAGAGCCACCTAGCAACCATATTGCAACATATAGAAGCCATATTTCAGCTCCACAACATCGTACAGACATGGTTGTTGGCTCGTATGCAATCAAGTACAACACCCTAGCAACCGAGTGGCGAGTTTTGCCACTGCAAGCACCACTTCACATTTTCTTCAGGAAATGTACATTCTAGTTCTTTTTATTATTATTCTGGACAAAGTTTGGCGCGTAACTCGCCCCGCACCGTTTGTCACAGACCCCTGAGTGAGGTGTCAAATCGACCGGCTCATTGAGGAGAGGTGTGCTATGACTTTTATAAGCGATCGGGGGGGCGGTGTTCGCCCCAGGGGCGAAAAAGCGGCCAAAAAAGTCCCATTGACTTAACATTGCGACGAACTTTGACCACTCGTAGCTCTGAGCGAGGATTTCGGAGAAACGTGTGATTTGCCACATTTGAAGAGGCTGACAGGCTCTGTAAGAACATACCTCTCAATGGGGTAAAAGTTGCACCCCTGGGGGGGAGGAGATGCCCAAAGTTGCCCCTTTGACTTACTATGGGGAAGGAACGTCCCGTGAAACACACATGCTTTTCCTACTATGGTAAATTGCATAGGGACTTTGTATTGAACGTAGCTCTGGATCACAGTGTCATAGAGACAAGGGGGAGGGCTCATTTTACTCAGACGACCAATCAGTCTCTCAGGATCATTGTGAAGCTATCAAGCCACGCCCTAGCAACCATTTAGAGCCCCTTAGCAACAACTTCCATAGACTTCCATTGAAAGAGTTCAAAGAGATATCTCCAGACTGAATTGTCATAGAAACATGGGGGTGGTCTCATTTGACTCGGGGCAGCAAACAGCCAATCATGAATCACCTAAACACTTCCAAGCCCCTCCCTAGCAACCATTGTCGAGCACCTTAGCAACCAAAATCCAAAGAGGGATATCTTCCATTCTGAATGTCACAGAGGCATGGGAGTTGGTTTATATCATTTATACTGACAAGAAGCCTTTGGAGTTTCATGATTGGCAGCTGACAAGCCACTCCCTAGCAACCAAACAGAGTACCCTAGCAACCAAAATCCAAAGAGGGTTATCTTCCATTCTGAATGTCGCAGAGGCATGGGAGTTGGTTTATATCATTCATACTGACAAGCAGCCTTTGGAGTTTCATGATTGGCAGCTGACAAGCCACTCCCTAGCAACCAAACAGAGTACCCTAGCAACCAAAATCCAAAGAGGGATATCTTCCATTCTGAATGTCACAGAGGCATGGGAGTTGGTTTATATCATTCATAGTGACAAGAAGCCTTTGGAATTTCATCATTTGCAGCTGCCAAGTAACTCCATAGCAACCAAACAGAGTACCCTAGCAACCAAAATCCAAAGAGGCATATCTTCCATTCTGAATGTCACAGAGACATGGGAGTTGGTTTATATCATTCATACTGACAAGCAGCCTTTGGAGTTTCATGATTAGCAGCTGCCAAGCCACTCCCTAGCAACCAAACAGAGTACCCTAGCAACCAAAATCCAAAGAGGGATATCTTCCATTCTGAATGTCACAGAAGCATGGGAGTTGGTTTATATCATTCATAATAACAAGAAGCCTTTGCAGTTTCATCATTGGCAGCTGTCAAGCAACTCCATAGCAACCAAATAGAGTACCCTAGCAACCAAAATCCAAAGAGGGATATCTTCCATTCTGAATGTCACAGAGGCATGGGAGTTGGTTTATATCATTCATAGTGACAAGAAGCCTTTGGAATTGCATCATTGGCAGCTGCCAAGTAACTACATAGCAACCAAACAGAGTACCCTAGCAACCAAAATCCAAATAGGCATATCTTCCATTCTGAATGTCGCAGAGACATGGGAGTTGGTTTATATCATTCATAGTGACAAGAAGCCTTTGGAGTTTCATGATTAGCAGCTGCCAAGCCACTCCCTAGCAACCAAACAGAGTACCCTAGCAACCAAAATCCAAAGAGGGATATCTTCCATTCTGAATGTCACAGAAGCATGGGAGTTGGTTTATATCATTCATAATAACAAGAAGCCTTTGCAGTTTCATCATTGGCAGCTGTCAAGCAACTCCATAGCAACCAAATAGAGTACCCTAGCAACCAAAATCCAAAGAGGGATATCTTCCATTCTGAATGTCACAGAGGCATGGGAGTTGGTTTATATCATTCATAGTGACAAGAAGCCTTTGGAATTGCATCATTGGCAGCTGCCAAGTAACTACATAGCAACCAAACAGAGTACCCTAGCAACCAAAATCCAAATAGGCATATCTTCCATTCTGAATGTCGCAGAGACATGGGAGTTGGTTTATATCATTCATAGTGACAAGAAGCCTTTAGAGTTTCATGATTGGCAGCTGACAAGCCACTCGCTAGCAACCAAATACAGTACCCTAGCAACCGTTTAGCAAAACGTATATCTCTGCATCAGAACATCGTATAGAGATGGGAGTTGGTTTATATCATTCATACTGACAAGCAGCCTTTGTAGTTTCATCATTAGCAGCTGCCAAGCAACTCCATAGCAACCAAACAGAGTACCCTAGCAACCATTTTACAAGACCTACATCTCTGCATCAGAATATTGTATAGAGATGGGGGTTGGCTCATTAGTTTCGGTTGGAAAACAGTCTGTAAATATCACCATGGTAACTGTGTATTCACACCCTAGCAACCATTTAGAGCCACCTAGCAACCATATTGCAACATATAGAAGCCATATTTCAGCTCCACAACATCGTACAGACATGGTTGTTGGCTCGTATGCAATCAAGTACAACACCCTAGCAACCGAGTGGCGAGTTTTGCCACTGCAAGCACCACTTCACATTTTCTTCAGGAAATGTACATTCTAGTTATTCTTCTTATTATTCTGGACAAAGTTTGGCGCGTAACTCGCCCCGCACCATTTGTCTCAGACCCCTGAGTGAGGTGTCAAATCGACCGGCTCATTGAGGAGAGGTGTGGTATGACTTTTATAAGCGATCGGGGGTGCGGTGTTCACCCCAGGGGCGAAAAAGCGGCCAAAAAAGTCCCATTGACTTAACATTGCGACGAACTTTGACCACACGTAGCTCTGAGCGAGGATTTCGCAGTAACGTGTGATTTGCCACATTTGAAGAGGCTGACAGGCTCTGTAAGAACATACCTCACAATGGGGTAAAAGTTGCACCCCTGGGGGGCAGGAGATGCCCAAAGTTGCCCCATTGACTTACTATGGGGAAGGAACGTCCTGTGAAACACACATGCTTTTCCTACTATGGTAAATTGCATAGGGACTTTGTATTGAACATAGCTCTGGATCACAGTGTCATAGAGACAAGGGGGAGGGCTCATTTTACTCAGATGACCAATCAGTCTCTCAGGATCATTGTGAAGCTATCAAGCCACGCCCTAGCAACCATTTAGAGCCCCTTAGCAACAAGTTCCATAGACTTCCATTGAAAGAGTTCAAAGAGATATCTCCGGACTGAATTGTCATAGAAACATGGGGGTGGTCTCATTTGACTCGGGGCAGCAAACAGCCAATCATGAATCACCTCAACACTTCCAAGCCCCTCCCTAGCAACCATTGTCGAGCACCTTAGCAACCAAAATCCAAAGAGGGATATCTTCCATTCTGAATGTCACAGAGGCATGGGAGTTGGTTTATATCATTCATAGTGACAAGAAGCCTTTGGAGTTTCATGATTGGCAGCTGACAAGCCACTCCCTAGCAACCAAACAGAGTACCCTAGCAACCAAAATCCAAAGAGGGATATCTTCCATTCTGAATGTCGCAGAGGCATGGGAGTTGGTTTATATCATTCATAGTGACAAGAAGCCTTTGGAGTTTCATGATTGGGAGCTGACAAGCCACTCCCTAGCAACCAAACAGAGTACCCTAGCAACCAAAATCCAAAGAGGCATATCTTCCATTCTGAATGTCGCAGAGGCATGGGAGTTGGTTTATATCATTCATAGTGACAAGAAGCCTTTGGAGTTTCATCATTGGCAGCTGCCAAGCCACTCGCTAGCAACCAAATAGAGTACCCTAGCAACCGTTTAGCAAAATGTATATCTCTGCATCAGAACATCGTATAGAGATGGGGGTTGGCTCATTAGTTTCAGTTGGAAAACAGTCTGTAAATATCACCATGGTAACTGTGTATTCACACCCTAGCAACCATATTGCAACATATAGAAGCCATATTTCAGCTCCACAACATCGTACAGACATGGTTGTTGGCTTGTATGCAATCATGTACAACACCCTAGCAACCGAGTGGCGAGTTTTGCCACTGCAAGCACCACTTCACATTTTCTTCAGGAAATGTACATTCTAGTTATTATTATTATTCTTCTGTTAAAAACTGTTGACTCAAACTCGTCCTAGAGCTTTAACTCTACATACTCCAAACTCGGCTCAGACACTCAAACTGATCTGAAGTTAGTTGCTATATCTTTTCAGACTGATCGGACTTACGGTTTTCCTAAAAATGACGATCAAAACTCGGAAAAACTCCCATTGACTTACATTGGGGAGTTCTAAAAACATTTGAATCCAAACTGCCGTTTTCACACACACAGACTCCAAAGGGCCTGACAGCCCTGCGTCTCTCCCTCTCTCTCTCCCTCAGAGGATTTATATTATCAAGCAACCAATAAGTAATGGCCTAAAATCTTCATAGCCACACCATAGCAACCAGTTTCAGCACCCTAGCAACCACTAAGAGCTCCCTAGCAACCACCCTAAACCAAAATTTTTTTTTTTTTTACATTTTTTTGTATTTTTTAACGCAATATTACACTTGTGGCCTTGCGATATTGCTCCATGCTTGTGCCTATTCGGCCATAGGCACGAGACCGCAGGCCGAGTGCCGTACTGAAGGCACTCGTTATTAAAGATTTTAAGAACTCTATAAAAACTCCATAGTAACCATCTTTGACAACTACCAACCACCTAGTAACACCATAGCAACTACCAAAAATACCTTAGCAACCATCTTGAACACCCTAGCAACATCTAGAAATGCTCTAGTAACCACCAAATATACCCTAGCAACCACCCAGAACACCCTAGCAACTGCCTAGCAACCCCCCAGAACACCTAGCAACTGCCTAGCAACCACCCAGAACACCTAGCAAACAGCCAGAACACCCTAGCAACTGCCTAGCAACCACCCAGAACACCTAGCAACTGCCTAGCAACAACCCAGAACACCCTAGCAACCGCCTAGCAACACCATAGCAACCACCCAGAACACCCTAGCAACCGCCTAGCAACCACCCAGAATACCTTAGCAACCGCCTAGCAACACCATAGCAACCACCCAGAACACCCTAGCAACCGCCTAACAACCACCCAAAATACCCTAGCAACCGCCTAGCAACACCATAGCAACCACCCAGAACACCCTAGCAACCGCCTAGCAACCACCCAGAATACCCTATCAACCACCTAAAATACCCTAGCAACCACCTAAAATACCCTAGCAACCGCCTATCAACCACCCAAAAGACCCTAGCAACCACCCAAAATATCCTAGCAACCGCCTAGCAACCACCCAGAACACCCTAGTAACCACCCAGAACACCCTACAACCGCCTAGCAACCACCCAGAACACCCTAGCAACCACCCAAAATACCCTAGCAACCGCCTAGCAACCACCCAAAAGACCCTAGCAACCACCGAAAATATCTTAGAAACCGCCTAGCAACTACCCAAAAGACCCTAGCAACCACCCAAAATGCCCTAGCAACCGCCTAGCAACCACCCAGAATACCCTATCAACCACCTAAAATACCCTAGCAACCACCTAAAATACCCTAGCAACCGCCTATCAACCACCCAAAAGACCCTAGCAACCACCCAAAATATCCTAGCAACCGCCTAGCAACCACCCAGAACACCCTAGTAACCACCCAGAACACCCTAGCAACCGCCTAGCAACCACCCAGAACACCCTAGCAACCACCCAAAATACCCTAGCAACCGCCTAGCAACCACCCAAAAGACCCTAGCAACCACCGAAAATATCTTAGAAACCGCCTAGCAACTACCCAAAAGACCCTAGCAACCACCCAAAATACCCTAGCAACCGCCTAGCAACCACCCAGAATACCCTAGCAACCACCTAAAATACCCTAGCAACCACCTAAAATACCCTAGCAACCGCCTATAAACCACCCAAAAGACCCTAGCAACCACCCAAAATATCCTAGCAACCGCCTAGCAACCACCCAGAACACCCTAGTAACCACCCAGAACACCCTAGCAACCGCCTAGCAACCACCCAGAACACCCTAGCAACCACCCAAAACACCCTAGCAACCGCCTAGCAACCACCCAAAAGACCCTAGCAACCACCAGAAATATCCTAGCAACCGCCTAGCAACCACTCAGAATACCCTAGCAACCGCCTAGCAAAAAACTTTCTGGTCCAAACTTTCTCAAGCCAACTTAAAGTTTGTCTCGACGAACTTTCGCATCTAGTTAAGTTGGCTTGGAGAGCCAATTTACTGAAATCCTATTTAAACTTATTATTAGTGGTGCTTTTTTGAAAGCATCACTATTGTTATTGCTCATACTTATTATTCTTTTTATTATTATTCTGGACAAAGTTTGGCGCGTAACTCGCCCCGCACCGTTTGTCACAGACCCCTGAGTGAGGTGTCAAATCGACCGGCTCATTGAGGAGAGGTGTGCTATGACTTTTATAAGCGATCGGGGGGGCGGTGTTCGCCCCAGGGGCGAAAAAGCGGCCAAAAAAGTCCCATTGACTTAACATTGCGACGAACTTTGACCACTCGTAGCTCTGAGCGAGGATTTCGGAGAAACGTGTGATTTGCCACATTTGAAGAGGCTGACAGGCTCTGTAAGAACATACCTCTCAATGGGGTAAAAGTTGCACCCCTGGGGGGGAGGAGATGCCCAAAGTTGCCCCTTTGACTTACTATGGGGAAGGAACGTCCCGTGAAACACACATGCTTTTCCTACTATGGTAAATTGCATAGGGACTTTGTATTGAACGTAGCTCTGGATCACAGTGTCATAGAGACAAGGGGGAGGGCTCATTTTACTCAGACGACCAATCAGTCTCTCAGGATCATTGTGAAGCTATCAAGCCACGCCCTAGCAACCATTTAGAGCCCCTTAGCAACAACTTCCATAGACTTCCATTGAAAGAGTTCAAAGAGATATCTCCAGACTGAATTGTCATAGAAACATGGGGGTGGTCTCATTTGACTCGGGGCAGCAAACAGCCAATCATGAATCACCTAAACACTTCCAAGCCCCTCCCTAGCAACCATTGTCGAGCACCTTAGCAACCAAAATCCAAAGAGGGATATCTTCCATTCTGAATGTCACAGAGGCATGGGAGTTGGTTTATATCATTTATACTGACAAGAAGCCTTTGGAGTTTCATGATTGGCAGCTGACAAGCCACTCCCTAGCAACCAAACAGAGTACCCTAGCAACCAAAATCCAAAGAGGGTTATCTTCCATTCTGAATGTCGCAGAGGCATGGGAGTTGGTTTATATCATTCATACTGACAAGCAGCCTTTGGAGTTTCATGATTGGCAGCTGACAAGCCACTCCCTAGCAACCAAACAGAGTACCCTAGCAACCAAAATCCAAAGAGGGATATCTTCCATTCTGAATGTCACAGAGGCATGGGAGTTGGTTTATATCATTCATAGTGACAAGAAGCCTTTGGAATTTCATCATTTGCAGCTGCCAAGTAACTCCATAGCAACCAAACAGAGTACCCTAGCAACCAAAATCCAAAGAGGCATATCTTCCATTCTGAATGTCACAGAGACATGGGAGTTGGTTTATATCATTCATACTGACAAGCAGCCTTTGGAGTTTCATGATTAGCAGCTGCCAAGCCACTCCCTAGCAACCAAACAGAGTACCCTAGCAACCAAAATCCAAAGAGGGATATCTTCCATTCTGAATGTCACAGAAGCATGGGAGTTGGTTTATATCATTCATAATAACAAGAAGCCTTTGCAGTTTCATCATTGGCAGCTGTCAAGCAACTCCATAGCAACCAAATAGAGTACCCTAGCAACCAAAATCCAAAGAGGGATATCTTCCATTCTGAATGTCACAGAGGCATGGGAGTTGGTTTATATCATTCATAGTGACAAGAAGCCTTTGGAATTGCATCATTGGCAGCTGCCAAGTAACTACATAGCAACCAAACAGAGTACCCTAGCAACCAAAATCCAAATAGGCATATCTTCCATTCTGAATGTCGCAGAGACATGGGAGTTGGTTTATATCATTCATAGTGACAAGAAGCCTTTGGAGTTTCATGATTAGCAGCTGCCAAGCCACTCCCTAGCAACCAAACAGAGTACCCTAGCAACCAAAATCCAAAGAGGGATATCTTCCATTCTGAATGTCACAGAAGCATGGGAGTTGGTTTATATCATTCATAATAACAAGAAGCCTTTGCAGTTTCATCATTGGCAGCTGTCAAGCAACTCCATAGCAACCAAATAGAGTACCCTAGCAACCAAAATCCAAAGAGGGATATCTTCCATTCTGAATGTCACAGAGGCATGGGAGTTGGTTTATATCATTCATAGTGACAAGAAGCCTTTGGAATTGCATCATTGGCAGCTGCCAAGTAACTACATAGCAACCAAACAGAGTACCCTAGCAACCAAAATCCAAATAGGCATATCTTCCATTCTGAATGTCGCAGAGACATGGGAGTTGGTTTATATCATTCATAGTGACAAGAAGCCTTTAGAGTTTCATGATTGGCAGCTGACAAGCCACTCGCTAGCAACCAAATACAGTACCCTAGCAACCGTTTAGCAAAACGTATATCTCTGCATCAGAACATCGTATAGAGATGGGAGTTGGTTTATATCATTCATACTGACAAGCAGCCTTTGTAGTTTCATCATTAGCAGCTGCCAAGCAACTCCATAGCAACCAAACAGAGTACCCTAGCAACCATTTTACAAGACCTACATCTCTGCATCAGAATATTGTATAGAGATGGGGGTTGGCTCATTAGTTTCGGTTGGAAAACAGTCTGTAAATATCACCATGGTAACTGTGTATTCACACCCTAGCAACCATTTAGAGCCACCTAGCAACCATATTGCAACATATAGAAGCCATATTTCAGCTCCACAACATCGTACAGACATGGTTGTTGGCTCGTATGCAATCAAGTACAACACCCTAGCAACCGAGTGGCGAGTTTTGCCACTGCAAGCACCACTTCACATTTTCTTCAGGAAATGTACATTCTAGTTATTATTATTATTATTATTCTTCTGAGACTAAAAATTTCTATATCAAACTCCTCCTAGAGCTTTCACTCTACATACTCCAAACTCGGCTCAAACACTCAAACTGTTCTGACCAAGTGTGCTATATCTTTTCAGACTGATCGGACTTACGGTTTTCCTAAAAATGACGATCAAAACTCGAAAAAACTCATTCAAAAACTCCCATTGACTTACATTGGGGAGTTCTAAAAAATTCAAACCGACGAAAATTCAAATCAAAATACCTTGAAGACTAAACCAAACTGCCGTTCTATATACTATATGAGCTAATCTAATCTAATGAGAAACTAATCTTTCTCTTTTTTTCTTTCTTTCTTTCTTTCTTACTAATCTTTTTCTTTCTTTCTTTCTTTCTGTCTTTCTTTCTTTCTTTCTAACTAATCTTTTTCTTTCTTTCTTTCTTTCTTTCTTTCTAACTAATCTTTTTCTTTCTTTCTTTCTTTCTTTCTTTCTAACTAATCTTTCTTTCTTTCTTTCTTTCTTTCTAACTAATCTTTCTTTCTTTCTTTCTTTCTAACTAATCTTTCTTTCTTTCTGTCTTTCTTTCTTTCTAACTAATCTTTTTCTTTCTTTCTTTCTTTCTTTCTTTCTTTCTTTCTTTCTTTCTTTCTTTCTTTCTTTCTAACTAAACTTTCTTTCTTTCTATCTAACTAATCCATCTTTCTTTCTAACTAATCTTTCTTTCTTTCTTTCTTTCTTTCTAACTAATCTTTCTTTCTGTCTTTCTTTCTTTCTTTCTTTCTTTCTTTCTTTCTTTCTTTCTTTCTTTCTAACTAATCTTTCTTTCTTTCTGTCTTTCTTTCTTTCTTTCTTTCTTTCTTTCTAACTAAACTTTCTTTCTTTCTATCTAACTAATCCATCTTTCTTTCTAATTAATCTATCTTTCTTTCTAACTAATCTTTCTTTCTTTCTTTCTAGCAACTTTCTTCTTCTTTTAAAGAAGTTCTTTTAAACTACTTCAAACTTTGAACTACTTTAAGCTTTAAACAACTTTAAACTTCAAACTATTTTAAACTAATTTAAACTTCAAATTATTTTAAACTAATTTAAACTTCAAGCTAAGTTAAACTTTAAACTAACATACATAACTTATAACATAACTCTCACCCATTTAATTTAAACTAATGAACTCTAAACTCATACACTTATAAACTAATTAACTTATAAACTCATGAATTCATAGACTTATGAACTCTTAAACTCATAAATTAATAAACTCTGAACTCTTAAACTCATTTAAACTTATAAACTCTAAACTCATTTAAACTTATAAACTCTAAACTCAAAAACTCGTACACTTATAAACTCATCAATCTATACATTTATAAACTCTAAACTCATAAACTCTGAGTGTGTGTGTGTGTGTGTCTGAGTGAGTGTGTGAGAGAGAGTGTGTGTGTGTCTGTGTGTGAGCGTGTCTGTGTATGTGTGAGAGCGAGTTAGTGTGTGTGTGTATGTGCGTGTGTATGTGTGTGAGAGAGAGAGAGTGTGTGTGTGTGTGTGCGTGTGTGAGTGTATGTCCGTGTGTGTGTGTGTGTGTGTGTGTGTGTGTGTGCGCATGTGTGAGTGTATGTCCGTGAGTGAGTGTATGTGCGTGAGTGTGTGTGTGTGTGTGTGTGTGTGAGAGAGAGTTAGCGAGGGTGTGTGCGCGTGTGTGTGTGAGAGAGTGTGTGTGTCTATGTGTGTGAGCGTGACTGTGTTTGTGTGAGAGCGAGTTAGTGTGTGTGTGTGTGTGTGAGACAGTGAGCATGTCTGTGTGTGTGTGTGTGTGTGTGTGTGTGTGTGTGTGTGTGTGTGTTAGTGAGGGTGTGTGTGTGTGTGAGTTAGTGAGAGTGTGTGTGTCTGTGTGTGAGTGAGTGTATGTGCGTGAGTGAGTGTGTGTGTGTGTGTGTGTGTGTGTGAGTTAGTTAGTGTGTGTGTGTGTGTGTATGTGTGTGAGAGAGAGTGTGTGTGTCTATGTGTGTGTATGTGTGTGTGTGTGTGAGAGAGTTAGTGAGAGTGTGTGCATGTGTGTGTGTGTGAGAGAGTGTGTGTGTCTATGTGTGTGAGCGTGTCTGTGTATGTGTGAGAGCGAGTTAATGTGTGTGTGTGTGTGTGTGAGACAGTGAGCATGTATGTGTGTGTGTGTGTGTGTGTGTTAGTGAGGGTGTGTGTGTGTGAGTTAGTGAGGGTGTGTGTGTCTGTGTGTGAGTTAGTGTGTGTGTGTGTGTGTGTGTGTGTGTGTGTGAGAGAGTGTGTGTGTCTATGTGTGAGTGTATGTGTGTGTGTGTGTGTGTGAGAGAGTGTGTGTGTCTGTGTGTGTGAGAGAGAGAGAGAGAGAGAGAGAGTGTGTGTGTGAGTGTGTGCGCGTGTATGTGTGTGAGAGAGAGAGTGTGTGTATGTGTGTGAGATAGTGAGCATGTCTGTGTGTGTGTGTGTGTGTGTGTGTGTGTGTGTGTGTGTGTGCATGTGTGAGTGCATGTCCGTGAGTGTGTGTGTGTGTGTGCATGTGTGAGTGTATGTCCGTGAGTGAGTGTATGTGCGTGAGTGTGTGTGTGTGTGTGTGAGAGAGAGAGTTAGCGAGGGTGTGTGTGTGTGAGAGAGTGTGTGTGTCTATGTGTGTGAGCGTGTCTGTGTATGTGTGAGAGCGAGTTAGTGTGTGTGTGTGTGTGTGTGTGTGAGACAGTGAGCATGTCTGTGTGTGGGTGTGTGTGTGTGTGTGTGTGTGAGTTAGTGAGGGTGTGTGTGTGTGTGTGTGTGTGAGTTAGTGAGAGTGTGTGTGTCTGTGTGTGAGTGTGAGTGTGAGTGTGTGTGTGTGTGTGTGTGTGTGTGTGTGTCTATGTGTGTGTGTGTGTGTGTGTGTATGTGCGTGAGTGTGTCTGTGTGTGTGTGTGTGTGTGTTAATGAGCTTGTCTGTGTGTGTGTGTGTGTGTGAGTTGGTTAGTGAGTGTGTGTGTGAGAGAGATAGTGTGTGTGTGTGAGAGAGAGTGAGAGTCTGTGCGTGCGTGCTTGTGTGTGTGTATGTCGAAAATTTAAATCTAAACACCTTGAAGACTAAACCAAACTGCCGTTCTATATACTATATGAGCCATTGAGACTCATTTAAACTAATGAACTCTAAACTCAAAACGTGTGTGTGTGTGTGAGAGAGAGAGAGAGAGCGTGTGTGTCTATGTGTGAGTGTGTGTGTGTGTGTGTGTGTGTGTGTGTGTGTGTAAACTCAAAAACTCGTATCTCATTTAAACTTAAAAACTTGTACACTTATAAACTCTAAACTCATATAAACTCTGAGTGTGTGTGTGTGTGTGTGAGAGAGAGTGTGTGCCTATGTGCGTGAGTGTGTGTGTGTGTGTGTGAGAGTTAATGAGCTTGTCTGTGTGTGTGTGAGTGAGTTAGTGAGTGTGTGTGTGAGAGAGATAGTGTGTGTGTGTGAGAGAGAGTGAGAGTCTGTGTGTGCGTGCTTGTGTGTGTGTGTGTGTGTATGTCGAAAATGTAAATCTAAACACCTTGAAGACTAAACCAAACTGCCGTTCTATATACTATATGAGCCATTGAGACTCATTTAAACTAATGAACTCTAAACTCAAAACGTGTGTGTGTGTGTGTGTGTGTGTGTGTGAGAGAGAGCGTGTGTGTCTATGTGTGAGTGTGTGTGTGTGTGTGTGTGCGTGCATGTGTGAGTGTATGTGCGTAAGTGTGTATGTGTGTGAGAGAGAGTGTGTGTGAGTTAGTGAGTGTGTGTGTGTGAGTTAGTGAGCATGTCTGTGTGTGTGTGTGTGTGTGGGTGGGTGTGTGCGTGTGTGAGTGTATGTCCGTGTGAGAGTGTGAGAGAGAGAGAGAGAGAGAGAGAGAGAAAGAGAGTGTGTGTGTGTGTGTGTGTGTGTGTGTGTGTGAGTGTATGTGTCTATGTGTGTGAGTGTATGTGAGTTAATGAGCGTGTCTGTGTGTGTGTGAGAGCGAGTTAGTGTGTGTGTGTGAGTGTGTGCATTTATGAGTGTATGTGCGTGTGTGTATGTGTGTGAGAGAGAGTGTGTGTGAGTTAGTGTGTGTGTGTGTGTGTATGTGAGTGAGTTAGTGAGCATGTCTGTGTGCATGTGTGAGTGTATGTCCGTGAGTGTGTGTGTAAGTGAGAGAGAGAGAGTGTGTGTGTGTGTATAAGTGAGTGAGTGAGTGAGTGAGTGTGTGCATGAGTGTGGGTGTATGTGCATAAGTGTGTGTGTGTGCGTGTGTGTGAGAGAGAGTTAGTGAGCGTGTCTGTGTGTAAAATTTAAACTCATCACAAACTCATCTATCGATCTACTTCAAACTAATTTAAACTTTAAACTACTTTAAACTACTTTAAACTTCAAACTACTTTAAACTTCAAAAACTACTTTACATTTCTTTAAACTTCAAACTAATTTAAACTTTAGACTAATTTAAACTTCAAACTAATTTAAACTTTAAACTACTTTAAACTTCAAACTTCTTCAAACTTTCTGGTCCAGCTTTCTCAAGCCAACTTAAAGTTTGTCTCGACGAACTTTTTAATCTAGTTAAGTTGGCTTGAGAGAGCCAACATATTGAAATCCTATTTAAACTTATTATTATTAAGTTGGCTTGAGAGAGCCAACATATTGAAATCCTATTTAAACTTATTATTATTATTATTAAGTTGGCTTGAGAGAGCCAACATATTGAAATCCTATTTAAACTTATTATTATTAGTGGTGCTTGCTGAAAGCAAGGCATCACTATTGTTATTGCTCATACTTATTATTCTTATTAGTGGTGCTTGCTGAAAGCAAGGCATCACTATTGTTATTGCTCATACTTATTATTCTTATTAGTGGTGCTTTTTTGAAAGCATCACTATTGTTATTGCTCATACTTATTATTCTTTTTATTATTATTCTGGACAAAGTTTGGCGCGTAACTCGCCCCGCACCGTTTGTCACAGACCCCTGAGTGAGGTGTCAAATCGACCGGCTCATTGAGGAGAGGTGTGCTATGACTTTTATAAGCGATCGGGGGGGCGGTGTTCGCCCCAGGGGCGAAAAAGCGGCCAAAAAAGTCCCATTGACTTAACATTGCGACGAACTTTGACCACTCGTAGCTCTGAGCGAGGATTTCGGAGAAACGTGTGATTTGCCACATTTGAAGAGGCTGACAGGCTCTGTAAGAACATACCTCTCAATGGGGTAAAAGTTGCACCCCTGGGGGGGAGGAGATGCCCAAAGTTGCCCCTTTGACTTACTATGGGGAAGGAACGTCCCGTGAAACACACATGCTTTTCCTACTATGGTAAATTGCATAGGGACTTTGTATTGAACGTAGCTCTGGATCACAGTGTCATAGAGACAAGGGGGAGGGCTCATTTTACTCAGACGACCAATCAGTCTCTCAGGATCATTGTGAAGCTATCAAGCCACGCCCTAGCAACCATTTAGAGCCCCTTAGCAACAACTTCCATAGACTTCCATTGAAAGAGTTCAAAGAGATATCTCCAGACTGAATTGTCATAGAAACATGGGGGTGGTCTCATTTGACTCGGGGCAGCAAACAGCCAATCATGAATCACCTAAACACTTCCAAGCCCCTCCCTAGCAACCATTGTCGAGCACCTTAGCAACCAAAATCCAAAGAGGGATATCTTCCATTCTGAATGTCACAGAGGCATGGGAGTTGGTTTATATCATTTATACTGACAAGAAGCCTTTGGAGTTTCATGATTGGCAGCTGACAAGCCACTCCCTAGCAACCAAACAGAGTACCCTAGCAACCAAAATCCAAAGAGGGTTATCTTCCATTCTGAATGTCGCAGAGGCATGGGAGTTGGTTTATATCATTCATACTGACAAGCAGCCTTTGGAGTTTCATGATTGGCAGCTGACAAGCCACTCCCTAGCAACCAAACAGAGTACCCTAGCAACCAAAATCCAAAGAGGGATATCTTCCATTCTGAATGTCACAGAGGCATGGGAGTTGGTTTATATCATTCATAGTGACAAGAAGCCTTTGGAATTTCATCATTTGCAGCTGCCAAGTAACTCCATAGCAACCAAACAGAGTACCCTAGCAACCAAAATCCAAAGAGGCATATCTTCCATTCTGAATGTCACAGAGACATGGGAGTTGGTTTATATCATTCATACTGACAAGCAGCCTTTGGAGTTTCATGATTAGCAGCTGCCAAGCCACTCCCTAGCAACCAAACAGAGTACCCTAGCAACCAAAATCCAAAGAGGGATATCTTCCATTCTGAATGTCACAGAAGCATGGGAGTTGGTTTATATCATTCATAATAACAAGAAGCCTTTGCAGTTTCATCATTGGCAGCTGTCAAGCAACTCCATAGCAACCAAATAGAGTACCCTAGCAACCAAAATCCAAAGAGGGATATCTTCCATTCTGAATGTCACAGAGGCATGGGAGTTGGTTTATATCATTCATAGTGACAAGAAGCCTTTGGAATTGCATCATTGGCAGCTGCCAAGTAACTACATAGCAACCAAACAGAGTACCCTAGCAACCAAAATCCAAATAGGCATATCTTCCATTCTGAATGTCGCAGAGACATGGGAGTTGGTTTATATCATTCATAGTGACAAGAAGCCTTTGGAGTTTCATGATTAGCAGCTGCCAAGCCACTCCCTAGCAACCAAACAGAGTACCCTAGCAACCAAAATCCAAAGAGGGATATCTTCCATTCTGAATGTCACAGAAGCATGGGAGTTGGTTTATATCATTCATAATAACAAGAAGCCTTTGCAGTTTCATCATTGGCAGCTGTCAAGCAACTCCATAGCAACCAAATAGAGTACCCTAGCAACCAAAATCCAAAGAGGGATATCTTCCATTCTGAATGTCACAGAGGCATGGGAGTTGGTTTATATCATTCATAGTGACAAGAAGCCTTTGGAATTGCATCATTGGCAGCTGCCAAGTAACTACATAGCAACCAAACAGAGTACCCTAGCAACCAAAATCCAAATAGGCATATCTTCCATTCTGAATGTCGCAGAGACATGGGAGTTGGTTTATATCATTCATAGTGACAAGAAGCCTTTAGAGTTTCATGATTGGCAGCTGACAAGCCACTCGCTAGCAACCAAATACAGTACCCTAGCAACCGTTTAGCAAAACGTATATCTCTGCATCAGAACATCGTATAGAGATGGGAGTTGGTTTATATCATTCATACTGACAAGCAGCCTTTGTAGTTTCATCATTAGCAGCTGCCAAGCAACTCCATAGCAACCAAACAGAGTACCCTAGCAACCATTTTACAAGACCTACATCTCTGCATCAGAATATTGTATAGAGATGGGGGTTGGCTCATTAGTTTCGGTTGGAAAACAGTCTGTAAATATCACCATGGTAACTGTGTATTCACACCCTAGCAACCATTTAGAGCCACCTAGCAACCATATTGCAACATATAGAAGCCATATTTCAGCTCCACAACATCGTACAGACATGGTTGTTGGCTCGTATGCAATCAAGTACAACACCCTAGCAACCGAGTGGCGAGTTTTGCCACTGCAAGCACCACTTCACATTTTCTTCAGGAAATGTACATTCTAGTTATTATTATTATTATTATTATTATTATTCTGGACAAAGTTTGGCGCGAAACTCGCCCCGCACCGTTTGTCACAGACCCCTGAGTGAAGTGTCAAATCGACCGGCTCATTGAGGAGAGGTGTGCTATGACTTTTCTAAGCGATCGGGTGTACGATGTTCGCACAGCGGACGAAAAAGCGGCCAAAAAAGTCCCCATTGACTTTACATTGGGCATTCTAAAAAAATTCAAATCCAAACCGACGTTTTCACACACACACCACTCCAAAGGGCCTGACACCCCTGCGTCTCTCCCTCTCTCTCTCCCTCAGAGGATTTATATTATCAAGCAGCCAATAAGTTATGGCCTAAAATCTTCATAGCCACACCCTAGCAACCAGTTTCAGCACCCTAGCAACCACTAAGAGCTCCCTAGCAACCACCCTAAACCAAAAAAAAACATTTTTTTATTTTTTTTATATTTTTTAAAGCAATTTTACTCTCGTGGCCTTGCGATATCGCTCCATGCTTGTGCCTATTCGGCCATAGGCACGAGGCCGCAGGCCGAGTGCCGTACAGAAGTCACTTGTTATTAAAGATTTTAAGAACTCTATAAAAACTCCATAGTAACCATATTTGACAACTACCAACCACCTAGTAACACCATAGCAACTAACAAAAACACCTTAGCAACCACCCTGAACACCCTAGCAACGTCTAGAAATGCTCTAGTAACCACAAAAAACTCTAGCAAGCACCCAGAACACCCTAGCAACTGCCTAGCAACCACCTAGAACACCTAGCAACTGCCTAGCAACCACCCAGAACACCTAGCAGCCACCCAGAACACCCTAGCAACTGCCTAGCAATGCCCTAGCATCCACCCAGAATACCATAGCAACTGCCTAGCAACACCATAGCAACCACCCAGAACACCCTAGCAACCACCTAGCAACGCCCTAGCAACCACCAAGAATACCCTAGTAACCGCCTAGCAACGCCCTAGCAACCATCCAGAATACCCTAGCAACTGCCTAGCAACGCCCTAGCAACCACCCAGAACACCCTAGCAACTGCCTAGCAACGCCCTAGCAACCACCAATAATACCCTAGCAACCACCCAGAATACCCTAGCAACCGCCTAGCAACACCATAGCAACCACCCAGAATACCCTAGCAATCGCCTAGCAACACCATAACAACCACCCAGAACACCCTAGCAACACCCTAGCAACCATCCAGAATACCCTAGCAACCGCCTAGCAACATCATAGCAACCACCCAGAATACCCTAGCAACTGCCTAGCAACACCCTAGCAACCACCCAGAATACCCTAGCAACCGCCTAGCAACACCATAGCAACCACCCAGAACACCCTAGCAACTGCCTAGCAACGCCCTAGCAACCATCCAGAATACCCTAGCAACCGCCTAGCAACGCCCTAGCAACCACCCAGAATACCCTAGCAACTGCCTAGCAACGCCCTAGCAACCACCCAGAATATCCTAGCAACCACCTAGCAACACCATAGCAACCACCCAGAACACCCTAGCAACTGCCTAGCAACGCCCTAGCAACCACCAATAATACCCTAGCAACCGCCTAGCAACCACCCAGAATACCCTAGCAACCGCCTAGCAACACCATAGCAACCACCCAGAATACCCTAGCAACCGCCTAGCAACTTCATAGCAACCACCCAGAACACCCTAGCAACTGTCTAGCAACCACCCAGAATACCCTAGCAACCGCCTAGCAACCACCCAGAATACCCTAGCAACCGCCTAGCAACACCATAGCAACCACCCAGAACACCATAGCAACCACCCAGAACACCCTAGCAACCACCTAGCAAAGCCCTAGCAACCACACAGAACACCCTAGCAACCACCTGAACAACATGAATAAGCCATATCTCAGCACCAGAACATCGGACAGACATGGTTGTAGGCTCATATGCAATCATGTATAACACTCTAGCAACCGAGTGGCGAGTTTTGCCACTGCAAGCACCACTCACATTTTCTTCAGGAAATGTACATTCTAGTTATTATTATTAGTGGTGCTTTTTTGAAAGCATCACTATTGTTATTGCTCATACTTATTATTCTTTTTATTATTATTCTGGACAAAGTTTGGCGCGTAACTCGCCCCGCACCGTTTGTCACAGACCCCTGAGTGAGGTGTCAAATCGACCGGCTCATTGAGGAGAGGTGTGCTATGACTTTTATAAGCGATCGGGGGGGCGGTGTTCGCCCCAGGGGCGAAAAAGCGGCCAAAAAAGTCCCATTGACTTAACATTGCGACGAACTTTGACCACTCGTAGCTCTGAGCGAGGATTTCGGAGAAACGTGTGATTTGCCACATTTGAAGAGGCTGACAGGCTCTGTAAGAACATACCTCTCAATGGGGTAAAAGTTGCACCCCTGGGGGGGAGGAGATGCCCAAAGTTGCCCCTTTGACTTACTATGGGGAAGGAACGTCCCGTGAAACACACATGCTTTTCCTACTATGGTAAATTGCATAGGGACTTTGTATTGAACGTAGCTCTGGATCACAGTGTCATAGAGACAAGGGGGAGGGCTCATTTTACTCAGACGACCAATCAGTCTCTCAGGATCATTGTGAAGCTATCAAGCCACGCCCTAGCAACCATTTAGAGCCCCTTAGCAACAACTTCCATAGACTTCCATTGAAAGAGTTCAAAGAGATATCTCCAGACTGAATTGTCATAGAAACATGGGGGTGGTCTCATTTGACTCGGGGCAGCAAACAGCCAATCATGAATCACCTAAACACTTCCAAGCCCCTCCCTAGCAACCATTGTCGAGCACCTTAGCAACCAAAATCCAAAGAGGGATATCTTCCATTCTGAATGTCACAGAGGCATGGGAGTTGGTTTATATCATTTATACTGACAAGAAGCCTTTGGAGTTTCATGATTGGCAGCTGACAAGCCACTCCCTAGCAACCAAACAGAGTACCCTAGCAACCAAAATCCAAAGAGGGTTATCTTCCATTCTGAATGTCGCAGAGGCATGGGAGTTGGTTTATATCATTCATACTGACAAGCAGCCTTTGGAGTTTCATGATTGGCAGCTGACAAGCCACTCCCTAGCAACCAAACAGAGTACCCTAGCAACCAAAATCCAAAGAGGGATATCTTCCATTCTGAATGTCACAGAGGCATGGGAGTTGGTTTATATCATTCATAGTGACAAGAAGCCTTTGGAATTTCATCATTTGCAGCTGCCAAGTAACTCCATAGCAACCAAACAGAGTACCCTAGCAACCAAAATCCAAAGAGGCATATCTTCCATTCTGAATGTCACAGAGACATGGGAGTTGGTTTATATCATTCATACTGACAAGCAGCCTTTGGAGTTTCATGATTAGCAGCTGCCAAGCCACTCCCTAGCAACCAAACAGAGTACCCTAGCAACCAAAATCCAAAGAGGGATATCTTCCATTCTGAATGTCACAGAAGCATGGGAGTTGGTTTATATCATTCATAATAACAAGAAGCCTTTGCAGTTTCATCATTGGCAGCTGTCAAGCAACTCCATAGCAACCAAATAGAGTACCCTAGCAACCAAAATCCAAAGAGGGATATCTTCCATTCTGAATGTCACAGAGGCATGGGAGTTGGTTTATATCATTCATAGTGACAAGAAGCCTTTGGAATTGCATCATTGGCAGCTGCCAAGTAACTACATAGCAACCAAACAGAGTACCCTAGCAACCAAAATCCAAATAGGCATATCTTCCATTCTGAATGTCGCAGAGACATGGGAGTTGGTTTATATCATTCATAGTGACAAGAAGCCTTTGGAGTTTCATGATTAGCAGCTGCCAAGCCACTCCCTAGCAACCAAACAGAGTACCCTAGCAACCAAAATCCAAAGAGGGATATCTTCCATTCTGAATGTCACAGAAGCATGGGAGTTGGTTTATATCATTCATAATAACAAGAAGCCTTTGCAGTTTCATCATTGGCAGCTGTCAAGCAACTCCATAGCAACCAAATAGAGTACCCTAGCAACCAAAATCCAAAGAGGGATATCTTCCATTCTGAATGTCACAGAGGCATGGGAGTTGGTTTATATCATTCATAGTGACAAGAAGCCTTTGGAATTGCATCATTGGCAGCTGCCAAGTAACTACATAGCAACCAAACAGAGTACCCTAGCAACCAAAATCCAAATAGGCATATCTTCCATTCTGAATGTCGCAGAGACATGGGAGTTGGTTTATATCATTCATAGTGACAAGAAGCCTTTAGAGTTTCATGATTGGCAGCTGACAAGCCACTCGCTAGCAACCAAATACAGTACCCTAGCAACCGTTTAGCAAAACGTATATCTCTGCATCAGAACATCGTATAGAGATGGGAGTTGGTTTATATCATTCATACTGACAAGCAGCCTTTGTAGTTTCATCATTAGCAGCTGCCAAGCAACTCCATAGCAACCAAACAGAGTACCCTAGCAACCATTTTACAAGACCTACATCTCTGCATCAGAATATTGTATAGAGATGGGGGTTGGCTCATTAGTTTCGGTTGGAAAACAGTCTGTAAATATCACCATGGTAACTGTGTATTCACACCCTAGCAACCATTTAGAGCCACCTAGCAACCATATTGCAACATATAGAAGCCATATTTCAGCTCCACAACATCGTACAGACATGGTTGTTGGCTCGTATGCAATCAAGTACAACACCCTAGCAACCGAGTGGCGAGTTTTGCCACTGCAAGCACCACTTCACATTTTCTTCAGGAAATGTACATTCTAGTTATTATTATTATTATTATTCTGGACAAAGTTTGGCGCGAAACTCGCCCCGCACCGTTTGTCACAGACCCCTGAGTGAAGTGTCAAATCGACCGGCTCATTGAGGAGAGGTGTGCTATGACTTTTCTAAGCGATCGGGTGTACGATGTTCGCACAGCGGACGAAAAAGCGGCCAAAAAAGTCCCCATTGACTTTACATTGGGCATTCTAAAAAAATTCAAATCCCAACCGACGTTTTCACACACACACCACTCCAAAGGGCCTGACACCCCTGCGTCTCTCCCTCTCTCTCTCCCTCAGAGGATTTATATTATCAAGCAGCCAATAAGTTATGGCCTAAAATCTTCATAGCCACACCCTAGCAACCAGTTTCAGCACCCTAGCAACCACTAAGAGCTCCCTAGCAACCACCCTAAACCAAAAAAAAACATTTTTTTATTTTTTTTATATTTTTTAAAGCAATTTTACTCTCGTGGCCTTGCGATATCGCTCCATGCTTGTGCCTATTCGGCCATAGGCACGAGGCCGCAGGCCGAGTGCCGTACTGAAGGCACTCGTTATTAAAGATTTTAATAACTCTATAAAAACTCCATAGTAACCATATTTGACAACTACCAACCACCTAGTAACACCATAGCAACTAACAAAAACACCTTAGCAACCACCCTGAACACCCTAGCAATTTCTAGAAATGCTCTAGTAACCACAAAAAACTCTAGCAAGCACCCAGAACACCCTAGCAACTGCCTAGCAACCACCTAGAACACCTAGCAACTGCCTAGCAACCACCCAGAACACCTAGCAACCACCCAGAACACCCTAGCAACTGCCTAGCAATGCCCTAGTATCCACCCAGAATACCATAGCAACTGCCTAGCAACACCATAGCAACCACCCAGAACACCCTAGCAACCATCTAGCAACGCCCTAGCAACCACCAAGAATACCCTAGCAACTGCCTAGCAACCACCAAGAATACCCTAGCAACTGCCTAGCAACCACCCAGAACACCTTAGCAACTGCCTAGCAACACCATAGCAACCACCCAGAACACCCTAGCAACCACCTGGCAACAGCATCTTGCTAAAAACATAATGGCAACATGCTAATCAAGCTAGCATCATGCTAGCAACATGCTAATCAAGCTAGCATCATGCTAGCAACATGCTAATCATGCTAGCAATATGCTACCAACATGCTAATAAAGCTAGCATCATGCTAACAACATGCTAATCAAGCTAGCATAATGTTAGCATCATGCTAATCAAGCTAGCATCATGCTAGCAACATGCTAATAATGCTAGCATTATGCTAGCAACATGCTAATCAAGCTAGCATCATGCTAACAACATGCTAATCAAGCTAGCATAATGCTAGCATCATGCTAATCAAGCTAGCATCATGCTAGCAACATGCTAATCATGCTAGCAACATGCTAATCATGTTAGCATCTAGCTAAAAACATGCTAGCAACATGCTAATCATGCTAGCATCTTGTTAAAAGCATGGTAGCAACATGCTAATCATGCTAGCATCATCCAACCAACATGCTAATCATGCTAACAACATGCTAATCCTGCTAGCATCATTCTAACAACATGTTAATCATAGTAAATCATGCTGGAATGTGTTAAATCGTAATAAATCATCTTAGAAACATGGTAAATCGTGGTAAATAATGGTATCACAACATGTCAATTGTGTTAGCATCTGCCCAGTGGCGAATTTTGCCACTGCAAGCACCACTTCACATTTTCTTCAGGAAATGTACATTCTAGTTATTATTATTCTTCTGACCCTAAAAATTTCTGTATCAAACTCCTCCTAGAGCTTTAACTCTACATACTCCAAACTCGGCTCAGACACTCAAACTGATCTGACTCGAGTTGCTATATCTTTTCAGACTGATCGGACTTACGGTTTTCCTAAAAATGACGATCAAAACTCGGAAAAACTCATTCAAAAACTCCCATTGACTTACATTGGGGAGTTCTAAAAAATTCAAACCGACGAAAATTTAAATCTAAACACCTTGAAGACTAAACCAAACTGCCGTTCTATATACTATATTAGCCAATGAGACTCATTTAAACTAATGAACTCTAAACTCAAAACGTGTGTGTGTGTGTGAGAGAGAGAGCGTGTGTGTCTATGTGTGAGTGTGTGTGTGTGTGTGTGTGTGTGTGTGTGTGTGTGTAAACTCAAATACTCGTACACACTCATTTAAACTTATAAACTCTTAACTCAAAAACTTGTACACTTATAAACTCTAAACTCATATAAACTCTGAGTGTGTGTGTGTGTGTGAGAGAGAGAGTGTGTGTCTATGTGCGTGAGTGTGTGTGTGTTTGTGTGTGTGTGTGTGTGTGTGTTAATGAGCTTGTCTGTGTGTGTGTGTGTGTGTGTGTGTGAGTGAGTTAGTGAGTGTGTGTGTGAGAGAGATAGTGTGTGTGTGTGAGAGAGAGTGAGAGTCTGTGCGTGCGTGCTTGTGTGTGTGTGTATGTCGAAAATTTAAATCTAAACACCTTGAAGACTAAACCAAACTGCCGTTCTATATACTATATGAGCCATTGAGACTCATTTAAACGAATGAACTCTAAACTCAAAACGTGTGTGTGTGTGAGAGAGAGAGAGCGTGTGTGTCTATGTGTGAGTGTGTGTGTGTGTGTAAACTCAAAAACTCGTACACACTCATTTAAACTTATAAACTCTTAACTCAAAAACTTGTACTTATAAACTCTAAACTCATATAAACTCTGTGTGTGTCTGTGTGAGAGAGAGAGTGTGTGTGTATGTGCGTGAGTGTGTGTGTGTGTGTGTTAATGAGCTTGTCTGTGTGTGTGTGAGTGAGTGAGTTAGTGAGTGTGTGTGTGTGTGTGAGAGAGATAGTGTGTGTGTGTGAGAGAGAGTGAGAGTCTGTGCGTGCGTGCTTGTGTGTGTGTATGTCGAAAATTTAAATCTAAACACCTTGAAGACTAAACCAAACTGCCGTTCTATATACTATATGAGCCATTGAGACTCATTTAAACTAATGAACTCTAAATTCAAAACGTGTGTGTGTGTGTGTGTGTGAGAGAGAGAGAGCGTGTGTGTCTATGTGTGAGTGTGTGTGTGTGTGTGTGTGTGTGTAAACTCAAAAACTCGTACACACTCATTTAAATTTATAAACTCAACTCAAAAACTTGTACACTTGTAAACTCTAAACTCATATAAACTCTGAGTGTGTGTGTGTGTGTGTGAGAGAGAGAGTGTGTGTCTATGTGCGTGAGTGTGTGTGTGTGTGTGTGTTAATGAGCTTGTCTGTGTGTGTGTGAGTGAGTTAGTGAGTGTGTGTGTGAGAGAGATCGTGTGTGTGTGAGAGAGAGAGTGAGAGTCTGTGCGTGCGTGCTTGTGTGTGTGTGTATGTCAAAAATTTAAATCTAAACACCTTGAAGACTAAACCAAACTGCCGTTCTATATACTATATGAGCCATTGAGACTCATTTAAACTAATAAACTCTAAACTCATACACTTATAATTAGAATAAGTGTATGAGATTAACTAATTAACTTATAAACTCATGAATTCATAGACTTATAAACTATTAAACTCATAAATTAATAAACTCTGAACTCTTAAACTCATTTAAACATAAACTCTAAACTCATTTAAACTTATAAACTCAAAAACTCATACACTTATAAACTCTAAACTCATAAACTCTTGAGTGTGCGTGTGTGTGTGTCTGAGTGAGTGTGTGAGCGAGTTAGTGTGTGTGTGTGTGTATGTATGTGTGTGTGTGTGTGTGTGTTTATCTATCTATTAACTTATCTATCTATCTGTCATAAACTTCAAACTACTGTAAACTACTTTAAACTTCAAACCACTTTAAACTTCTTACGTTTAAAGCTCCCAGCTCCCAAGCAACTCCATAGCAACCAAACTTGAGTACCCTAGCAACCGTTTTGCAAGACCTATATCTCTGTATCAGAACATCGTATAGAGATTAGGTTTGGCTCTTTTGACTCATGCTAGCAAACAGCACTTCCAACATGCTACACATGCTAGCAGTGAATAGCACATGCTAATAGCGATTAGTTAAGTGCTAAATCATGCCAAGATCATGCAAACAACTATATCAAAACTCCATAGTAACCATCTGTGACAACTACCAACCGCCTAGCAACACCATAGCAACCACCCAGAACACCCTAGCAACCGCCTAGCAACCACCCAGAATACCTTAGCAACCGCCTAGCAACACCATAGCAACCACCCAGAACACCCTAGCAACCGCCTAGCAACCACCCAGAATACCTTAGCAACCGCCTAGCAACACCATAGCAACCACCCAGAACACCCTAGCAACCGCCTATCAACACCATAGCAACCACCCAGAACACCCTAGCAACCGCCTAGCAACCACCCAGAATACCTTAGCAACCGCCCAGCAACACTATAGCAACCACCCAGAACACCCTAGCAACCACCTAGCAACAGCATAGCAACCACCCAGAACACCCTAGCAACCGCCTAGCAACCACGCAGAATACCCTAGCAACCGCCTAGCAACACCATAGTAACCACCCAGAAGACCTAGCAACCGCCTAGCAACCACCCAGAACACCCTAGCAACCACCCAAAATACCCTAGCAACCGCCTAGCAACCACCCAAAATACCCTAGCAACCGCCTAGCAACCATCCAAAATATCCTAGCAACCGCCTAGCAACCACCCAGAACACCCTAGTAACCACCCAGAACACCCTAGCAACCGCCTAGCAACCACCCAGAACACCCTAGCAACCACCCAAAATACCCTAGCAACCGCCTAGCAACCACCCAAAAGACCCTAGCAACCACCAGTTATATCCTAGCAACTGCCTGGCAACCACTCAGAATACCCTAGCAACCGCCTAGCAAAAAACTTTCTGGTCCAAACTTTCTCAAGCCAACTTAAAGTTTGTCTCGACGAACTTTCGCATCTAGTTATTATTATTATTCCGAGACTAAAATTTCTATATGAAACTCCTCCTAGAGCTTTAACTCTACATACTCCAAACTCGGCTCAGACACTCAAACTGATCTGACTCGCGTTGCTATATCTTTTCAGACTGATCGGACTTACGGTTTTCCTAAAAATGACGATCAAAACTCGGAAAAACTCCCATTGACTTACATTGGGGAGTTCTAAAAACATTTGAATCCAAACTGCCGTTTTCACACACACAGACTCCAAAGGGCCTGACAGCCCTGCGTCTCTCCCTCTCTCTCTCCCTCAGAGGATTTATATTATCAAGCAACCAATAAGTAATGGCCTAAAATCTTCATAGCCACACCATAGCAACCAGTTTCAGCACCCTAGCAACCACTAAGAGCTCCCTAGCAACCACCCTAAACCAAAAAATTTTTTTTTTTACATTTTTTTGTATTTTTTAACGCAATATTACACTCGTGGCCTTGCGATATTGCTCCATGCTTGTGCCTATTCGGCCATAGGCACGAGGCCGCAGGCCGAGTGCCGTACTGAAGGCACTCGTTATTAAAGATTTTAAGAACTCTATAAAAACTCCATAGTAACCATCTTTGACAACTACCAACCACCTAGTAACACCATAGCAACTACCAAAAATACCTTAGCAACCATTTTGAACACCCTAGCAACATCTAGAAATGCTCTAGTAACCACCAAATATACCCTAGCAACCACCCAGAACACCCTAGCAACTGCCTAGCAACCCCCCAGAACACCTAGCAACTGCCTAGCAACCACCCAGAACACCTAGCAAACAGCCAGAACACCCTAGCAACTGCCTAGCAACCACCCAGAACACCTAGCAACTGCCTAGCAACAACCCAGAACACCCTAGCAACCGCCTAGCAACACCATAGCAACCACCCAGAACACCCTAGCAACCGCCTAGCAACCACCCAGAATACCTTAGCAACCGCCTAGCAACACCATAGCAACCACCCAGAACACCCTAGCAACCGCCTAGCAACCACCCAAAATACCCTAGCAACCGCCTAGCAACACCATAGCAACCACCCAGAACACCCTAGCAACCGCCTAGCAACCACCCAGAATACCTTAGCAACCGCCTAGCAACACCATAGCAACCACCCAGAACACCCTACAACCGCCTAGCAACCACCCAGAACACCCTAGCAACCACCCAAAATACCCTAGCAACCACCCAAAAGACCCTAGCAACCACCGAAAATATCTTAGAAACCGCCTAGCAACTACCCAAAAGACCCTAGCAACCACCCAAAATACCCTAGCAACCGCCTAGCAACCACCCAGAATACCCTAGCAACCACCTAAAATACCCTAGCAACCACCTAAAATACCCTAGCAACCGCCTATAAACCACCCAAAAGACCCTAGCAACCACCCAAAATATCCTAGCAACCGCCTAGCAACCACCCAGAACACCCTAATAACCACCCAGAACACCCTAGCAACCGCCTAGCAACCACCCAGAACACCCTAGCAACCACCCAAAACACCCTAGCAACCGCCTAGCAACCACCCAAAAGACCCTAGCAACCACCAGAAATATCCTAGCAACCGCCTAGCAAAAAACTTTCTGGTCCAAACTTTCTCAAGCCAACTTAAAGTTTGTCTCGACGAACTTTCGCATCTAGTTATTATTATTCTTCTGACCCTAAAAATTTCTGTATCAAACTCCTCCTAGAGCTTTAACTCTACATACTCCAAACTCGGCTCAGACACTCAAACTGATCTGACTCGAGTTGCTATATCTTTTCAGACTGATCGGACTTACGGTTTTCCTAAAAATGACGATCAAAACTCGAAAAAACTCATTCAAAAACTCCCATTGACTTACATTGGGAGTTCTAAAAAATTCAAACCGACGAAAATTCAAATCAAAATACCTTGAAGACTAAACCAAACTGCCGTTCTATATACTATATTAGCCAATGAGACTCATTTAAACTAATGAACTCTAAACTCAAAACGTGTGTGTGTGAGAGAGAGAGAGAGCGTGTGTGTCTATGTGTGAGTGTGTGTGTGTGTGTGTGTGTGTGTAAACTCAAATACTCGTACACACTCATTTAAACTTATAAACTCTTAACTCAAAAACGTGTACACTTATAAACTCTAAACTCATATAAACTCTGAGTGTGTGTGTGTGTGAGAGAGAGAGTGAGTGTGTGTCTATGTGCGTGAGTGTGTGTGTGTTTGTGTGTGTGTGTGTGTGTGTGTGTGTGTGTTAATGAGCTTGTCTGTGTGTGTGTGAGTGTGTGTGTGAGAGAGATAGTGTGTGTGTGTGAGAGAGAGTGAGAGTCTGTGCGTGCGTGCTTGTGTGTGTGTGTATGTCGAAAATTTAAATCTAAACACCTTGAAGACTAAACCAAACTGCCGTTCTATATACTATATGAGCCATTGAGACTCATTTAAACTAATGAACTCTAAACTCAAAACGTGTGTGTGTGTGTGTGAGAGAGAGAGAGAGAGTGTGTGTCTATGTGTGAGTGTGTGTGTGTGTGTGTGTGTAAACTCAAATACTTGTACACACTCATTTAAACTTATAAACTCTTAACTCAAAAACTTGTACACTTATAAACTCTAAACTCATATAAACTCTGAGTGTGTGTGAGAGAGAGAGTGTGTGTCTATGTGCGTGAGTGTGTGTGTGTGTGTGTGTTAATGAGCTTGTCTGTCTGTGTGTGAGTGAGTTAGTGAGTGTGTGTGTGAGAGAGATAGTGTGTGTGTGAGAGAGAGAGTGAGAGTCTGTGCGTGCGTGCTTGTGTGTGTGTGTATGTCAAAAATTTAAATCTAAACACCTTGAAGACTAAACCAAACTGCCGTTCTATATACTATATGAGCCATTGAGACTCATTTAAACTAATAAACTCTAAACTCATACACTTATAATTAGAATAAGTGTATGAGATTAACTAATTAACTTATAAACTCATGAATTCATAGACTTATAAACTATTAAACTCATTAATTAATAAACTCTGAACTCTTAAACTCATTTAAACTTATAAACTCTAAACTCATTTAAACTTATAAACTCAAAACTCAAAAACTCATACACTTATAAACTCCAAACTCAAACTCTTGAGTGTGCGTGTGTGTGTGTCTGAGTGTGTGTGTGTCTGAGTGAGTGTGTGAGCGAGTTAGTGTGTGTGTGTGTGTGTGTGTGTGTGTGTGTGTGCGTGTGTATGTGTGTGTGTGTTTATCTATCTATTAACTTATCTATCTACCTGCCATAAACTTCAAACTACTGTAAACTACTTTAAACTTCAAACCACTTTAAACTTCTTACGTTTAAAGCTCCCAGCTCCCAAGCAACTCCATAGCAACCAAACTTGAGTACCCTAGCAACCGTTTTGCAAGACCTATATCTCTGTATCAGAACATCGTACAGAGATTAGGTTTGGCTCTTTTGACTCATGCTAGCAAACAGCACTTCTAACATGCTATACATGCTAGCAGTGAATAGCTACATGCTAATAGCGATTAGTTAAGTGCTAAATCATACCAAGATCATGCAAACAACTATATCAAAACTCCATAGTAACCATCTGTGACAACTACCAACCACCTAGCAACACCATAGCAACCACCCAGAACACCCTAGCAACCGCCTAGCAACACCAGAACACCCTAGCAACTGCCTAACAACCACCCAGAATACCCTAGCAACCGCCTAGCAACACCATAGCAACCACCCAGAACACCCTAGCAACCGCCTAGCAACACCATAGCAACCACCCAGAACACCCTAGCAACTGCCTAGCAACCACCCAGAATACCCTAGCAACCGCCTAGCAACACCATAGTAACCACCCAGAACACCCTAGCAACCGCCTAGCAACCACCCAGAATACCCTAGCAACTGCCTAGCAACCGCCTAGCTACCACCCAGAATACCTTAGCAACACCATAGCAACCACCCAGAACACCCTAGCAACCGCCTAACAACACCCTAGCAACCGCCTAGCAACCACCCAGAACACCCTAGCAACCGCCTAGCAACACCATAGCAACCACCCAGAACACCCTAGCAACCGCCTAGCAACCACCCAGAACATCCTAGCAACCGCCTAGCAACACCATAGCAACCACCCAGAATACCCTAGCAACCACCTAGCAACCGCCTAGCAACCACCCAGAATACCTTAACAACCGCCTAGCAACACCATAGCAACCACCCAGAACACCCTAGCAACCGCCTATCAACCACCCAAAAGACCCTAGCAACCACCCAAAATATCCTAGCAACCGCCTAGCAACCACCCAGAACACCCTAGTAACCACCCAGAACACCCTAGCAACCACCTAGCAACCACCCAGAACACCCTAGCAACCACCCAAAATACCCTTGCAACCGCCTAGCAACCACCCAAAAGACCCTAGCAACCACCAGAAATATCCTAGCAACCGCCTAGCAACCACTCAGAATACCCTAGCAACCACCTTGCAAAAAACTTTCTGGTCCAAACTTTCTCAAGCCAACTTAAAGTTTGTCTCGACGAACTTTCGCATCTAGTTAAGTTGGCTTGAGAAAGCCAACATATTGAAATCCTATTTAAACTTATTATTATTATTCTTCTGACCCTAAAAAAATCTATATCAAACTCCTCCTAGAGCTTTAACTCTACATACTCCAAACTCGGCTCGGACACTCAGACTGATCTGACTCGGTATGCTATATCTTTTCAGACTGATCGGACTTACGGTTTTCCTAAAAATGACGATCAAAACTCGAAAAAACTCATTCAAAAACTCCATTGACTTACATTGGGGAGTTCTAAAAAATTCAAACCGACAAAAATTTAAATCTAAACACCTTGAAGACTAAACCAAACTGCCGTTCTATATACTATATGAGCCATTGAGACTAATTTAAACTAAAAAACTCTAAACTATAAACACTTATAAACTAATTAACTTATAAACTCATGAATTCATAAACTTATGAACTCAAACTCATAAAATTAATAAACTCTGAACTCTTAATCTCATTTAAACTTATAAACTCTAAACTGATTTAAACTTATAAACTCAAAACTCAAGAACTCATACACTTATAAACTCATCAATTTATACACTTATAAACTCTAAACTCAGACACACACACTGAGTTTATGAGTGAGTGTGTGAGCGAGTTAGAGTGTGTGTGTGTGTGTGTGTGTGTGTCTATCTAACTTATTTATCTATCTGTCAAACTTCAAACTACTGTAAACTACTGTAAACTTCAAACCAATATAAACTTCTTAAGTTTAAATCTTCCAGCTCCCAAGCAACTCCATAGCAACCAAACTCAAGTACCCTAGCAACCGTTTTGTAAGACCTATATCTCTGTATCAGAACATCGTATAGAGATGAGGTTTGGCTCTTTTGACTCATGCTAGCAAACAGCACTTCCAACATACTACACATGCTAGCAGTGAATAGCTACATGCTAGTAGTGATTAGTTAAGTGTTAAATCATGCCAAGATCATGCTAAGAACTCTATAAAAACTCCATAGTAACCATCTGTGACAACTACCAGCCACCTAGTAACACCATATCAACCGCCCTGAATACCTTAGCAACCGCCTAGCAACCACCCAGAACAGCCTAGCAACCACCCATAACACCCTAGCAACCACCTAGCAACCACCCTAGCAACCACCCAAAAGACCCTAGCAACCGCCTAGCAACCACCCAAAAGACCCTAGCAACCACCCAAAATACCCTAGCAACCGCCTAGCAACCACCCAAAAGACCCTAGCAACCACCGAAATATCCTAGCAACTGCCTAGCAACCATCCAAAAGACCCTAGCAACTACCCAAAATATCCTAGCAACTGCCTAGCAACTACCCAAAAGACCCTAGCAACCACCCAGAACACCCTAGCAACCACCCAGAACACCCTAGCAACCACCCAAAAGACCCTAGCAACCACCCAAAACACCCTAGCAACGCCTAGCAACCACCCAAAAGACCCTAGCAACCACCGAGAACACCCTAGCAACCACCCAAAATACCCTAGCAACCACCCAAAAGACCCTAGCAACCACCCAAAACACCCTAGCAACCGCCTAGCAACCACCCAAAAGACCCTAGCAACCACCCAAAATATCCTAGCAACCACCCAAACCACCCTAGAAACCGCCTAGCAACCACCCAAAAGACCCTAGCAACCACCCAAAACATCCTAGCAACCACCTAGCAACCACCCAAAATATCCTAGCAACCACCCAAAACACCCTAGCAACCGCCTAGCAACCACCCAAAAGACCCTAGCAACCACCCAAAAGACCCTAGCAACCACCCAGAACACCCTAGCAACCACCCAAAAGACCCTAGCAACCACCCAGAACACCCTAGCAACCAACCAAAACACCCTAGCAACCGCCTAGCAACCACCCAAAATACCCTAGCAACCACCCAAAAGACCCTAGCAACCACCCAAAACACCCTAGCAACCGCCTAGCAACCACCCAAAATACCCTAGCAACCACCCAAAAGACCCTAGCAACCACCCAAAACACCCTAGCAACCGCCTAGCAACCACCCAAAAGACCCTAGCAACCACCCAAAATATCCTAGCAACCACCCAAAACACCCTAGCAACCGCCTAGCAACCACCCAAAAGACCCTAGCAACCACCCAAAACATCCTAGCAACCACCCAAAACACCCTAGCAACCGCCTAGCAACCACCCAAAACACCCTAGCAACCACCTAAAATATCCTAGCAACCGCCTAGCAACCACCCAAAAGACCCTAGCAACCACCCAAAATATCCTAGCAACTGCCTAGCAACCACCCAAAAGACCCTAGCAACCATCAGAAATATCCTAGCAACCGCCTAGCAACCACCCAGAATACCCTAGCAACCACCCAAAACAGCCTAGCAACCACCCAGAAAACCCTAGCAACCGCCTAGCAACCACCCAGAATACCCTAGCAACCACCTAGAACACCCTAGCAACCACCCAAAAGACCTTAGCAACCACCCAGGACACCCTAGCAAAAACCTAGCAACCACCCAGAACACCCTAGCAACCGCCCAAAATACCCTAGCAACACCATAGCAACCACCTATAACATCCTAGCAACCGCCTAGCAAAAAAACGTTCTGCTCCAAACTTTCTCAAGCCAACTTAAAGTTTGTCTCGACGAACTTTCGCATCTAGTTATTATTATTCTTCTGACCCTAAAAATTTCTGTATCAAACTCCTCCTAGAGCTTTAACTCTACATACTCCAAACTCGGCTCAGACACTCAAACTGATCTGACTCGAGTTGCTATATCTTTTCAGACTGATCGGACTTACGGTTTTCCTAAAAATGACGATCAAAACTCGGAAAAACTCATTCAAAAACTCCCATTGACTTACATTGGGGAGTTCTAAAAAATTCAAACCGACGAAAATTTAAATCTAAACACCTTGAAGACTAAACCAAACTGCCGTTCTATATACTATATTAGCCAATGAGACTCATTTAAACTAATGAACTCTAAACTCAAAACGTGTGTGTATGTGTGTGTGTGTGTGTGAGAGAGAGAGAGCGTGTGTGTCTATGTGTGAGTGTGTGTGTGTGTGTGTGTGTGTGTGTGTAAACTCAAATACTCGTACACACTCATTTAAACTTATAAACTCTTAACTCAAAAACTTGTACACTTATAAACTCTAAACTCATATAAACTCTGAGTGTGTGTGTGTGTGTGAGAGAGAGAGTGAGTGTGTGTCTATGTGCGTGAGTGTGTGTGTGTTTGTGTGTGTGTGTGTGTGTGTTAATGAGCTTGTCTGTGTGTGTGTGTGTTAGTGTGTGTGTGTGAGAGATAGTGTGTGTGTGTGAGAGAGAGTGAGAGTCTGTGCGTGCGTGCTTGTGTGTGTGTATGTCGAAAATTTAAATCTAAACACCTTGAAGACTAAACCAAACTGCCGTTCTATATACTATATGAGCCATTGAGACTCATTTAAACTAATGAACTCTAAATTCAAAACGTGTGTGTGTGTGTGTGTGTGAGAGAGAGAGAGAGCGTGTGTGTCTATGTGTGAGTGTGTGTGTGTGTGTGTGTGTGTGTGTGTGTAAACTCAAAAACTCGTACACACTCATTTAAATTTATAAACTCAACTCAAAAACTTGTACACTTGTAAACTCTAAACTCATATAAACTCTGAGTGTGTGTGTGTGTGAGAGAGAGTGTGTGTCTATGTGCGTGAGTGTGTGTGTGTGTGTGTGTTAATGAGCTTGTCTGTGTGTGTGTGAGTGAGTTAGTGAGTGTGTGTGTGAGAGAGATCGTGTGTGTGTGAGAGAGAGAGTGAGAGTCTGTGCGTGCGTGCTTGTGTGTGTGTGTATGTCAAAAATTTAAATCTAAACACCTTGAAGACTAAACCAAACTGCCGTTCTATATACTATATGAGCCATTGAGACTCATTTAAACTAATAAACTCTAAACTCATACACTTATAATTAGAATAAGTGTATGAGATTAACTAATTAACTTATAAACTCATGAATTCATAGACTTATAAACTATTAAACTCATAAATTAATAAACTCTGAACTCTTAAACTCATTTAAACATAAACTCTAAACTCATTTAAACTTATAAACTCAAAAACTCATACACTTATAAACTCTAAACTCATAAACTCTTGAGTGTGCGTGTGTGTGTGTCTGAGTGAGTGTGTGAGCGAGTTAGTGTGTGTGTGTGTGTGTATGTATGTGTGTGTGTGTGTGTGTGTTTATCTATCTATTAACTTATCTATCTATCTGTCATAAACTTCAAACTACTGTAAACTACTTTAAACTTCAAACCACTTTAAACTTCTTACGTTTAAAGCTCCCAGCTCCCAAGCAACTCCATAGCAACCAAACTTGAGTACCCTAGCAACCGTTTTGCAAGACCTATATCTCTGTATCAGAACATCGTATAGAGATTAGGTTTGGCTCTTTTGACTCATGCTAGCAAACAGCACTTCCAACATGCTACACATGCTAGCAGTGAATAGCTACATGCTAATAGCGATTAGTTAAGTGCTAAATCATGCCAAGATCATGCAAACAACTATATCAAAACTCCATAGTAACCATCTGTGACAACTACCAACCGCCTAGCAACACCATAGCAACCACACAGAACACCCTAGCAACCGCCTAGTAACCACCCAGAATACCTTAGCAACCGCCTAGCAACACCATAGCAACCACCCAGAACACCCTAGCAACCGCCTAGCAACCACCCAGAATACCTTAGCAACCGCCTAGCAACACCATAGCAACCACCCAGAACACCCTAGCAACCGCCTATCAACACCATAGCAACCACCCAGAACACCACAGCAACCGCCTAGCAACCACCCAGAATACCTTAGCAACCGCCCAGCAACACTATAGCAACCACCCAGAACACCCTAGCAACCACCTAGCAACAGCATAGCAACCACCCAGAACACCCTAGCAACCGCCTAGCAACCACGCAGAATACCCTAGCAACCGCCTAGCAACACCATAGTAACCACCCAGAAGACCTAGCAACCGCCTAGCAACCACCCAGAACACCCTAGCAACCACCCAAAATACCCTATCAACCGCCTAGCAACCACCCAAAATACCCTAGCAACCATCCAAAATATCCTAGCAACCGCCTAGCAACCACCCAGAACACCCTAGTAACCACCCAGAACACCCTAGCAACCACCTAGCAACCACCCAGAACACCCTAGCAACCACCCAAAATACCCTAGCAACCGCCTAGCAACCACCCAGAACACCCTAGCAACCACCGAAAATATCTTAGAAACCGCCTAGCAACTACCCAAAAGACCCTAGCAACCACCCAAAATACCCTAGCAACCGCCTAGCAACCACCCAGAATACCCTAGCAACCACCTAAAATACCCTAGCAACCGCCTATCAACCACCCAAAAGACCCTAGCAACCACTCAAAATATCCTAGCAACCGCCTAGCAACCACCCAGAACACCCTAGTAACCACCCAGAACACCCTAGCAACCGCCTAGCAACCACCCAGAACACCCTAGCAACCACCCAAAATACCCTAGCAACTGCCTAGCAACCACCCAAAAGACCCTAGCAACCACCAGAAATATCCTAGCAACTGCCTGGCAACCACTCAGAATACCCTAGCAACCGCCTAGCAAAAAACTTTCTGGTCCAAACTTTCTCAAGCCAACTTAAAGTTTGTCTCGACGAACTTTCGCATCTAGTTATTATTATTATTCTTCTTACTAAAAATTTATCGCCTATCTCCTCCTAGAGCTTTAACTCTACATACTCCAAACTCGGCTCAGACCTTCAGACTATTCTGACTTGAGTTGCTATATCTTTTCAGACTGATCGGACTTACGGTTTTCCTAATATTGCCGATCAAAACTCGGAAAAACTCCCATTGACTTACATTGGGGAGTTCTAAAAAATTCAAATCTAGATTCAAACTGGCCAACCGACGAAAATTCAAATCAAAATACCTTGAAGACTAATTCAAACTGCCATTCTATATAATATATAAGCCATTGAGACTCAATTAAACTAATCAACTCATCTATCTATCTACTTCAAACTATTTTAAACTTTAAACTACTTTAAACTTCAAACTAAATTAAACTTCAAACTAATATAAACTTTAAACTTCTTTAAACTTCAAACTTAAGCTTTAACTCATTTAAACTTATAAACTGTAAACTCATTTAAACTTATAAACTCAAAACTCATTTAAACTTACAAACCAAATTCAAAAACGTGTACACTTATAAACTCATCCATTTATACACTTATAAACTCTAAACTCATAAACTCTGAGTGTGTGTGTGTGTGTGTGTGTGTGTGTGTGAACCCACATACACACACACACTCTTTAAACTCATTTAAACTTAAACTCTAAACTCATTTAAACTTATAAACTCAAAACTCAAAAACTCGTAAACTAATTTAAACTTCAAACCACTTTAAACTTCGTACGTATAAAGCTCCCAGCTCCCAAGCAACTCCATAGCAACCAAACTTGAGTACCCTAGCAACCATTTTGCAAGACCTATATCTCTGTATCAGAACATTGTATAGAGATGAGGTTTGGCTCTTTTGACTCATGCTAGCAAACAGCACTTCCAACATGCTACACATGCTAGCAGTGAATAGCTACATGCTAATAGCGATTAGTTAAGTGCTAAATCATACCAAGATCATGCTAAGAACTATACAAACTCCATAGTAACCATCTGTGACAACTACCAACCACCAAGTAACACCATAGCAACCACCCAGAACACCCTAGCAACACCCTAGCAACCACCCAGAATACCCTAGCAACACCATAGCAACTACCAAAACACCCTAGCAACCACCTAGCAACATCATAGCAACCACCCAGAACACCCTAGCAACCACCTAGCAACACCATAGCAACCACCAAAACACCCTAGCAACCACCAAGCAACATCCTAGCAACCACCTGGAATACCCTAGCAACACCATAGCAACCACCCATAATACCCTAGCAACCGCCTAGCAACACCATAGCAACCACCAAAACACCCTAGTAACCGCCTAGCAACCACCCAGAATACCCTAGCAACCGCCTAGCAACACCCTAGCAACCACCCAGAACACCCTAGCAACCGCCTAGCAACACCATAGCAACCGCTAAAACACCCTAGCAACCGCCTAGCAACCACCCAGAACACCCTAGTAACCGCCTAGCAACCACCCAAAATACCTTAGCAACCGCCTAGCAACACCCTAGCAACCACCCAAAATACCCTAGCAACCGCTTAGCAACACCCTAGCAACCACCCAGAACACCCTAGCAACCACCTAGCAACCACCCAGAACACCCTAGCAACCAAACAGAATACCCTAGCAACAACCTAGCAACACCATAGCAACCACCCAGAACACCCTAGCAACCACCAAAAACACCCTAGCAACCGCCTAGCAACCACCCAGAACACCCTAGCAACTGCCTAGCAACCACCCAGAACACCTTAGCAACCCACTAGAAAACCCCCAACAACTTTTTAACTTTAAAATACTTTAAACTTTAAACTAATTTAAACATTAAACTAATTTAAACTTTAAACTAATTTAAACTTCAAACTAATTTAAACTTTAGACTAATTTAAACTTTAAACTAATTTAAGCTTCAAACTAATTTTAACTTTAAACTATTTTAAACTTCTAACTAATTTAAACTTTAAACTAATTTAAACTTGAAACTACTTTAAACTCCAAACTACTTTTAACTTCTTCAAACTTTCTGGTCCAGCTTTCTCAAGCCAACTTAAAGTTTGTCTCGACGAACTTTTTAATCTAGTTTAAAAATTATTGTAGTAGACTAGCGCTACATATACTATGACCAAGGTTAGGCATTTCATTTATTGCTATCTCCTGAATTAGTAAATCAGTCCCTCACTGATCATGTTAACTATGTCTGAATTTCCACCACGTCTGTTTTTGAATCAAATTACCTGTTAAAATATAAATTAGACTACTGCCGACAGTGGGTCTCCCAAGCAATTTACTAGCGTTGCCATAGGAACGCTTCGGCTTTTGCCACCCGGAAGAACGTCTATTATTGTTGTGACGTCATGGTGAAACGTCGTTATGACGTCACTTTGTAGGCCAAAAGTGAGTTAGCATTTTAGCACTACCGGTTCCCTCGCCCTAAAGTCTATGGGTTTTTTGAATGGGTTTTTGCTAAATCGCCTGAAATAAGGTCTGTGGTTAACAAAGCCTCTAAATATTTTCACGTTTTGATCTATGACATAAAACACACCAGTTATAACCTGCTTGTGATTTTTTTAAACTTTATTGTGTCTTAAAAACGGTGGTTGCTAACAAGTTGCTAAAAGGGACTACATCCTTTGGCGGAGACTTTAGACGTCATCATGACAAACATGAAATCTCTCACTAGCCCGCGTTTCAGCTTCACGTTCTTAGAAGTTTACCTTTCAGTTAATATACAGAACGTTATATACTTAGTCTTTTCAAATTGTAGTTTTTCCAAATATTGTTGTACACAGAATTCTGTGATATTAAGGTAACCGATTACCAGTTCTTTATTTCTGTGGAGAGACTGTTTTGTCCCGAGATACAACCACAAGTCGTCGAATGAAAGATGCTCGTTTTACCGTTTTCCGTCTGATGTTACCCAGCGGAGACTCTGGGTTCGTGCCGTAAGGTAAGCTCACACAACGATGATTTCCATGTGAACACCGTATTTACTGCCTTAATGTGGCCAAGACGAAACTTTAATGGTGCATTGCTTAACACGCTAATGTTACTTTGACGGTCAGATGGAGTAAAAAAGGCTAGCAGTAGCAAGAATAAACGTTTTTCATAACCAAATCAACAGCTAAAATACCTTTTGTCTTTCTCTTAAAATATCTAAAAGCTTGTTTACTTTGCCACTGTTTAATAGATTAGATCCGCTGCAGTTTTATTAAAGGCTACCGTTACGTCGAGAAATGTGTTTAATTAAAATATTCAAAATAATACCTGGTTTATTGACTTTTATTGTAACTTGTTTGGATATAATTATAGAAAGGGTGGGTCCTGCACCCTGATATTTGTGAACTTGGCTTTTACCCACTTATAATAATATGATTGTAAACAGCATTAGTTAAGGCATTAGGTAACAATGATATTAATCTTTGTTATTTTAGTAGTAAATGTTAACTATATTTAATGTGCTATATAAACGTGGACAGATCAATGAAGAAGATTAATGTAAATGCTGGAAAACTCCATTCTAATTTAATACAAATATTTTATTGTGTGAAATTTGTAATTTTAATCTGTAAAGGTGTAACTTCCAATCCATAAAACTAACATTGCTTATTTTGAATTTATCCTTAGACGTCAGGGGATAAACGTCTAAGGATTTTGTCCCTGTTTTGTTTTTATCCACAAATGATGTTCCCACTGGACAAATTTTGGAAGATCATTCATACTCCCTGAGACAGGATAGCGCTGATGTGCCTAAAAATGTTCCACCACCCATGGATGAAGAGGAGGAAATGGCTACACAATTTATGGCTGACAAAGATGATGAACAAAATATAGTTTGTTTTCAGTTTACTTATTTTATGAAAATAAAGATGTTTACTACAACTCTTGCTGTAAGGTTTCTGTGGCTCAGTGATTAGAGCATTTTGTTAACTGTGCAAAAGGTTGCGAGTTCAATTCCCAGAGAACACGCTGATATGTATAGCCTTAATGCACTGTAAGTCGCCTGTCTGACAAATACACAAATTAAATGTTAATAACTATTGTATACTACTTGTATACTATTGTAACTACACTCCAGTCACCTCACAGTAATGTGAATGTGAGATAAAATTTACTACACTGGCTCTCACATTGGGGCTTGTGGATTACCAGGTAAAAATATATAGAAAATGTTAACAAAATGAGTATATATGGTTTATTTGGGGAACATATATGGTTTAATTATAATATATTATAATAAGCATTTGCTATTGGACAATTCTCTTTAAATTCAACATATAAAATTATATACAACTATTATATTAAATGTTTGGAATTTAACTGTTATGCTTGTTCAGAGATTATTTGTATAGGTATCTTAAATACATAGAACACTGTTATAACTCTCCCTAGTTTTACTTACCGAGACTCGATAAACCTTGTCCCTCATGCTGGCCCTTACAATACCGGCAAGTAAACCAGCATCTAAGCTGCACTTTTCTACATGTCCAGATTTATAGTGGTTCTCTCCTCGATCTATGGTTTTTCTATCGTCTAAGAAAAAGGACATAAGATTGGAAATTGATACGGCCATAGCTAACGTTAGTGCTTCTGAGATGGTAAAAGCGCGTTTTTTTCCTGGCGAATTAGCAAATGGTATGCAAACACACAATCAAACATAATACAGTGAAAGATAATCTTTAAAGTTTATTTGGGGCACAAGAAAATAATATTAAGGTTTATATAAACTAACAAAATAATAAACAAATAAATAAAACATTAACAAAAGATTAAAAAAAATCTCAGAGAGGCACGCATAAACAAAATTAGTTTAACAATTTTGGAAAAAAAGAATGGGCAATATTTCTCATGAAAAAGTGGATAAGTGTTCATACCATAGACTGTAAAAATAGGTTCATACACAGCGCAGATCATAATGAGCAAGCGTGTTTTTTAAATAAAGTTTGAGGAAGCTTGATGATGACGTTGATCCGCGACCATGGTGTGCTGGTGTGCTGTAGTCCGTTTATAGCCTACCGTTAGCATTTTATATCTGACGGCTTTATTTAGGCTTCAAAATGTATACATTTTGGATTAACTTGTAAAGATTATCTTGATAGACAAAACATGTTAGGGTCACAACTCTTTGTTGAACACAGATCTTATTTTTTGCGATTTTCCAAAAGTCTATGGGGAAAATGCATTGCTTTTCGATCGAGGGAACCCATGCGCCGCTAACTTCCGGGTTGTCCTACAAAATGACGTCATAACTTCGGCACTCTATAAGCGGAGCTGATACGGGAAGTCCAGCGCAGCGCTTCTGAGATGTATATTTTTTCTCGTGACTCGTGAGATTGACGTTTACATTATTAAATTGTTGGAAATGCACATTTATTTTCGACTTGTCGGAGTCTGGCTTTAACTACAGCACAAACTGTTTGCATTGCCATAAGATTATTTGCGAGTGGCTCTTTCCTTTACACTATTGGAGATGCGGAGAACTTGATGGAAAGTGCTGTCTGTCGTGTCATTCGGAGTTTACCTGACGCTTTTAGGTTTAAAAAACAGTTTTAGTTTTTTGTGGCATTTCCAAGCCACTGAATACCCAATGTTGTAAAGCAGTTTTTTTTGTTTTTTTTAGGCTATCATTTTTTTATGAAGATCATGCAATCATGACCATGCCGATTACAGTATATGTCACGCAGGCTTCACTAACGTGATTGGTACCATAGACTATAGGCTACCATAGACTGCCATCAAGGCCTCAATGAAGGGGATTAGAAAGGGGGTTCACAATGTAAATGTGCAGCCCAGTTACTATTGGGATTCTTAATATTCCAGATTAATAATATTATATCAAATAAAAAAAAGGCAGTTGACTAAAATCTTCCATATCACAAATGTGAAAGCAAAATGGCCAGGATCTGTGCATGACTTAATAATTTTCAGAGATTCACATTTATGCACATTATTTGAAAGTGGTAAGAAAAGTTCCACAATTAAATATCAAGCTTACTGTATTACATACACTTATGCTGATCCTAACAGAACTGCATTTTTTCATAGGTGATTATGACATGTTCCTGCCTGCAGACAGGTGTTTTATGACCCCATTCCCTGACACAAACCAGTTGCAATGCAGCTCTAGCCAGGACAAGGACACACAATAGCCGCTTTCCGACCGGAGGAACCTTTTCACAGTTCCTAGAACTATTGGCTAAAGTACCCGGATGTCGGCGTGTTCGCACCGCAGGAACTAGGAACTAGGATTTTAGTTCTAGGAACTCCATTTGGAGGAACTAATTTAGGTCCTACTTCAGAGTAGGGTCTAAACCAGCACTATAGGAACTACCCGTGACGTTAGTGTTGGCTGATTGACCGAACGCACGCGGAGCACCAGCACCCGCCATTTTTAAAACGGCTAGAATGTAAACACACAGATTATAGCCTATATATTTACTCCATAAACTAACTATAAAACATGGAAAACAGTGATAGATGGGTCTCTAAACCTTTATGCTGAAGAGAAAATCCAACGCAACTTTGAGGGGACCAAGTCAAACATGATTATGTTTATCTGCCCAGCTAGCAACACTGGACATCAACCACACGGCATAGGCTAATAACCTTTTTTTTTCATATACTGTCTAATTTCTATAACAGTTCTATCTAATAACATGTTAAACAGTACCGTTAGACAGATCGCTAACTAATAAACACAGAGAATGCGAGCATTATTTGCTCTGGCGTTCTCAGCGCCGCCAAAATAAAGGTCCGTCGCGCCGTCAAAATAAAAGTCACCGTGCTTGCGTCAGTTCTACCAGTTCCTATGGCCACTTGGCCAGTGCGAACGCAAACAGCAAAACCGAGTTTGGGGGAGAGTAGTTCTTAGAACTGTTTAGAAGTGGACAGTTCCTAGAACTAAGTTCCTGTAACTTCTTGGTCGGAAAGCGGCTATTGAAATGAACTTTGGCTAACTAAAGGGAAGATTTCAGTGTCTGAAAAGTCTGAGGGTTGCACACCTGACAGGGCCTGTGACATTGTTGCATGTGCCATATTACGCATTGCCAAAACAAAACAAAAAACAAAACAAACACTTTTCATTAGGCCTAAATGTTTAATAAAAGACAAATATGCTTAGTTCCTTGAGTTTTATTTCAACTGTTCTTTGTAAAGAAAAGCCAGTGGTCAAGTGCCTGCAACAAGAGATATTAGACACATGCCTCATGCAACAAATAAAAAGGAAAAGTTGGCTATATACTGCCCACCTGTAGGCCTATGTCTCCTCTGTCTGTGCAGACTCTTCTGTAGGCCTTTCTGTAGATGTGGAATCCTGCAACTTATATTGCAGCCATAAAGCATACAAGTATAAATTAAGTAAAGTTATTTATGCACTTGCAGGTAGGCTAGTTCCTCCATATAACAGTTATCTGAGAGGGTGTATTCACTGTCCAGTGCAATGGAAACAAATAGACATTACAAAGTCTTATACTTTCTTTCCTTTGGAAAGTTAGAAAATGTCCACTTACTGCACATATTTCAGCCACCACTTTCTTGGGAACAGATACAAGTGTTGGTGTATTATGTAAAAGTGCACAAAAGAGGAAAACACAATGTCATTACAATGAACTACACTCGGGAAAAATGTGATCAATAACTCATGGCAAAATATTTTTACATTAACATAAGTTTATCAGTTTTCACTTTCACAAGTCAAAGCAATTCATCATTACTCAAGATTTAACAGTTGAAATGACTATACAGCCTTAATTTAATGCAGCAAAAAATATTTTACAGTGTAGGCTACTAAGATCTTTTCTTTTTTTTCAGCCTTTTTCTTGGTTGCTTTTATAAACAGACAACCATTTATTTAACAGTGCCTTTTATATAGAAGAGACTATAATAACTAAAAATTACCATTATGTAGAATATTTTTGTACTTCACTTTTATTTGTTCCCATGTTCTAATGTGGTGACTCTGACATTACAATGAACAAAGTAATTATGCAATTATTAAAATACAAAAATATAGGCTAATAAGTGATAAAAACATATAACATGGCCACTTCTAACGGATTTAAATTGTCTGCTGCTTTTTGCCAGCCCCCTCTCCTGGCTTTTGCAGACTTTGAGGTGTTCCCTGGCGTTTTGATTAAACGTTAAAATTCCGAATAAACTTCGACTATTAGTTCTTGCTCTGCTGAGGAGAAAAACTGAGCGCGCTCTTTGGCCACGCTGAGCAGCCAATGGCAGCGTTGCTGATCAATGTTTAGAACTAGGCTACTATCGATACATATCCCCTTTTAAACCAGCGCATGAACGCGCAGTTATCTCATATAACTCAATCCAGCGATACTAATCATAAACAACAGGTGTGTTCGAAGATGTGTTCGAAGAACCCAATTAGCCGGATCATGATTAGCACGATGATATCATCTTGGATGTGTCATTTGATCTCGAATGTAATATGCAACGTACGAAGAACGAGCCCCTGCTCGGTGAGCTATTCCATCGTGAAATGAGTTAAGTTATTGATGTAATTGTTAATTTTCTCACCAGATGTCGCTGTTTGGCTGAGTTCGTATCGAAAGAGTGATCTTCAAACACTTATTTTCCAGTGCCAGGCTATCAAAATGAAAGTTCGAGTGGTGCAAACATTTTTTTTTTTCTTCAGTCTTTTAAACATCTAACATTTTGGTAAAAACATTCTTGCTTTCAAAAAGTCTAGAGAGAAAACATAGATTTAGCTTACAAATCAAACGACTTTTGATAAACTGTGTAACCTATCGAAATACAAAAATGAACATGTATTTTAAAATATGAGCTGACTGAGGAAGCTAAAAAGCAAACAGTTAAATCTGTTCAATATCATAGAAGTAAATGAAAAAATTACAGTATTTAAAAAGGATACATTTATTTTAGGCTAAATTAATGCTCTTATGTATCAGACATTAAAGCAACTCCATGAAGATAAATTGTCAGCTCTATCAGACTGGTTTTGAGAGCGCTGTCGTGGACTATCTTTCCAGTCAGGGTAAAGATCTCTTTGAGAGCTCTTTAAGTCTTGAAACTCTTCTCATGTTGTCATAGTAACTTAGTAAAGAACCACATTAAATGTTCAGTGTCGTGGTTGGAGTACGTACCCTTACTAAGCCAAAACTGGACATTACTTATGAAGACAGCTGCATTTCAAAGAGGCAAATGTTTTGGAAATGATTATTGTTTTAAGAGCCAGTCCAGTTTCCTTGGAGATAACTAATATATTGCACAAATTTGTTCCGCTGATTTTAGCCCAGACTTCCTGACTGAGAAAACATATTGTGTGCTTATGCTGCTAAATAACTGCAGTGAAACTTCCCTGTATATATATAAACATTAAGAGTTTTGGACATCATTCATTTCCAAATGATATGTTTCCATTGCAAATGTGTTAAGTTTGATATGAGAAAAAAATTAAGGAAATTGATTGGATCGTTGGAGAGTTGTCATTTGCTATTGCTGTGATGTCATGTGAGTGACAGGTTGTCCCGCCCTGGCGCCCTTGCACCAGTAAACACAACATTAGAGAAGGGATGTCACTGCAAATGGGAGGGGAAGTTATTTTGATTAAAGATTTAGAGGGCATATTAATCAAATAAATAAATAATGATGTGCACAGATAAATAATTTATAATAAATACTGCAATATTCCATAAAAAAAAAGAATTGTCAATTGTGATTTCATGGTGACTTTAATTTGTCATCTAAATGAATGATTACACTGTTTACCAGTTAAAACTGCTTGGATATCTACTAATTACCCTTTTTGGACCGTCCCATAATTGAAGAGCTCAAGGGCTCACTGTGGCAGCAGTGTTTTCTCTCTGAACACAAGTGTGATCCCACTTCCAGGAGTTACTGTATGAAACTGAGCCGCAGCCTGAGACTAATTGGAAATGGATAGTGAACCAGATACACTTTGTTTTAAGGTGTCATTGTTACAGTGTAATTATACATTTAAGTACTGAGTAATATTAATTAACTACATGTACTTATAGGGTTAAGGGTTACAAACTGGCTCCTTTTAAAGTGATTTGATTCAGACAGTTAAAGGATGAAGTACAAAAAAATCGAAGCAATTACATTGATTTTTCTTCACTTTTTCCTTAGAAACTTTATCTGACTGCTGGTCTGTTGCCGTGGTGCTACATAGCCTACATGATGAGTGTGTTTATTTGGAATCTTTGTAAAAGATCTCATTGCTTTAACCTGCTCCAAACTCCAGGACAATTTACAGAAGATATAAACAGACTTCAGTATAAAGATACAGGGCATTACATGAATAGCATGAAATATGTCCCACATTTTGTGTTCCACCCTCTTATGGGTTGGATTTCCCCCATTGCCAAATATGGGACATTTCTTACAATTATACTACAAATACATCATCTCATTCTAGTCTATATATTTTTTAGTAATGCAATCATCCTTTTACCACAGAGATGTAAGTTCATCAATGACTATAATCCATATATGGTCCCAAACTAGCTATTCTCTAATAAGTGTCAGTTTTATTTAGAATAAGTCTACAAAAGTTTCATGTTTCAGTCACAGTCAGGTTTACGAAATATTTATAAAAATAATTTCTACATTTATATGTATACGTTTAAAAAAATCAGAGCAGTCCAAAGGTGAGAAAACTCAAAGGCAAGCACGCGTGGGTGTTAGATAGGCCATCTGCATTTCAGCTCAGTTAAAATATTAACCAGATGTTGAACACAACATATTCTCCAAAAAGACTCCTATTATCATTCCCACTCCATTTCACACCTTTGCTTGTTTTAGTTCTTACAAGCCATGGTTCTGTGTAAGAAACTGTTTGACACTGCAAGCTGGTGAGAAAATAGAGCTGTATTTGATAGTTCAAGCCAGTAGAGAATAATATGCCATCTGGAAGAATCATCACATTCCACATTTCATGAAGGGAATTACAGAGTTTATATTGTGAGTTGTTGTTCAAAATGAACAAAAATATAGATTAAACTATTTTTGATAATTCTTTTCAATGTCATTGTAATCTGAACAATTGTTTTAAAACATTGATGTTTTGTGAAACTGCTAATGGCAGGTATTGGATTGATTAAAGGTGGGAACAGTTTATTTTCATTCAGGAAGTTTAAGGATTAAATGCAGAAATTATCACTAACAGGAGTATCTGAGATCCCTGTCTGCGATCCAGTTTTGTGCTTCAAATCACAACTCAATAATAGCAAACTGATTAAAAATAATAAATGCATTCCCTCAATGAAAAATAGACTGGTATTCACACCCATACACGATTCTCCTCTCAATTATTGTCAGCTGGAAAGTTCAGTAAGAGGGTAGTGGAAGTGTAACCCATCCATATGGAAAGAAACCAAGGCCTGAAGAATTAAACATCTGATTGTTACCAAAACGATAAGCTTTAAGACAGATAGCAAAAATGCAAGGTAACACTTTAGTTTGGAGACCAATTCTCACTATAGTTGCTTATCAGCCTGCATATTACTTAACCACTACAACAACTACTAACTAATAAGCAGTAAATTAGGAGTTTATTGAGGCAAAAGTTGTAGTAAATAGTGAATATGTGTTCCCCAAACTAAAGTGTGACCAAATGCAATTTTGGCTTATCAAACAGCTATGAGGCCTTTTTTTTTAAAATATCATACAAATCAATTGAATGAAATTAGTCAAAATGCAGCAGCTAAAAAGTTATTAATGTAAATTTTTGTTTTACGATTTGACTTTTCAATTGTTGATTTTCGACTGTTATAACATCATTATGTAAATTAAGATGTGCTTTGTATTCTGAGCTGTCATATAGCAAAGCTATCACATGGCTTCATGACACTTGCAACATATGCTTGTGGTTGTCCATTGTGATTCAGTGATGACCATCTCTGCTCCATCATTTATGTCTTTAAGTGGCTGTAAAGTTCAATCCTTAATGCATAGATACAGTATTCAAATATAAATATTTGGTTAGAATTGACACAAAGCTTTTCCTCTTTTCCTGCCTTTGCTGGAGGCATTGATTGCAATTTTCCTCCATTAGGGCGACCCTCTTCATGCCCTTAGATCACCAGAGCATATGAAAAGCAGTGCATGGTGTTCTGTTTTAGAAGTGTTTAGCTACACTTCAGTGTGGACTTAAGCTGATCCTTTAGCTTATCTAGTATGAGTTTGATGCTGATTCTTTATATAGTGCATACGTTTTTGCATGTCCCTAAAATTGTACGTTAATATGTATTATTTGCAGCATAAAAACATTAACTTGACATTGATCACATCACTTACCTGATGAGACCACATTTTGAGGGAAATTAAAGTTTGAAAAGCCTTGTCACTCCTCTTTGATTATGATCTTTTTTATGGTTTATTATTATAGCCAGGGTGGAATTCACTAAAAGCATGTAAAATATAATCTCTGCTTTCATATTATTATTATAATTTATTTGCAAGTAACAAAATATATGTAATATCATTGTAAAAACGTCCCACCTTCTTCAGTTGCTGCCTTAAATGTTTAATTTAAGTAATTTCAATTTAAACTTGAGTTGTATCTAGTATAACTTTAAAAAAAAAAAGCCCCAAATTCCCTGCAAACAATGCCACGTATATGCCACAATAATGTCACAGATCAGCCGGCTCTCTACCACCCAGCGATCCCAGTCATCTGAGTACTAACCACCTGCACCTGTCACCAATCTCACCGTCATCAACGCACTATATAAGCTCAACATCAATCGACGTTTGGCCTTGAACTAGGAAAGAGACTTTCCTGATTCTCCACGATAGTTTCTGAACATATCTACCTGTGATATCTACCTTGCCTGCTGGTCCAGCCTTTGAGGTGTGTGCTTCCCGTTGTTCCTGTTGATCCCTGAGAGACAAACAAAGTGTTATTCATCTCCTTCAAGCTTCTGCATTTCATATTTTTGCCTCTCCACTCACCTGTTCACTCCCGGTTCTGTCCTGAATTCCAATAAAGTTGTTCTGGATTCATTTAACCTTTGTTCAGTGTATATTTCCTGGCAATGCAATGTTATAATATTCAAACAACTTTTTAAAACCAGCATACCACTGACAAATAAGATTTTGGTGCTTTTATTTACTAGCCTTTGATTTTTCGTATGTAAATTAATATTTATGATATTTAAATAATTGCAAGATGTATTGGTGCTCCCCTTGAAGTTTGCTGAGGCCCCCTAGTTGAGAACAACTGTTTTAAATCATGTGTTAAATATAAATAAAATTAAATGTACTATTTCTGTGCCACATGGAATTACAAAAATAATGACTGATGTCGAAAAGGTTCCTCAAACACTCATCTCTGTTATATATAGTCCCAGCACTAACTCACATCATTGGTTGACCCAGTGTGGCTATGTTGGGCTGCTCAAATAAAAATAATAATGCTTTAATAGTGGCACAGATCCAGTTTACGCTGTTCATGGTTTACAATGGGGTTTTCAAAGGCTAATTATTTATAATTTCACATATCTTTTTATTTTGAGGAATTATTTTAACACCAAACAAATTACACACATCACCTTTAAATACATAAAAGTGGCACTTTAAAAAAACAACTCAATTATACATAAAGATAATTGAATTTAAAATAATAAAATACAGTTCAGAAGCTGGATAAAAAAAAACTATCTAAGCACACATCAACACTTTTTTAATCTACACGCAAGCTCTTATTTTACAAGAACATGAAGCTCAGCAACAATGCCCATTAAGCCTTCACATCACACACACACACTGTGCATAAGCAGCAGTGTAACAGCAGTAGAAGGTGCTATACAGAAAATACAGTAGTTTCTTTGTTTCAGACATAAATTATAAAATGGCTATTGCGGTTGTTGGGTCATTAAAAATTGTCCAAACTGTTTGGACAATTGTTACAAACTTGATTGTGAAATCTAATTTGCATGATGGGGGGGTAGCAATAGATTCAAATGGCAATTAATCTACTCAGAATGGAACAACAAAGATTCAGTCTAGATTTCAGATTTACTGAATAGAGTAAAAAACAAATAGGCCTGGTTTCACAGGGTTTAGATTAAGCCAGGCCTTAGTTAAATTAGGACAATTAAGTAGCTTTTATAAATGTGCCTTAAAAAAACAAACATTACTGGTGTGCATATTACTGGTGCGCATATTTTAAGATATGTCAATGCAAGTTGCTTTCAGTTAAGACAGCTCAAACATGCACTTTAGTTTGAGATTAGGCTTGAGCCTTGTCTGTGAAAACGGCCAATTGTGTTTTTTGTGTGTCAGTCACTGTATGTGGAACTTGCGCCAAAGCAGAAAGAAGACGTTTTTCCCCAAACATTGCATGCACAAGTAAATTGCTCCATGTTACAAACAATTGTGTGGCAAAAATAGGCTCAATGACAAAACTGTACTTTCATCTATGCTTATATGACTGTGCTGCTAATACACACAGTGTAAATGATGTACTAGCTGTTAAACGGGTAGTTCACCCGAAAATGAAAATTCTGTCATTAATTACTCACCCTCATGTCGTTCCAAACTGTTTCATAAGACTTTCGTTCACCATATGAAGATCTTTTTGATGAAATCTAAGAGCTTTCTGTCCCTCTGACAGCTATGCAACTGACACTTAAACTAATCCATATGAATTGAGCGGTTTAGTCCACATGTTCTGAAGAGACTTGATCACTTTATATGATGGACAGATCAATAAATATTGATCAGCGAACATAAAAGGAAGCTCAACCGAACCTGCTTGACGCACGAGAACAAACCTCTTGCGAAAGCTCAACTATTAACTACAGCACGCGTAACACGAGAATGAACCTCATCAGTTTTGCACATCAAGCGAACTCGAGAGCTTCTGCTTATCACAACCAATGTGTAAGTTGATGAATGTTTATATGTGACTAAAAGCCTAAATTCAATCTGTTCATCATAAAAGTGATTGAGTCTCTTTAGAATATTTTGGACTAAACCACTCAATTCATATGTATTAGTTTTATGATCTCTTTATAAACTTTTTGGAGGGACAAAAAGCTCTTAATTTGTGTTCTGAAGATGAACGAAGGTCTTACAGGTTTGGAACAACATGATGGTGAGTAATTAATTAAATCATTTTCATGTTTGGGTTAACTCACCCTTTAATATGGGTGCCTGAATAACTATGCATTGCTTTTGTGTGTGGTGTTGTGTGAGGGGCTGTGTTGTAGGTGCTGAATGCACTTATGTCTGTACTTGTTTTGTGTTTGTTAATGCACTATAACTGTATGTCATTTTATGTGGCAGCCTGTATGTCCAAGACAAATTTCCCTAGGGACAAATAAATTAATCTTGAATCTTTAATATTGTTAAACAGGCTCTAGATTCCACAAACCACTTAACCCTAGTCCTGCACCCCCAATGAGACATACAAAATGTGCAGTGCAGGAAGCACTGCCATACACAATGGGCCTAAAAAAAAAACACAGGCAGAGCAAATGCCTGTTTAAATCAATTCTAAAACTATTCTTAAATTTAAATGAGTGTATTGCTTTGAATGCAACAAATAACTTTTTAAGGACAATTTACACAGCATTTTATTATGCTTGTGCACGAACAAGGCCATTTAATACTCAAGCATTGACTTTCACCAGTTCAATATACTATATTAAATACACTGCCTAAATTTCATTTCTTTCAATGCAGACCTTTCAAGCAATTCATGAATTTTCAGTCTTTTCTGTGCTGCATTTTAGTTAATCTGTCAGACACCTACATTCCAGTTGTTGTTGCCTGGACCACATATAGGCTTCAAGTGTCCTTCCCATCACTGTCCTCCTGCAGTTGGGTGGCTGGCAGGTTGCCTGGATATTCTAGAAGGGAAATAGGGGTCTCCTTTGCTCCTGTTTGCTCCCTCTCACGTCTTGTGATTCCTCTGCTGCTTGCCTTCGAAGACACTGTCTGACCTCGGAACAACTGAGCCCGACGTTGACAGAGACCCACTTTACTGAACAGTATAAAAACATCTCCTTGGAAGGCCTTGGTGAAGATGGCATAGAGGAACGGGTTAGCACAGGAATTCAGAGGGTAAAAGAGCACCAAGAGGATCTTGGAGTTTGACACAGTGATGAGCGGGTGGTCCAACGCAGCTGTCATGGCATACAACGAAATGGGTGCCATGCAGAGGAAGTCGGTAAAGATGAGTACAGCCATACGCTTGGCAATGTTGGTGTCTTTGTTGGCAGACTGATGACTGGGGTTGTGAACAGCACAATAGATCTTGATGTAACACCCACAAATGACTACAAAAGCCAGGATGTTAAGAACAAGTACACATAGGATGTAGATCTGGTCCACAAGTGTCTGGGTGTCCATGGGCAGACAAATGCTGACTTTCTGGTAGCTGCTGACCCCAATGAGAGGCATAAGAGCCAATAGAAGGCAAAAAATCCAGCCCACCAGCATGATGACTGAGGCATGGGACAGACGCAACTTACGGTCCAGCCGCATGGCGTAGGTGATGGCATACCAGCGCTCCAGGGTAATAGTGGTCAATGTGTAGACCGATAGTTCACTAGCAAAGACGGAGAAGAACCCAGCTAGGTTGCATCCCGGACCTGTCTGCCAATCAATAGCATGATTATAGTATTCAGAACGTGTGTGGAGGTCCACGGAAGCAATGAGCAGCAGGTAAATGCCCATGCAAAGGTCAGCAAAGGCCAGGTGGCACATTAAAAACCTTGAGACAGACAGTTTATAGTGGCTGGTGAGCAGCACCAACAGTACAAACAGGTTGCCCAACACAGCAAGCAAACTGACAAACCACACAGACACTCTTAGAAAGCTGAAACCCATGATGTCCTCACAAGGGTTGAACTCATCAGGAGCAGGGAAACAGGCGACCTCCTCTCCCTCCTCACACACAATGTAGTCATAGCGACTGTCAAACTCATGGCTGGTGTCTTCCTGGGGGTTCTTCAGTGTTTCACCAAAGCCCACATCATCATCTGGGTGTCCGCCAAAATAGGTGTGGTAATGCAGGCTGCTGTAAAAGTCCTGGTGGTCGTAGGTGTCTCTGAAGAGGTTATCTCCCGAGTCAATGCCAGGTTCCATGCTGCTGTGCAGGCCAGGAAATGTAAAAGTTCCAACAGATCTCTTTTGAAGTTGATTATACCTGGCAGTCAGGTTACAAATGATGTCCTCTAAGTACCTGCCATTTAAAGAGCAAAAAATCCTTATGTTTGCATGCTAGAAAATACACTTTTAAAAGGAAGGTCTTAAAGCTTTTTGCATTTTGACTACATCTAGCCTAATATTTAGCATCTTTCATAAAATTAGACAACCAATTATATGACACAGTTCAGTCGTAGTCAAAATACTACATGGATTGGAATCCAGATCTTTACTCATTTAACAAACACTCATATTTTTTTTATTTTTTTTGCAATGAAAAATCAAAACCACAAACCCCCTTTTTTTCTTCAAGTTCTTGAATGCACAGCAGTGGCTGGGGTAGGTCAGGTCTGCAGTAATTAGGTGTCTGAAGGTCTTGATCGGTGGTAGTTTTTTGAGGGCCCAGACATTCCGAGCACTGAGTTCTCGAAGTGACTCCAAGCCTCTGGTTGGGAGGGAAGTGACAGCCGATTCTGAAACATCACTAATAAGAAAAAAACAAAATAGACATTCAAAGAAAGACTAAAGCAGCTTTCCACCCCAGGAACTTTCCCCAGGAACTAGGAACCTTGGGGTGGGACTCGGTGTGTTTACATCGCAGGAAATATTGTCTAAATGAAGTTCCGGGTAAAAATTTCCCCCTCAGAAAGTTCCTGCATGCGAGGTAGTACTTTTTCAAAGTTCAGGAACTTTTGGGGGTGGGATTTGGGTGCTGAACATGCTGATTGGTTGAGTTCATGCAGCATTTTATTTCAACCACTATATTTAAAATTCTGTTGCGGTGCGTGCAGTAAGAGTTGTTTGCTATTCGAATCAACAATGGAGTTGAAAAAATACGACCGAAGGACCGGCAACGAGGTTCAGGCTTTATTAAGCTTAAATTTAGAGGATGAAATCCAGCGGGAACTGGAAAGTAGCACGCAGTCCTACGTCACCAGACTATTTGCCTAGTCTTCACGGTACTTTAGACAGCAATGGAAATGCAGGCAGCAACAGGTCTGGGTGAAAAAAAAGTTCCTGGGACAAATTGTTCCGGGTAATTTCGGTGGAAACGCGGCTTAACAAAATGCAACTAAATTCCCTAGTGTTGAAACGCTTTGGTTGATGTTATTTTCAAATGTGTTGGATATTTGTTGCAATGTCTTGCCTATTTGCAAGCTATATTATCATTATATGCATCCAATTTGAATTTGAATAATTTGAAGCCATTTCTAAAATGAGCTAAGTAGTTATTACCCTATGGCAAGTGTCAAAATGATTGATGGCTTCCGGTTGTCATTGACCTTTCCGGTTGACCTTCTGGCCTGTATTGTTATGGATTGACCTATTGACCCTACCTATCCCTTCGATCATGTGTTTTGACAGGTTGCCCTTCCGGCGTCTTTCCGGCATATGTTGTTATGGTTTGCCCTATTGACCTAGCTAGTCCTAGATCATGTGGTTTGACAGAAAGTTTTTGCCCTATTTGAACCTTTTTATCCCTAGATCATGTGCTTTTGAAGAGGATGTTAAAATAATTTATGGATTTGACAGAAAGTTTGAAGTTGGTGTCAGGTTCAGTTATATGGGTTTCTGTCTGGGTATATATTGTCACAGGCGCTCCCTCCCACCCTTTGCATGTGAGCTCTGACATCTGAAATGTGCTGTTCGGTCACTGTGATGTTGCTGATGGTTTTGAAGGCGCTGTTATATATAGGATATGTGTCAGCATATCCTCCGCATTCCTGGGCATTGTGGACCCCTTTGGAAAAGTGAGAAGAAAAAGACTGTTTTTTCCTCAATGCCTCACCAGCCAGAGTAGTGTGTGTGTGTGTGTGTGTGTGTGGGTGGGTGTTTGTTTGTTTGTGTTTGTCACAGGATTCCCTCTCCCAGCCTTCGCATTTGAGCTCTGACATTTGAAACGTGGAGTTCAGACACTGTGATTAAACAATGTCATACAAAAAAAATTCTATCCTTTAAAATAATTATCGTGCTAATTAAACTAAAGTATACATGATATGGTTATAAAATAATATCTTGCTAATTTAACTAAAGTTGAAAAACATTCTATTCTTTAAAAGTATATAAATGAATTGCTTATAATATAATATAAAATCACAGAGTGGTTCTCTCTTACAGCACCACCTGACGGTCTCTGACTCCTAGGGTTTATTCAGCGATCAGAATGAGACATTGTTTTAGGGCTAAATTTATTTCAAAGTTTAAATGATATCTTTATAAAGTGTTTTTTTTATTATTTTTTTATTTTTATTATTAAATTTAATACATTATTAAAAGCCGTAATAATGTTTTTAAATTCAATACATTATTAAAAGTCTTAATTAAAAAGTCTCTCAAACAGAGGCCCCCCGTGACACCCCCCTCCTTCTGCTCCTTCGCATTCCAAAGGTAACAGTGAAACTGTGAAGTGTATCGCACACTAACTAAAGTTAAAAAAAAACATTCTGTTCTTTATAAGTATATAAATGAAATGGTTATAAAAATATCTACTGAAACCAATTGTTTTAGATAAACAAAAATAAAATCCATCTTACATAAATCATTCTATTCTTTAAAAGTATATAAATTATATAATATAATATAAAATCACAGTGGTTCTCTCTCTCTCTCTCTCTCTCTCTCATTTAAAAGCATAACCTTAAAAGTTTAAATTAGATCTTTTAAAATTAAAAGACTGTTTAAATTAAATCTTTAAAGTTTGAATACATTCGTATCTTCTATTTATCTTTTAGAAGACTTATGTATGATATAAATGATTTTGCTTAAATTTAACCCATTGTATTATTTTTACTAAACAATGTCTGTTCAAAAAACTTTAGATGGTTGAAAAACTGTACTTAGTCGTCTTAAATCTCATTTTTTCATTTTTGTCCATGCGGGGTTTCAATTTTTATGGTGGGGGCTTTCCATAGCTATAATGAATTTTGTACCGTACACCTAAACACAGAAAACTACATTTGTACATTTTCAAAATGAAATAAATAAATAAATAATTTAATATCATTTTGTGCACACACACGGTTCTAAAAAATTAACTCATCTCTATTTCAAATTAAATTATTATTAATAACATATGTTACAAAAATGTAAACAAAGTTTTAGCTAAATAAATATATAAATAAAAACACCTTACAGACCTAGATCCTTCAGAGATAAACCCCAGTGTGAACTGAAGCTTCAGGAAACAGGGTATCAGACCAGATGAGTCTCGGGGGACAACGTCACAGTAAATCTAGTCTGCTAACGCCTTTTCAGAGTACATCCAGAGTTTATACTAAATTCATTTAAAATTAAAAGACTGTTTAAATCAAATCTTTAAAGGTTTATTAAAATCATATCTTCTATTTATCTTCTTAGAAGACTTATGTATTATTTTTACTAAACATCGTCTGTTCAAAAACTTTGGATTGTTGAAAAGTGTACTTAGGCATCTTAAATCTTATTTATACAAAATATTTCAAACAGTATTTTTGTCCATACAACATGTTTGTCACAATGTTTTGTTGTTGTGTTGTTTTTAAGAAATCCGAGGACTCCACGTTGCTCTTATTTAGACTAAGTTGTATCATTTGAAAAATCACCACACAATTTCAGAGACGCGATGTGTGATAAGTAAAGTTTGTCTTGAGCGAATATTTAATTTTACTCGTCTTAATTCAAAGCATGATCTTACTGGTAGCTATGATCTATTACACGTATAAGATCATTTTAAATTGTATCTCCCAAACTATCCTTAATCAGTGTGGAAACACACAGGGTGAAACCCTTTTCTGAGAATATACGTTATCTACTCAAAATATATGTAGAAGTGTAAATCCGGTGTTTAAAATCTGTCTGGTGGCCGCATGAATAGACTTTGGGGAGAGCTGATGATACTATCTATAGCAGGAAGCATGCCCCTTTGACCTCCTCGATTTTGGAGGCTTTTTGTTTTTTGTTAAAGACCCTACTACAAGTTAGTTCTCCCAAAAGAATTTCTCCCATTTAGCGGTGAAATTGTATTCTGCATTTAAACGAATAGTGCTCTCTAGCGCCTCGCTTTTTGCAACTGCGTGTTGCAACTGCGGTAGCCATTATGTGTCAAGAATCTATGACAACATGTCTTCCAATAGCACTTCATCGAGTTTAATTGTACATGTTCTACTGTTAGGCTGCTTATATAATGGTTTACACAACCAAGCAATGAAAAAAGCTTGTAATTTAGACCGTAACTTTGACTCACCCGTCGAGAAGAAAGCAGACAACTTCCCTTTCAAAGTCTTTCTCCTTCATTAGCTCTTTCCACCTGGGAGAAGCTATCCCGATATTTATTTACATCCCGATAAATTACATTTTTGCTTTTTGGCCACGAGGTTTCCTTCTCCTGTGGCTCGGCATAAGTATGATCCAGCATTATATTGTACCGTGCAGCCTTTTCAAATTTGCCGGGGGCAGTATCAACGCCTCCCATATGGTCTAGCGGTTAGGATTCCTGGTTTTCATCCAGGCTGCCCGGGTTCGACTCCCGGTATGGGAAGTCAAGTTATTCAAGTTCATCAATAATCATTTTTAGTTATTCATAGTCTTAGAGGCCACACGAACTGCAGAAACAAGCACAAGATATGTAAAAACTCATAAATGCTGTTTCAGTACTGAATCATTTTCACAAATACAGTTATATAGAATTCAGAAAATTTCACTATGGAATATTTACTTTATCATAATTTCAATTTAGTACATCATCATTTAAACTTTTCATCTCATAATTATGACGCATAGTCATAATTTTAATTTCAACTTTTTGTCATAATTATTACTTAATTCAGATGTACAATTTTTGTCAATTACGCCTTTTTAATGTAACACTATTTTGATGGTCCTTTTGAATGTGCTGATGACTATACTAGTGTTGATGATGAAACGTGTTGAGTTAGGCTAGCGCTTTTTGTCCCTCTCTGGTATTATAGTGTTTCAAGATGGCGGAACGACACGGAAGCCTCCTTGGACTTACCCGCCCCATGCAAATAAAGATAAGAAATGTTTCGCTTATACGAGGATAAGTCAGATCATTGGCAGAGGTCATTTTACACCCATGAGGACATATTTTATGAATACAGACAATGATTTTAGCTAATAAAATACCATTTTTTCAACGAGCGAATCTACACATGAGAGGCCTTCAGAAGTCATAACTTCAGGGGTCAACGGCTTAGGCCCATTGGTTTAGGTATTTGTAAAAATCAAATACTGTATTACACTTTTCAAAGTTACAATAAAAAGACCTGTTGTGTTCTGACACAAGGCCATTAACTTGTTTTTATAAATGTATTTTGCTTATTTCTACAAATATCAACCTGAAAAATGAAAATCAGAAAAAAAATCAGAAAAAAAAATAGTGTTTTAAAATACAACTAAACCATGATAATGTTTAGTTTAGATGTTGATGACTAAGCTTCTGGCATATAGTGCAACCACGCAACAAGAAATCTAATATTGGTGTAATCTTTGCGAGGTCTCACTCACGACACACAACTTTGTAAATAAAATAAAATAAAATATTATGGAAGTCATTGTACTGTAATTTAACCATATTTTATTGATTAATATTATGGCTTCATGTTGATTTAAAGTTTTTAATTGTTATTAACTAATACCTTTATCTTTTAACATCCGGCACAAAATGAAAGAGATGTATTATTTAAAAAAAAAAAAAAAAAAAAAATGTTCACAATCACTATGTGTCAAAAACAGTATGTGTGTAAATAGTTGTGCAAAGTTCCACACCCTATGGACTAACTTTAAAAAACAAAACAAAAATACACATAAATAAATATATATATATATATATATAACATACACAAATCATTTCTTAACTAAGCAACTGTTTCTTAAATTATCAGACACTCACCGCACTGATGTTAACATCACCATATATTGTGTTTTCTACCATGATTGTAGTAACTATTGTCCCACCATTCTTCTGGGCAATTGTTAAGTTAAGCTGATTAGGGTTCTGAATTAATGGCTGTCCGAATGATGTAGAAATATTATGCTGTCGTCGTTGTGGAAGGTTGTTAGGCTGTTGAACGTCACCATCTGTTAAAAAATTAGCAATTAAATACACAACCAAAACCATGTAAACATTATAGTAAAGCTTATTGAAGATTGAGAAACATATTGACTACTAACAAAGTAAATTATACATCTTTCCTACGTTTGATATTCTTTTTTCTGATTTTTTTCACTATGGACTTGATCCTTTTTAATGCTGTTTTCTCTCCATATTTATTCTGTAGTTCCTCTACTGTGTCTTCCAACTTCCCTGTTGTTCTTCTCCAGCTGGGCTAACCAAAGACAAACAGTTAGAAGAATAAAATGTATGTACAATAGCAAAAATAAAGTTGGTCATTAGTTGTTAGGGTTAGATACACCTGTAGACACATTCATACACCCGTTCGCCTGTTTTCATTTAGCATACACCAGAGTTCAAACATTCTAAAATTTCTCTTTTTAACATAAGAGTTAAAAAATGTACATGAGTCACGACGCATTGCATTATGCACCTGACCTGCCGGCTGATGAAGTATTTATTACATCAAGAAAACATGAATACCACATACTGTACTTGGATGAATACATTTATTAGATTTATTTAATAATATTACCAGTTCCATATTATCTTTATTAAAAAATAAGACAATAAATGATTTTATTTTTTAAATTTGACTGCATTCTTTACTTTTTGATTTATGAATTATAACAGACTGATGGGAAAAACATTATTTTGCTGTTACTTTTTTAAAAATTTGTTTTATTATTCAACTATTTCTTTCTTTTTGTTAGTTTTTATTAGTTGTAATTTTATATAAACATTTAACTTTTAAAATAAAGGTTTTACAACAACATCACCATCTTCTGTTATATTTGGGCCTCCATGCTCATCTACTGTACAGTATATGATATTGGTGAAGGGGGCCCGCATGAATATATTTTTTAGGGGGCCCCCGAATTCTCTAGCTACGGCCCTGTTCACATCGCATCGTAAGCGCATAATATCACCTGCTCAAGTACGTCTTGACGAGTTTCTTCTGTATTAAACAGCGAATCTTCTCAGTCAGATCGTTGCAAGATCTCAGGAATCCTCTCACACTGCTCGTGTTCACGCGCTCCATCGCTAGCGATTCAAACTTCCATAAAGCGCGCCAAAACAGCAGCGCGGAGATGTGACGTCACGTGTCGAGCGGGCGCTCGTAAAAAGCACATCTTTGCATTTCTTCTGAAACAACAATTTTTAACATCACTAGCGCAACACTTATCGTATTGCCGGGTGTGATTGTAATGTTTTGTATGGCGTTTTCTTTACACTCTCCCCGGATATCTGTTTCCTACAGTTAGCTGTAATGTTAGTGAACTCTAGGTCTTCTCTTTGTTCATATACGACAGTATTCGCATGAATTGGCTTGATTTGATAAAATTATGTTTTAAACCATCATCTTCACTTGAGACATTTACATTATATTATATACCGTCCTATATACCGTTATACCGTCCTAGTTTTTAAATAGCGCTAAAATTTATATTTTAACCCTTTATGCGGATATGCCGCACAAGGTTCTCTGTTCTCTGGTTCTATGTTTTTAAAAATAAAGACAAGGATGCCTCTTTCTATAAGCGACCCTCAAAATCTGTGCATACAACAAAACACGTGTAGGTGTACGATGATTTATCAGAAAATTACTTTTGTTTGAAGAAAAACTTAAATCAGCTGGTGCTTGATAACTATCGAAGTTATATTGAAGTTATGAATTCGGTAATGATGCGATATGGATATCACGTTTTAATTTTAACTCAATACTCTAAAGGTCTATGAACTTTAACATCTTGTTGGTCAAATTAACTTAAAGCCTGCGCAAAATTATTCTTAAAGCACATTAACTTAAAGCATGCGCATCCTAGCTACTTTCTAAATGTGTGTTACAGAACTTATGGTGTACAATTCACCCATATGTTTAATCAGATTTTGTCAATGGATTGAGTGAAAATAATAAACTTCTCCTTTGTTTTTATTCATCAAGTTAAATGTAAAAACTGTTGTTACTTGGATGATGCATATCTTCGTTTTATGATAGGAAAGTACGGACAGCGCCTTTGACCAATCCTCTACATATGGGGCACTTGCTCAGAGAAGGCGCACATTCTTTGCACACAACTAGGTGACCACAGGGGATGAAGACAATGTTCACTGCAAACTTTGCATGTGCGCTCCTCTTGAAGTCTTCTTAACTGTTCCTCCATAGACACGTCTGAAAGATCTTGACTCAGGGATGCTGCTTCATTTGTCTGGGCCGTCAGGCCACACTCAAATTCCATCTCTAAAGCAGACTTCACCACAGGATTGTTCTCTTGTTCTCTCACAAATTCTCTTGAGTCGCTGTCTCCATTAGTCAATAGCTGTTCAAATAGTCTTGGAAATCTTGCTTGAATCTGATGAACAAACTCTTGGCCCTTTTCTTGCAAGAGGTATTCACATCTTGGAAACCACTTAGCATGTTCTACCCATGGATCATCACCAGACTCCCAACATCCGAGTCCACCATCACAACAAAAGCACTTCACGTCATCATTACGACCAACATAGTAAAAACCAGCCTTAGCCAATTGGTCTGGTCGAACAGTTATTCTTGAGGGCCAGTAGACAAATGTGAGCAACCTTCCTTCACACTGTTGCATTGCCGATACATTGGAAAGGCTAGATAAAGGTACATTATCTGCACGGTCACCTCGAATGAAGCGGCAGTTGGGGTAATGCCTCTGGTGTTCTGATACTGCACGATCTCCCGGTTCCCAGTTGCTAAGCTGGCCTCCACAACTGAAGCAAGCCACTCTGTCGCCCTGGCCAAGGTAGTAGAAACCAGCTTTGGCAAGTTCGGCCGGAGCTACTGGTGCAAGAGTCCAATTCTGAAAGGTGTCAAGGCGTTCCTGTTCCCAACGCATGCCAAGATTGTGACAAGCCGGAGGGCGCTGGTGAGACATATCCTGGTGAGACATATCCATGTAACCCACCCGCTCCTCCGTTTGGCCTGAAACGGATGCCGTGGTGGTCGATGTTACGGCTGTCGCAGGGGCGGAAAGCTGTAGGATGGCTACGCTGCGAAGCGGGGGAAAAGGCAGAGTGAAACTCTGTAAACTCTCGGGTAAACTCTGGATGAAGACATAAAAATGTGACCACTCAAGCCCTTCTCTCTGCCGGACATCCCATGACTAGTGTCTAGTCGTCCGAACACATAATCTTATTAAACTTATTAAATACCCTCTATGATGCAGGACCCGATGCTAAGAGCAAAATCAAAAAAAATTCAACACCACAAAATGTCCTTTTTTCTGTTCTGTACACAGCGGGCAATTTAGTTGTATCATTTGAAAAATCACCACACAATTTCAGGTATTCACATCTTGGAAATGGTTGCCGCCTCGGGAATACGGTAATTAAAATGCAGAAAACAAATATTTAAATATTTATTTAGTGACACACAGAGATCCGTTACAAATCCGTTAGGTTTTTCATACCACACGCAGCGTCGATAATCCTGTGCATCAAGCCAACCATTTGGCCTCTAAAATGATCTTTAAACATACTGTCTAGCATATCTCTTAAACGACAGTCTTTGCCCGTGGCGCACTCACACGCCGGATGATACTTGTGCCCCACATCGCCAGAACTGGACGGGGAGTCACTCTCCATCAGGTTTTGCGTCGCCATTTTTTCAACTTTTCGAATTTTTTCGAATTTTCCTGGAATGTTCCTGGAATCTCCTGAGTCCTTGCGGCACAATTAGCCAAGCCTTGTGTTTTTGGGTCGGAAGTTTGCGTCAGGTTCAGGCAAACAGGACTTTCAACTTTTGTTGCAGTAGTACAGCAGTCCGCGGCTAGTAGAGCTAGAGTAGAGCTAGAGCGTGCGATGTCCTGAAATATTTATCAGGACAACAGCTCAGCCCACCCTGTTGTGTAGGATGCACAGGGGCTGTCATCAGGAAAGCCGTACTTTCCTATCATAAAGTGAAGATATTCATCATCCAAGTAACATACAGTTTTTGGATTTGCAAATTTACATTTAACTTGATGAATAAAAACAAAGGAGAAGTTTATTATTTTCACTCAATCCATTGACAAAATCTGATTAAACATATGGGTGAATTGTACACCATAAGTTCTGTAACACACATTTAGAAAGTAGCTAGGATGCGCATGCTTTAAGTTAATGTGCTTTAAGAATAATTTTGCGCAGGCTTTAAGTTAATTTGACCAACAAGATGTTAAAGTTCATAGACCTTTAGAGTATTGAGTTAAAATTAAAACGTGATATCCATATCGCATCATTACCGAATTCATAACTTCAATATAACTTCGATAGTTATCAAGCACCAGCTGATTTAAGTTTTTCTTCAAACAAAAGTAATTTTCTGATAAATCATCGTACACCTACACGTGTTTTGTTGTATGCACAGATTTTGAGGGTCGCTTATAGAAAGAGGCATCCTTGTCTTTATTTTTAAAAACATAGAACCAGAGAACAGAGAACCTTGTGCGGCATATCCGCATAAAGGGTTAAAATATACATTTTAGCGCTATTTAAAAACTAGGACGGTATAACGGTATATAGGACGGTATATAATATAATGTAAATGTCTCAAGTGAAGATGATGGTTTAAAACATAATTTTATCAAATCAAGCCAATTCATGCGAATACTGTCGTATATGAACAAAGAGAAGACCTAGAGTTCACTAACATTACAGCTAACTGTAGGAAACAGATATCCGGGGAGAGTGTAAAGAAAACGCCATACAAAACATTACAATCACACCCGGCAATACGATAAGTGTTGCGCTAGTGATGTTAAAAATTGTTGTTTCAGAAGAAATGCAAAGATGTGCTTTTTACGAGCGCCCGCTCGACACGTGACGTCACATCTCCGCGCTGCTGTTTTGGCGCGCTTTATGGAAGTTTGAATCGTTAGCGATGGAGCGCGTGAACACGAGCAGTGTGAGAGGATTCCTGAGATCTTGCAACGATCTGACTGAGAAGATTCGCTGTTTAATACAGAAGAAACTCGTCAAGACGTACTTGAGCAGGTGATATTATGCGCTTACGATGCGATGTGAACAGGGCCGTAGCTAGAGAATTCGGGGGCCCCCTAAAAAATATATTCATGCGGGCCCCCTTCACCAATATCATATACTGTACAGTAGATGAGCATGGAGGCCCAAATATAACAGAAGATGGTGATGTTGTTGTAAAACCTTTATTTTAAAAGTTAAATGTTTATATAAAATTACAACTAATAAAAACTAACAAAAAGAAAGAAATAGTTGAATAATAAAACAAATTTTTAAAAAAGTAACAGCAAAATAATGTTTTTCCCATCAGTCTGTTATAATTCATAAATCAAAAAGTAAAGAATGCAGTCAAATTTAAAAAATAAAATCATTTATTGTCTTATTTTTTAATAAAGATAATATGGAACTGGTAATATTATTAAATAAATCTAATAAATGTATTCATCCAAGTACAGTATGTGGTATTCATGTTTTCTTGATGTAATAAATACTTCATCAGCCGGCAGGTCAGGTGCATAATGCAATGCGTCGTGACTCATGTACATTTTTTAACTCTTATGTTAAAAAGAGAAATTTTAGAATGTTTGAACTCTGGTGTATGCTAAATGAAAACAGGCGAACGGGTGTATGAATGTGTCTACAGGTGTATCTAACCCTAACAACTAATGACCAACTTTATTTTTGCTATTGTACATACATTTTATTCTTCTAACTGTTTGTCTTTGGTTAGCCCAGCTGGAGAAGAACAACAGGGAAGTTGGAAGACACAGTAGAGGAACTACAGAATAAATATGGAGAGAAAACAGCATTAAAAAGGATCAAGTCCATAGTGAAAAAAATCAGAAAAAAGAATATCAAACGTAGGAAAGATGTATAATTTACTTTGTTAGTAGTCAATATGTTTCTCAATCTTCAATAAGCTTTACTATAATGTTTACATGGTTTTGGTTGTGTATTTAATTGCTAATTTTTTAACAGATGGTGACGTTCAACAGCCTAACAACCTTCCACAACGACGACAGCATAATATTTCTACATCATTCGGACAGCCATTAATTCAGAACCCTAATCAGCTTAACTTAACAATTGCCCAGAAGAATGGTGGGACAATAGTTACTACAATCATGGTAGAAAACACAATATATGGTGATGTTAACATCAGTGCGGTGAGTGTCTGATAATTTAAGAAACAGTTGCTTAGTTAAGAAATGATTTGTGTATGTTATATATATATATATATATATTTATTTATGTGTATTTTTGTTTTGTTTTTTAAAGTTAGTCCATAGGGTGTGGAACTTTGCACAACTATTTACACACATACTGTTTTTGACACATAGTGATTGTGAACATTTTTTTTTTTTTTTTTTTTTCAAATAATACATCTCTTTCATTTTGTGCCGGATGTTAAAAGATAAAGGTATTAGTTAATAACAATTAAAAACTTTAAATCAACATGAAGCCATAATATTAATCAATAAAATATGGTTAAATTACAGTACAATGACTTCCATAATATTTTATTTTATTTTATTTACAAAGTTGTGTGTCGTGAGTGAGACCTCGCAAAGATTACACCAATATTAGATTTCTTGTTGCGTGGTTGCACTATATGCCAGAAGCTTAGTCATCAACATCTAAACTAAACATTATCATGGTTTAGTTGTATTTTAAAACACTATTTTTTTTTCTGATTTTTTTTCTGATTTTCATTTTTCAGGTTGATATTTGTAGAAATAAGCAAAATACATTTATAAAAACAAGTTAATGGCCTTGTGTCAGAACACAACAGGTCTTTTTATTGTAACTTTGAAAAGTGTAATACAGTATTTGATTTTTACAAATACCTAAACCAATGGGCCTAAGCCGTTGACCCCTGAAGTTATGACTTCTGAAGGCCTCTCATGTGTAGATTCGCTCGTTGAAAAAATGGTATTTTATTAGCTAAAATCATTGTCTGTATTCATAAAATATGTCCTCATGGGTGTAAAATGACCTCTGCCAATGATCTGACTTATCCTCGTATAAGCGAAACATTTCTTATCTTTATTTGCATGGGGCGGGTAAGTCCAAGGAGGCTTCCGTGTCGTTCCGCCATCTTGAAACACTATAATACCAGAGAGGGACAAAAAGCGCTAGCCTAACTCAACACGTTTCATCATCAACACTAGTATAGTCATCAGCACATTCAAAAGGACCATCAAAATAGTGTTACATTAAAAAGGCGTAATTGACAAAAATTGTACATCTGAATTAAGTAATAATTATGACAAAAAGTTGAAATTAAAATTATGACTATGCGTCATAATTATGAGATGAAAAGTTTAAATGATGATGTACTAAATTGAAATTATGATAAAGTAAATATTCCATAGTGAAATTTTCTGAATTCTATATAACTGTATTTGTGAAAATGATTCAGTACTGAAACAGCATTTATGAGTTTTTACATATCTTGTGCTTGTTTCTGCAGTTCGTGTGGCCTCTAAGACTATGAATAACTAAAAATGATTATTGATGAACTTGAATAACTTGACTTCCCATACCGGGAGTCGAACCCGGGCAGCCTGGATGAAAACCAGGAATCCTAACCGCTAGACCATATGGGAGGCGTTGATACTGCCCCCGGCAAATTTGAAAAGGCTGCACGGTACAATATAATGCTGGATCATACTTATGCCGAGCCACAGGAGAAGGAAACCTCGTGGCCAAAAAGCAAAAATGTAATTTATCGGGATGTAAATAAATATCGGGATAGCTTCTCCCAGGTGGAAAGAGCTAATGAAGGAGAAAGACTTTGAAAGGGAAGTTGTCTGCTTTCTTCTCGACGGGTGAGTCAAAGTTACGGTCTAAATTACAAGCTTTTTTCATTGCTTGGTTGTGTAAACCATTATATAAGCAGCCTAACAGTAGAACATGTACAATTAAACTCGATGAAGTGCTATTGGAAGACATGTTGTCATAGATTCTTGACACATAATGGCTACCGCAGTTGCAACACGCAGTTGCAAAAAGCGAGGCGCTAGAGAGCACTATTCGTTTAAATGCAGAATACAATTTCACCGCTAAATGGGAGAAATTCTTTTGGGAGAACTAACTTGTAGTAGGGTCTTTAACAAAAAACAAAAAGCCTCCAAAATCGAGGAGGTCAAAGGGGCATGCTTCCTGCTATAGATAGTATCATCAGCTCTCCCCAAAGTCTATTCATGCGGCCACCAGACAGATTTTAAACACCGGATTTACACTTCTACATATATTTTGAGTAGATAACGTATATTCTCAGAAAAGGGTTTCACCCTGTGTGTTTCCACACTGATTAAGGATAGTTTGGGAGATACAATTTAAAATGATCTTATACGTGTAATAGATCATAGCTACCAGTAAGATCATGCTTTGAATTAAGACGAGTAAAATTAAATATTCGCTCAAGACAAACTTTACTTATCACACATCGCGTCTCTGAAATTGTGTGGTGATTTTTCAAATGATACAACTTAGTCTAAATAAGAGCAACGTGGAGTCCTCGGATTTCTTAAAAACAACACAACAACAAAACATTGTGACAAACATGTTGTATGGACAAAAATACTGTTTGAAATATTTTGTATAAATAAGATTTAAGATGCCTAAGTACACTTTTCAACAATCCAAAGTTTTTGAACAGACGATGTTTAGTAAAAATAATACATAAGTCTTCTAAGAAGATAAATAGAAGATATGATTTTAATAAACCTTTAAAGATTTGATTTAAACAGTCTTTTAATTTTAAATGAATTTAGTATAAACTCTGGATGTACTCTGAAAAGGCGTTAGCAGACTAGATTTACTGTGACGTTGTCCCCCGAGACTCATCTGGTCTGATACCCTGTTTCCTGAAGCTTCAGTTCACACTGGGGTTTATCTCTGAAGGATCTAGGTCTGTAAGGTGTTTTTATTTATATATTTATTTAGCTAAAACTTTGTTTACATTTTTGTAACATATGTTATTAATAATAATTTAATTTGAAATAGAGATGAGTTAATTTTTTAGAACCGTGTGTGTGCACAAAATGATATTAAATTATTTATTTATTTATTTCATTTTGAAAATGTACAAATGTAGTTTTCTGTGTTTAGGTGTACGGTACAAAATTCATTATAGCTATGGAAAGCCCCCACCATAAAAATTGAAACCCCGCATGGACAAAAATGAAAAAATGAGATTTAAGACGACTAAGTACAGTTTTTCAACCATCTAAAGTTTTTTGAACAGACATTGTTTAGTAAAAATAATACAATGGGTTAAATTTAAGCAAAATCATTTATATCATACATAAGTCTTCTAAAAGATAAATAGAAGATACGAATGTATTCAAACTTTAAAGATTTAATTTAAACAGTCTTTTAATTTTAAAAGATCTAATTTAAACTTTTAAGGTTATGCTTTTAAATGAGAGAGAGAGAGAGAGAGAGAGAGAGAGAACCACTGTGATTTTATATTATATTATATAATTTATATACTTTTAAAGAATAGAATGATTTATGTAAGATGGATTTTATTTTTGTTTATCTAAAACAATTGGTTTCAGTAGATATTTTTATAACCATTTCATTTATATACTTATAAAGAACAGAATGTTTTTTTTTAACTTTAGTTAGTGTGCGATACACTTCACAGTTTCACTGTTACCTTTGGAATGCGAAGGAGCAGAAGGAGGGGGGTGTCACGGTGTCTCTCTGTTTGAGAGACTTTTTAATTAAGACTTTTAATAATGTATTGAATTTAAAAACATTATTACGGCTTTTAATAATGTATTAAATTTAATAAATAAAAAAAATAATAATAAAAAAAACATTTTATAAAGATATCATTTAAACTTTGAAATAAATTTAGCCCTAACACAATGTCTCATTCTGATCGCTGAATAAACCCTAGGAGTTAGAGACCGTCAGGTGGTGCTGTAAGAGAGAACCACTCTGTGATTTTATATTATATTATAAGCAATTAATTTATATACTTTTAAAGAATAGAATGTTTTTCAACTTTAGTTAAATTAGCAAGATATTATTTTATAACCATATCATGTATACTTTAGTTTAATTAGCACGATAATTATTTTAAAGGATAGAATGTTTTTTGTATGACATTGTTTAATCACAGTGTCTGAACTCCACGTTTCAAATGTCAGAGCTCAAATGCGAAGGCTGGGAGAGGGAATCCTGTGACAAACACAAACAAACAAACACCCCCCCCCACACACACACACACACTACTCTGGCTGGTGAGGCATTCAGGAAAAAACAGTCTTTTTCTTCTCACTTTTCCAAAGGGGTCCACAATGCCCAGGAATGCGGAGGATATGCTGACACATATCCTATATATAACAGCGCCTTCAAAACCATCAGCAACATCACAGTGACCGAACAGCACATTTCAGATGTCAGAGCTCACATGCAAAGGGTGGGAGGGAGCGCCTGTGACAATATATACCCAGACAGAAACCCATATAACTGAACCTGACACCAACTTCAAACTTTCTGTCAAATCCATAAATTATTTTAACATCCTCTTCAAAAACACATGATCTAGGGATAAAAAGGTTCAAATAGGGCAAAAACTTTCTGTCAAACCACATGATCTAGGACTAGCTAGGTCAATAGGGCAAACCATGACAACATATGCCGGAAAGACGCCGGAAGGGCAACCTGTCAAAACACATGATCGAAGGGATAGGTAGGGTCAATAGGTCAATCCATAACAATACAGGCCGGAAGGTCAAAAGGAAAGGTCAATGACAACCGGAAGCCATCAATCATTTTGACACTTGCCATAGGGTAATAACTACTGAGCTATTTTCAAATGTGATTAAAAATCTGGTCTACATGTAAACAGTCGTATTTGATTCTCAGCTCATGTGGAGCATCAAAGTGGAACTTTGATTAAGTCACCTGTTTACTCAGTCCATGGGTTTATGTAACAATTACAACACATTAACGGGTTACAAATAGATATGGTATTTATAAATACATTTCACTTCACCAAATCAAAAGCAGTGGTTTTTCAAAAGCTTTTGTCAACATTTTGACATTTTGTAGACCTCTTAAGATACTTTTAAGACCGTGGACATGCAATAACAACATAATGTTCAGTTGCGTTGATATAATACCTATGAGAACTAATACTAGTGTTGTTGTCAGTGCATTTTTCCTCGATATTGTAAACAGTTTATTTTTGTATGAAAGTAAGCAGGTGGAAAAAAAAGGATTACAAGGCTATCTGTGCCATAGGCTTTGCAGAGTAAATGTAGCCTTAGATTAAGCTGTGGTTCCTGTTTTGTGATGTGTGAATGTGAATGGTGTGGCTGTGTGGAAACATTTTTGATTACATTTTATTTTGGGGTTTCACTGGAACAGAGAGTAGGTTATGGATAAGAAGAAACCAGGTAAGCAGTTTCAGTATTACTCAAAGGATCTAATTTCCCACTGCCCATATTGCTTTTCTCTAAAAAACAAAATCGCAAATCCTCCCTATAGGATCATCACACCCTGAGACACAAAAATATCCATTATAATATGAGTTTGTTGTTGTTTCTGTTTTAAATCGATGTTCCAAAGAGTCTGTTGTGCAACATGAGTTTAAAATTAAGTAAAAAAATAAATAAAAAGAAAGAAAGAAAGAAAAAACACTTGCAGCCTGCTTATCTGATTTTGTCATTTTGAGATAGTTAGCCAGTGACCTCATAGCAATGATTTCACACTAATCTGACTCCTGAGAGGGTAGCTGAGGGGCCACATTATTAACTTATTAAAGAACTATGATTTCAGCAGGCCCACATTAGCAGTCAGATAAGCTATGGTCAACATTCAGACGAGAAGATATTTTTCACTTACAGAACAATTGTAAGTTAGTGACACCAATGAATAGGCTATAGCTTTACGAAGTCTGGATTGAACGGTAATACATTATCTTTGTCTAATCAGTAAAACAACTTGTTGTTTTGATGTTCTAAGAGAGTGCAAACATTAGAAAATGTTTTCTATTAAGAGTGTCAAAGAATAAAAGTGTTGTTTTTGTGCCTTTTAGTGCTACCTGTTCCCCAGAAGGACCTACAGACACTGAATCTCAAGTGCTTTCAGGAGAAACAAAAGGCACTCACAGGAGCATTGGCCCACTGCTAGTCCCAGCAAACATTCTCTCATCTAGCCTTGTCAGCTGCTTATTTCTATGCAGGTACCTGGAAGGAGTGAAAACGTCCAGTTAGAGGATTATAATATCATGTTATTGTGTAACATGTTACAATTAAATGTTACAATTAAATAATAGATTTTTCTGTGGTTCTTGTTAAGGCACAAGTATTTATTAGGGTATTTGTTCCCACAATATTTTGTGCTATTGAAATGAGTAATACCTGTGCTGCTTGCTGAGAAGTGCATAGTGATCATAGTTATAAATCGTAATTATTTTGGTACACTTTTAACTGGTAGATGGTAAAAAGGCAAAAATCCTATAGACTATATAATCACACAGGACAACAATATCATAAAGACTCTTTGGACCCATATAGAAACCATCTAGCAATACCACATGCCACAATACATTAGCATCAAATTTTCTTTAAAATCTCCAATAATAATAATAATATATATTTAATAAAGACTAATAATGTTAATAAGGACTCAGACTTTCTCGCCACCTTGACTTCTTCGTCATTTTTGTTTGAACTGTTTACAACACTATTAACAGCTGCTCCATTCAATACACTAGAAAATGTTTTAGGATTTTTAGATTATTTAAATGAGACCAACAAATATGAATACAAGGCTTGGTAGAGGGGTCCACCTTTATAAGCAATTTAGCAATCTAGATATTGAGTTTTACTATTGCACTTTTATTGGTTGCATTTGTCCTGGTTTAGCAGTCCAATGTCAACATACAAAAGCACAAAGACATTAGCCGGAAATTACAACCTAAGGGAGTAGGGAGTTGGGAGTTGGGAGGGGGAGGGGTAGGGGGAGGGGGGAGGGGGAGGGGAGGGGGGGGGGGAGGGGAGGGGGGGGGGGAATTGACACTAATATCCCTTATTCTCAGCAGAAAACCCTTGGGAGCAGAGGTTAATACAAGTATCCAGATTTGTGAAACATCAATAGTGAATAATAGTGCTCCCCAAAGTGTTCTTTCCTTAAAGACCCCCTGTGGTTTTTCATGTTGTTTTTATGTGGTGTTATTAATATGCTTTAAGACAATCCATTCCAGTCACAATCCAGTGAACCAAAGACAGTCTAAAAAAATGCAGTTTAAAATTGCCGGTGTTTCTTGCGTCACAAACTACCTTGTAACCAATCAGGTCAACGTATGGGCGGGCTTTAGCATATCATCATTACTATGCTGCGAAGCAGAGGGGTCTAAAGAGAAGCCAGGTTATCCCGGTTTATTTTTCTGTTGATATGAAAAATCGGGTACATTTAGCAATAGGCTTTAGCGGGTAAATTATGTATATGATGTATATTACAATGTTATGATGAACTGTATGCCTTTCTCCACTGACGTTCATTGTTCAAAGCGTTTCTAAGGATCCAGATTTTTTAGAAGGCTATAATGCAATATAATAATTTTGTGTGAGTTACAGACCGAAATTTATGTGGTTTTCAGTCTGTTTCTCTGAAGACTTACAGTATACAGTGCATGAGAATACAGTGCATTAGTTTTATGGACTTATTGTAGAATATTTTATTGCTGTTTTTGGAATAATGTATGGCAAGATGATCCGCTTAATTCCGCTTAAGGATTCTTCAAAAGTTTTCTTTTAAAAATAAAATAAAATTTTGCAATGAAATTAAGGTGAGTAAAAATAATTATTTAAATTATTTTTTATTTTTGGGTAGTTTTGGTAATTCTGTTCATGACCAATGCTTCATAAATGTGGTACATCAAACTTGTATTTATATGACTGTAGATGAACTTTCAGCAGTTTATATGAGTTATATAAGTTTTTTTTTTATAAAAAGTTTACACTGAGTCCAGCTTTGTGCCATTGAAAGCATGAGGTTGGACCTTTGTAATGCCATTGCTGTAGAGCCTCCTGTTGAATGAAAAACAAGAAATAACAGTCATGGCCTCATGCAAAATTCTTGCTAATAACAGTATCTACTTCTGGCTCAGATTTTGACAATATACAGTACATGTTTAAAGAGCCGACATGGAGATGCTCTTCATTTATGTTTGTACCAGAAACTAGCAGGATTGCAAATAGTCTTCTGATAAAAGGGTTTTATTTTCATTTAATCAACATAATCCCTCCAATATACCTTAACTTATAGTTAAAAAAGCCAACAAATGACAGTTCAATACACGTTTCTTTGTTAGCATGAAAAATGTGAAAATGAGGGAATGTGACAATACTTACACTGACAGCAGATCATTGGGAATGTGACAATACTTACACTGACAGCAGATCATTGGTAATGCCAAGAAAAGCATTAGATGGAATTTCAGCAATATAGGGATTATCACTAATTTCTCTGCAGGAAAAGCACAAATAAATTAAAAAGAATACCTTCAAAAAACACTGATGTGTATGAAAACTGCAGCATTAGAACACTTCTCACAGTAGGAAGTACGAGTCATCAGCCTGGATATTGGTCAGGTCAGGGAAGATGGTGAGGCCTGTGTTGAATAAGCCTCTGCAAACACAACATCTCCAGGATATCATTCTATGGTCTTGTGCATTGTCCACAAAGACATATTGCTGCAGGTAAATGTACTTTGGGTTTGAGTGCCCTTATGTTATTGGTGGGGTGAGTGGTTTCAGGAAACAGCAGTGACTAGCTAGTTAAATTCTCCAACGATGCATTGTATGCTGGTGCAGCAGCTCATATTATATCATAATATCATGTTATCAATTTTATTACATGGCTGTATGAGGGCAGAAATAAATTATGTAAAACAGTGAGATTGCTCAGCATAACATGAACATTTCTGTCTTGCAGACACTCAACTAATCTCAGTGTGTAGACGGATCACATAAAGTTTGATGTGTTTGTTTAATAAATAATTAAGTTAAACTGACTATGCTTTCAGCTTCCAATAAGTGTGGTACTCGCAACTCTGTTATATCTTGTTTAAACCATTCCCCATGATCCCATAAATTTGCACCCAAAACCAGTGAAAAAAAATTTGGAGACTGTATATATGGGCACACTCATTACACAATAATAATATGAAAAATAATTTTGTCTTGACATCCTTAAAACAAGATAGATTTACGGGAAAAGCTAAACTGTGTATAATAATTTATGCATAAACCTCACTAAGATATTTAAAACAAGGAAATCAATATATGATTTGCAGGCAAAACAAATGACAGATATGGACAGTCTTTTGCTCACAAATACTGTAAATTAGGGAGATTCTTTAAAGCCTCTGGATGGATGAATGTCAGATTCCTTGTGTTCCTTATTTCTCTGAAGAGAGAGAGAGAGAGAGAGAGAGAGAGAGAGATTGATTTCATGAATTGAAAATTTACTTTTTAAAGTGCAGTGTGTAATGTATTCACATGATTGAATGAAAGAGTTATGAGTCTAAAGTATTTACAACAGTACCTTTTTACCTTGGTAAGACATTATGATTAAATGTAATAGAATTAATTTCACAATATTTCTGCAGATGATGGGAATAACAGTTCTTTGACCTCATCTGCTCGTGTTCAGGTTACTCAGCCAGATTTGGTAATTGAAAACACATTTTATGGTGAAAAAAGTGAAACCCAAACAAAGAATGGGTACGGAGACAGGACAAGTCACTAAAATCATCTTTGATGGACAAGATAATACCAGATGCGTGTATTTAATCTGGGATTCAGTGAAAAACCACTTGCACTAAAAAAAAATTAACAAACAAAAAACAACAACAAAAAACAAGTAAAATTACATTTTATCCAACTGTTAAATAGCTTCAGTCATTCTTCCAGATGTTTGTAACAAACATTGAGCTGTTTGTGTCAGTAATGATAATTAAGGAAATAAAATTATTCAGAGTTTGAAATAATTGTTACACTTAACAGGACATTATATTATGTACAGTTGTGGTCAGAATTATTTGCATTGTTTATCCTTTTGATTTTTCATTCAAAATATTTGCAAAAATCTAACTTTTCATAGAGGTAAAAGAATTGAAAGTGGGGGAGGGGGGAGGGGGGATACCATTATGAAATAAATGCTTTTCTCCAAATTATTGAAATTATTAAATAATTATTGAAACCCTTTTATTAAATACTTTTTACAACCTCCTTCTGCCAAGATAACAGCTCTGAGTTACCTTTCGAAAGGGAACTCGCACTGCGTCCTGAGACGCTTATGGGGAACACCTCAGCATGACTGGTATCTGAAGCAACTGTCAAATCACGGCAATCATATTGGCCAGCGACAGCCTATGACATCATACTAGTGTCCAGGAGTGCGTTTATTGTCTGGGCGAAGAGCACGTGCGATCAGTTCTCGAGTGAGCTGTTTGCGTGCACTGTGGGCGTTTCTCTTTAAGGACGATCCGCTCTCGTTTGTCCATCTTCTCGAGGGAAGAGGGACAAGCATCTGTGCCCAGTGGCTCGGGTTCCTCTCACGCTGAGGCGGAGAGAAGATCTAGGTCCTGGGGTTCACAGATGGAGCTGGTGGAAGAGTTTGAGAGAGGAGTGAATCTCTTGCGTGCTTCCGCCTTTGGCTCAGCGGACAGTGCTCTACTGGCACCATGCCAGAAAGAGCAGGAGATGCTGGTCGAGAGCGAAAAGGGCAAGTCATCTGAGCCCTCGCCACCTTTCTGCCCCGCATATGAGGAGCTGTTGGGGGTTATGGAGCACACCTCAGGCCATAACCCTCCAGCTCCATGGACTTCCATTTCTTCCTGATCTCCATATTGAGATCACAAGGGCATGGAAGAAACCGTATTCTGCCCGCATCCACTGACATAGGCATGCGATTTATGCAAATGTCGAGGGGATGCAGGAGCACGGATACTTGGCGATGCCCTCAATCAACGAGATGTTTGCGAACTATCTCGGGGATGGGCGGGCATTGACCTCAAAAGCTCCAGCCCTGCCTACCAAGCCACTAAAGAACACAGCTGAATTGAAATGAGTAGAAGCGAATTGCAGCTCGACACACCATAGATGGCTTCCCAAACCTGAGCCCAGGCGGCGAGGGGTTGAAGTGTTTTGGATGACAGATTCCTGCACTAAGGCAGGGGGCTGATGCTCTTATTCTGAAGGCGTTTGATTTTTATTCTGCCTGCTATAGCAGCGGTGTATGCCCTGAATGGCAGGGCATATGCGGCAGCAGGTCAGGCTGGTGCTTCACTGCATACCATGGCAGTGCTTCAAGCTTACCAAGCCAATCTGCTGAAGGACTTTGGTCAGGTTCAGGGTCTTTCCCCTAAAGCGGTATCTGAGCTGCGCCGCACTGCAGATCTGGCTCTCTGCGCCACCAAGCAGACTGCCACCGCAGTTGGTAGATCGATGACGGCTACGGTGGCAATGGAGAGGCACCTGTGGGTAAATCTGGCAGACATCGGGGAGAAAGAGAAGGGCTTTCTCCTTGGGTTCCTATATGGTGGGTAGCAGTAAAATGAAACACATCACCTGTAGTGAGTAGTTCGGCCTCCTTTAATTATGGAGTTATTTTTCTAAGCTGTCTCTCATCTGAGCTCCAGATAATTGATATGGCAAGTGTTCCGCCCTCTTCAAGGAAGTGTTCAGCCCTCTTTCGCCTTGATATCATTCTGTGTGAGTGAGTGGGCTTCCTCTCGTTAGAGAGTTATTCTGGAAAATAAGCCACTGCTCTACTGAGCTCCAGGCAAGATCAAGATTTCAAGCGTATGGCTTTCAGAGAGGCCTCCTTGGTAGACCACCCTAGGTTGAGTGAAGTGGTTTCCTCTCTCTAAAGAGAGTAAAGGGCGCTATGCTGAAGCCTCCGCTCCCCCGAGCTCCAGATAGATCATGACTTCAAGTGCGGTCCTCTCTGGGCCACCTTGATAATCAACCTGTGGTGAGTGTGTTGGCCTCCTCTCATTTAGAGAGTCATTAAGTTGAAGCCACCGCTCCATTGAACTCCAGGCACGTAATGTCTTAAGTGATTGGCCTTCTTTAAGGCCATCTAGACTATCACCCTGTGGTGAGTGTGTCAACTTCCTCTCATTTTAGAGTCAGTAGGTTGAAGCCACCGCTCCACTGAGTTCCAGGTAGATGATGCTTTCAAGTGGAGGCCTGTAGTAAACCACCCCCTCGAACGCAAATCTCAAAAACGGTATGTGATGGGGGGCTATCTGGATATGGAAGTAGGCATTTTTCAGATCCACTGACAAAAACCAATCCCCTGAGCAAACCTGCGAGAAGATTTGTTTCAAACTTGTTTCGAACAGCCATTTCATTAAGGTGCAGTTCATATGTCTTAGATTGAGGATGGGCCTGAGGCCACCATCCTTCTTGGAATGATGAGGTAACAGCTGTAGACTTGTTCCGAGCTGGAGGAACTGATGAACTGATTCTACAGCTCCTTTTGCTAGTATACTCTTCACTTTGGACTGGAAGATATGTGCTACGTTGCTCCGTTCTGAAGTTTGGACCATGCCCTTGAAGCAAGGGGGTCTGCGAACGAATTGAAGCGAGTAGCCTCATTCAATTGTGTTCAGTACACAGCTCAACAAACCGTGGATGACTTCCCAAGCCTGAGCCCAGGCGGTGAGGAGTTGAAGCGTTTTTGGACGACAGATTGCTGCACTAAGGCAGGGGGCTGACACTCTTATTCTGAAGGTGTTTGATTTTTATTCCGCCTGCCATAGCAGAGGTTGGGTTGCATGGGCACGTGAACTTTCAGTGAAACGTGCTTGCAACGAAAACACAGTCCCCAACGCCCAGAAATAAACAGGGGGTTGGAAGACCAACTCGTTTGATTTTCATTTTGACCACTATAATGAAAGGGCCACAGTTGTATAAGGAGCGGATCCAGCTTTATAGGTCGCAGACTAGGAGCTGCGACAGCCCCCTCCAGGGGAAAGCTTTCGGTGGCGTCAACAATGGTGAGGACGGGCGAAGTAGAAGAGTGAGCGCATGAAAGAATGGTGTAGATTCCTGGCGGGGTGTTCACTGATGGTGCCCCGGATGCAGGAAAATCAATCGTGAGCGCAGCCGAGTAGGGGGCGTGTCACGCTGGTAAGTTCACCATGAACAAATGTGGTAGATTCCTGGCAGGGGGCTCACTGATGGCATCCCGGCTGCAGGTAATTATTCATCGAGCGGCTGTGAGCTGGCATTACAGGGCCGACCACTCCAAACCGAGCAACAAGTTCAAGCCAGGCCCTTAACACCACCTGACTCCTGGGTGGTAGCTGCAGTTTTAATGCAGCGCCATAGGCTTGTGCAGTTTCACTGCGTGATTCAATAAGGCTTCAGTATTCAGAGAAAAATTAGTTTTCGCCTAGCAATGCAATATGAGTGAACCATTTTGATAGGGAACCAAATATGTTCAATTTTTTTAAATAATTTTATGGAAATAAAAAACAAAGCTACCCCTTTAGCTCAGCCTCACAATGAAACATGTAACTATTCCTAAAGTAAATTCAGTGAAAGAGGATTTATAACCTGTGACACTAATATATGACTTATTTGATTGTGGTTAACTGGAATTTATGTATGGACTTCTGGATACTTTTACTTACATATGAGTTAGCTTTCTCAGGTTGTAGAAGGAATGCCTTTCTAACCTGCTCAGAGAGACATCCACAGACAGATAGCTGAGGAAAGAAGGGAGAAAATGCTGGTAAAATCCAGAGTTTTATAATAATACAAGGTTATTTCAAGTTGCAGCCACTCAGCAGAGAGCATTAAACTCCTTTAAATCTTAATGATGAAATCAGCCAAAGTTTTCAGTCTTGGCTAGCGTAATTTCATAATGTATTAATGTAGGTAAAAACAAGAGCAAATGTAGCACATTTAATTTCTTCAAACACAAACATTCTAGGCAGGGTGTCAACACATAGAAGTAAAAGTAGTGTGATCATATTACTTTCTGAGAAATTTTCAACAATTTTACAAATGGAGGTAATTATAACACCCTGACTTCCTCAATTAAGTATTTCTCAATGTAAATATATACAGTGAGGAAAATAAGTATTTGAACACCCTGCTATTTTGCAAGTTCTCCCACTTGGAAATCATGGAGGGGTCTGAAATTGTCATCGTAGGTGCATGTCCACTGTGAGAGACATAATCTAAAAAAAAAAAATCCAGAAATCACAATGTATGATTTTTTAACTATTTATTTGTATGATACAGCTGCAAATAAGTATTTGAACACCTGAGAAAATCAATGTTAATATTTGGTACAGTAGCCTTTGTTTGCAATTACAGAGGTCAAACGTTTCCTGTAGTTTTTCCACCAGGTTTGCACACACTGCAGGAGGGATTTTGGCCCACTCCTCCACACAGATCTTCTCTAGATCAGTCAGGTTTCTGGGCTGTCGCTGAGAAACACAGAGTTTGAGCTCCCTCCAAAGATTCTCTATTGGGTTTAGGTCTGGAGACTGGCTAGGCCACGCCAGAACCTTGATATGCTTCTTACAGAGCCACTCCTTGGTTATCCTGGCTGTGTGCTTCGGGTCATTGTCATGTTAGAAGACCCAGCCTCGACCCATCTTCAATGCTCTAACTGAGGGAAGGAGGTTGTTCCCCAAAATCTCGCAATACATGGCCCCGGTCATCCTCTCCTTAATACAGTGCAGTCGCCCCGTCCCATGTGCAGAAAAACACCCCCAAAGCATGATGCTACCACCCCCATGCTTCACAGTAGGGATGGTGTTCTTGGGATGGTACTCATCATTCTTCTTCCTCCAAACACGTTTAGTGGAATTATGACCAAAAAGTTATATTTTGGTCTCATCTGACCACATGACTTTCTCCCATGACTCCTCTGGATCATCTAAATGGTCATGGGCAAACTTAAGACGGGCCTTGACATGTGCTGGTTTAAGGCGAGACACTACAGGTGAATAGGGTAAAAATTTTAACTAGCAGATATCACCATGAAACTTTCCCAGTTGATTACCTACATTAAGATGAGAAAAAAATGTATTACAAGTTTTCTGTAATTTAATGTTTAAATATGCAAATTAGGCAATATCTAATTAAATATGCGCTAATTTGTATATATTTTAAAAAACGAAATCTGAGTATTGAATAAAGCCAGATTAAAAATGATTTTTTCATTGTGTTCACATATTAGATGGGGAAATAATTACAAAGGGATTTATGGATATCTACTTTTGTTATCCTGTAAATCAGAATATACTGTCAATAGCCTTAAAAAAATGATTTTCGCCATGTTTTTTGGAATAAAATGTTATATAAATCAGGCTAGGAATAATATATTTACAAATCCCTCTGTAAATGTCTTCATAATATAACTAGGTACAAGACTGGAAAGTTTGGTGTATATAGGTGCTACTGAAGTGGAGATTTCGGACTTGGAGTATGAGAGAAAGGTCATTTTGAGAAAACGGGCTTTAAAGATTTATCATCAGCCAATGAGATTGCGCATTCAGCCCTTTTACTTTCGCGATTGGTTGCTGATAAAAAGGAAATGACCATATTTGGATCCGACAGCATTGTACAGTGAAGAGAGAGCTTTCCAGCCGTGCCTGTGTTGACAGAGAACAGACAGAGATCGCGGATCGGCGGGATGATTTACAACGACAACTTTTGTTGAATTTACGCGAAATCTGCAGACGCAAACAGACAAAGTGTAGTAAAATAAAGACCTAAATGTGTATTTCGGTCTTTTTTTCACCACAGTCTGAAAGAAGACATGTTATTGAAGACAAATATCCAAAAATCTCAAAACTGACCAGTAAAAAAAAAACAATGAAACCACGGAACCTTCCGTGCCATGCATGATTTCAAACCATGACGTCTTAGTGTATTACCAACAGTAACCTTGGAAACGGTGGTCCCAGCTCTTTTCAGGTCATTGACCAGCTCCTCCCGTGTAGTTCTGGGCTGATTTCTCACCTTTCTTAGGATCATTGAGACCCCACGAGGTGAGATCTTGCATGGAGCCCCAGTCCGAGGGAGATTGACAGTCATGTTTAGCTTCTTCCATTTTCTAATGATTGCTCCAACAGTGGACCTTTTTTCACCAAGCTGCTTGGCAATTTCCCCATAGCCCTTTCCAGCCTTGTGGAGGTGTACAATTTTGTCTCTAGTGTCTTTGGACAGCTCTTTGGTCTTGGCCATGTTAGTAGTTGGATTCTTACTGATTGTATGGGGTGGAGAGGTGTCTTTATGCATAACGACCTCAAACAGGTGCATCTAATTTAGGATAAATAAATGGAGTGGAGGTGGACATTTTAAAGGCAGACTAACAGGTCTTTGAGGGTAATTATCGATTATTATTAATATTTCCCCTTTGAGCTAATATTGTTACAGTGGTCATTACAAACTGTAGAGTTTTCAGAATGACAATCCTTTAAATCATTGTTCTGTGTATGTACGGAATAGGAGTCACTCTTGAACCCCTGATTTCTATTTGGAAGACTCCAGTTTGTTTTCTATAATCCACACCTTGGTTCACCCCACACATACTGTACCACAGCGCACCAAGCCACATCTGTAACATTTTCAGGATCATTTTTAAGAAAATTAAAATTGCATTTATGTCATAGTATTCATGCTTTAGAAATATATAACATTTAACTTTGCAGATAATGGAAATGTTTAGGAACCATAAGGTTTGATTAATTCTAAAATATCTATTAAATAACAAATATCAAGATTTTAGTGAAATCATTTTTAATAAATTCTCTAATATCAAAAGGCTTTGTCTCTAAAAAAAGTACTTACATTCTTGAGATATTGACCATATTTGCAAAAGCATCTTGGGGAACAGTCGTCAGGCTTGTCTCGTAGAGACTTCTAGAAATGAAAAGATAATGCATATAGGCTGAGATTTTTTCTGATAATTACAACTTATATTAACATTTACATACAATTACATATAACAAATGTTGCAAATGCAATTTCAAAGAACATCATTAAAACGTACTCGGTTACTAACGTAACCTCGGTTCTCTCTAGAAGAGGGAACGAGTACTGCGTTGAAAACGCTGGGGAAAAACTCTTTTTCACGAAATACTGAAGCAAAAAATTATCCTTTAATTTTGAAATAATGTAAAGCGCATTGCAGCAGCACGCAGCCATGGGCGAGACGGCTCGCTCGCTCATTGGCTGCTCTGCGGCAACTGCATAAGCCTATCGAGCGAGGCCTGTGGTGACGTCAGGCCAATGAGGGCGCTTCGCGCCCTCCTCGCCACTTCCCGCCGAAACGGGCGTGGCTTAGTCCTATAAAAGGAGCTCGAAAAGGCTGATTCACTGATTTTATTCATCGCCGAAGCGAACCAGAGTGAACCGTACGCACGGCCAGAAAACGCAGTACTCGTTCCCTCTTCTAGAGAGAACCGAGGTTACGTTAGTAACCGAGTACGTTCTCTTACGAGAGGTCTCTCGTACTGCGTTGAAAACGCTAGGGGAACCAGTGCAAAACGCCGTGCGTACTGTGATTAATCACCCATAAACCTGGAACCCAGGATTTATCAAGCATAAATCACTAGAGGGACTCACAGAGAGTCCTGGAACAGAAAAGGGAACCCTTCTGCCCTTATATGGTGACGTCCACTGACGCAGTAACATGACATCACATAGACAAGGCGGGGAGCCTGAACTAATGTGGGAATATGTGGGTCTTACGCAATACTGCCCAAATGATAGCCGGTAGCGCACTGCGCTCGCGGCCTCAGCGACCTAATCAGACCACTGATTTGATTAAACTGACAATAGCTTAGCCTGTAGAGCGGGGACCTCTAGGTTATAAAACCTAATAAATGTAGACGGCGAGGCCCAGCCTGCCGCCATACATATGTCTTGTAAGGAAATCCCACTAGACCAAGCCCACGATGAGGCAACGCCTCTCGTGGAATGCGCTCTGACACCCAACGGGCATTGAAGACCCTTGGCAGTGTAAGCTAGCGCTATAGCATCGACTATCCATCTGGACAGGCTTTGTTTCGAAACAGCCATTCCCTTGGAACGTCCACTGAACGAGACAAATAGCTGCTCAGTCTGTCTAAAGACAGAAGAGCGAGACACATAAGCTCTCAGGGTCCTTACAGGGCAGAGAAAACTTGAGTCCCCTTCCTCGTCTGACACCGGCAGGGCAGACAGGGAGATAACCTGAGCCCGAAACGGTGTGTTGAGGGATTTTGGCACATAACCGTGCCTAGGTTTGAGTATGACTCTCGAGTCACCTGGCCCAAACTCTAAGCACGGCGCGCTCACCGAGAGCGCGTGCAGGTCACCTACGCGCTTAACTGAAGCGAGAGCCAACAGAAACACTGTCTTGAATGACAGATGTTTGAGGCTAGCCGTTTGGATGGGCTCGAAAGGGGCACCTTTCATGGCCTCCAAAACTGTAGAGAGGTCCCACATAGGGACTGAAGGAGGTCTGGGAGGATTCAGCCTCCTCGCTCCTCTGAGGAAGCGGATGACTAGATCGTTCCTCCCTAATGACTGACCAAGCGTTGTTTCAGAGAACGCTGTAATAGCCGCCACATAGACTTTGAGCGTGGAAGGGGCTCTGCCCTTATCCAACAGCTCCTGTAGGAAGGAGAGAACCTCCGTCACCTCACAATCGAGGGGTGAAAAACCCCGAGCTGTGCACCAGCTGGAGAATACTGACCACTTTGAGGCGTAAAGCCGTCTGGTTGACGGTGCTCTAGCCTGAGTGATAGTGTCTAGCACCCTTACTGAGAGATCAGCGGGTACCCGTTGAGCGCCCACACGTGGAGGGACCACAACTCCGGGTGCGGATGCCAAATCGAACCCCTGGCCTGCGAGAGGAGGTCCCTCCTCAATGGCACTGGCCACGGGGCAGTGTCTGCTAGCTGCATCAGGACTGGAAACCACGGCTGGTTCATCCAGAGCGGCGCTACGAGCAGCACTGAGCATTTCGTTTCCCTGATCCGTTCTAACACCTGAGGCAGGAGGGAGACGGGGGGAAAAGCATAGAGCGGACAGCGCGGCCACGTTCGGGACAGCGCGCTCTCCCTCTTGGAAAAGAACGCGGGGCAGTGAGCGTTTTCGTGGGACGCGAACAGGTCCACCTCCGCTCTGCCGAATCTCTCCCACAACAGCCGGACTGTTTGCGGGTGTAGAGACCATTCGCTCGTAGGAATGTTGTTCCTGGACAGTCTGTCTGGACCCAGATTCTGGATCCCTGGCACATGCACTGCTCTCAGCGAGCGCAAGTTGCGCTGAGCCCATAAAAGGAGGCGTTCCGCCAGCCTGTACAGGTTTAAGGATGTGAGACCGCCCTGGCGATTTATATAGGACACCACAGACATGTTGTCCGAACGGACTAAGACGTGTTGGTCCTTGATTTGGGGACGAAAACGCGTCAGCGCGTTGTCCACTGCCATCATTTCAAGGCAGTTGATATGTTGGAGCTTTTCGCGTTCTGACCACAGGCCGAAAAACGCTCTGCCCTCGAGCAGCGCTCCCCATCCCGATGTGGAGGCGTCTGTCGACACCACTAACACTCTCGAGGAAGTCCCCAGGCTTACACCTGATTGGTACCAGTCGCTCGACTTCCAGGGCTTTAGAGCTTTCACACAGCTCTGATTGACCCTGAGACGCAGCCAACCGGATGCCCACGCTCTGCGCGGTACCCGCTCTTTCAACCAGAACTGCAGAGGGCGCATGCGGAGCAAGCCCAGCTGGAGAACTGATGATGCTGAGGCCATAAGACCTAGCATCCTCTGAAATTTCCTGAGCGTGACGGTCGCGCCGCAGCGAAAAAGTTTCGCCGTGCGCTGAATGTCTAGCACGCGCTGTGGTGACAGCCGCGCTATCATAGACTGTGAGTCCAGAACTGTGCCCAGAAACGAAGTCGTTTGACTGGGGTTCAGCGAACTCTTCGTCCAGTTGACTCTGAGACCAAGATTCTCGAGGTGATCGAGTAAAATGGTCCTGTGCTCCACGAGCTCTGATCGCGATTGAGCTAGAATCAGCCAGTCGTCCAAATAGTTCAGCACTCGCATGCCTCTGAGTCTGAGAGGCGCGAGCGCTGCGTCCATGCACTTCGTAAATGTACGGGGTGCCAGGGATAAGCCGAACGGCAGGACTGTATACTGGTATGCCTGGCCCTCGAAAGCGAACCTCAAGTATCGCCTGTGACGCGACGCTATCTGTATTTGAAAATACGCGTCCTTCAGATCTATCGACATGAACCAGTCTCCTCTGCGAATTTGCGCGAGGATTTTCCTGGTCGTGAGCATTCTGAAACTGCGTTTCATTAATGCTTTGTTCAGCCGTCTTAGATCCAGTATGGGTCTGAAACCCCCGTCTTTTTTGGGAACCAGAAAATATCTGCTGTACAGCCCCTCTTCGCTTTGAGCCTGAGACACAGGCTCTATAGCCCCTTTGCTCAACAGTTTTGATATTTCGGCGCGAAGTAGGTGTGCTACTTCTGAATTCACCGTAGTCTCGACGCGCGCTGTGAAGCGGCGAAGACGTCGATAAAACTGTAGCGAGTAGCCTTTCTTTATAATGCCTAGCACCCATTCCGAAACCCCTGGAAGCGCTGCCCATGCGTCCGCATGGATGGCTAAGGGCTGGATGCGAAGCGCGCTCTGTTCGCTGGGCGACAGAGGTGCTTCGGTGTGCTGCAGCATAGGCGGGATGCCCGCGAGACTCGGGGCGGGGGGCGCGCTGATCACAGCGGGCAGAGCGCTCGTCCTCAACCCGACTACGGTGCTTAACCGAGTGAGGGAGGGCTGAGCGGGTCCCGGAGGACTCATGGTGTCTGTGAGTAAGTGTGGGCACGGGGAAGCGGGCACATTTACTGCTTTGGATGCACTGTCTGCCTGGGCAGAGCGAGCGCGCACAGGTTTCGTTTTTACAGAAACCCTGTGACATGTGTGACATAGCGTTTGTGGGCACTGGGAAGTGGGCACGTTTACTATGTTGTTTGCGCGATCGACCTGAGTCGATTTTATGGGTGCGCGCCCTGTGTGAAGGGCTGTGCTTGTGTGTAGGGATGGGCACATAGGAGTGGACATCAGCGCTACATTTATTGCACCATCGGCCGTGGCCGGAATACCAGAAAATACACTCTTTACAGGATTTATCTGGGTAGCCGTAAAAACGGCTTTTGTGTGCAGGCAAGCGGGCAACTGTACGGGCTTGCGCGTTGCAGAAGACGCTGAGACAGTTGCAATTCCTGGGACTGAAACAGCGGCGCGCTTGGGTGAGAGTCCGGCCGCAGCGGGACTCACACACCGGCGCTTTCCTAGGCACGCTAGGATGTCTTCGGGGCTTCCGGTTTCACCACAATCCTCGGCCGCGGCCCACGGGGAGCGGGGCGACGGTTGGCAGAGCGAGAGCGGGGCCTCGAGCTGCGTTGCTGTCGGTGTTGCGACGAAGCAGCAGGAGGGGGAGGCTGTGGCTGAGAGCTCCGTGGGGCCGGTTTAGCACGGCTCGCTGAAGAGCTAGAGCGCTTCGGGAGGAAGTGCTTAAAGGCTTGAGACGCTTTCTGGACCTCGGCGAATCTCTCTACGAACTCGTTGACAGAGGATCCGAAGAGGCCGGCAGAAGATAGTGGGGCGTCGAGGAACGCGGTGCGCTCAGAATCAGCCATATCTGAGAGCGTTAGCCACAGATGTCTCTCAGCTACAGTGGCGGAAGCCATACACCGTCCCATGGCCTGTGCAGCGGACTTAGTAGCGCGGAGAGAAAGATCCGAAGCGCTCCTTAAGTCCGAGAGGCAGATCGCGTCAGGTCCCATCTCATCCAGTCGACGGAGAAGATCTCCCTGAAAGATCTGCAGTGTAGCCATGGTGTGTAGTGCAGACGCGGCTTGCCCAGCGGCGGAGAAGATTCGCGCGAGCAGCGTCGACGTCATGCGGCAGGCTTTGGATGGCAACACCGGTTTCGTCCGCCGTCCAGCAGAGGGCGGGCAAAGATGGGTCGCTATCGCCTGTTCCACCGGCGGAAGCGAATGGTAGCCTCTGTTTTTAGCATCGTCTAGCGTAGCGAATGCTGGTGAGACAGACGAACGTGTTCGAGCTGAGAAGGGAGCGCTCCAAGCCTTCGCAACTTCTTCATGAAGCTCAGGAAGAAAGGGGGCAGGCTTGGATTCCGGAGAAGTGCGCTCACCAGGGAGAAAGCTACCATCCAGTCGAGTCCGAGAAGGGGGCTCCGGAGCGGACCACTCAAGGCCGAGGCTCGCCGCGGCCAGCGAGAGTACACGCATCAGCTCCCTCTCGATGTTAGCTCTTCTGTTAGGTGTATGGGCAGGAAGCGCGAGATCCGCAGAGCTCGCCCAGTCTTCACTGCCCGAGGCTAACAGAGAGCACGAGTCATCATCCCCCGACGCGGCTTTAGAATCAGCTTCCTCTGCTGAAGCGGCGGCAGACAGCGGTCGCTGAGCACCAGGAAGTGATCCAGGCGAAACCGGTGAAGCAGGCGGGCGAACCGGCGAGCTTAGTCGGGTTGGAGAAGGCTCCGGGACCCGCTGAGAGCGGCGCTTCTTACGGCGCGGCAGTACAGCGGGAGATGCAGGCTCGGAGAATACTGCCAGGCGAGTCCTCAGAGTCACCATAGGCATAAGCTCGCAGTGAGGGCAGCCGCCGTCAGCGAGCGCGAGCGCTGCATGGTCTTCACCCAGGCAGGAGACACAGATGACGTGACGGTCTCCCTCGCTGAGTGGGGCTCGGCACGAGCCGCATTTAGAAGGCATCTTGAAAAAGACGCGAGCTCTTTTACGAGTGTATGTCGCAGGGCGAACACACACACACACAGAGAGTAAACAGAAAAAGGATATGGGCGCCGGAAAGCGCAGCAGGAACGGCAGTCGAAGGCGGCGTAGGCCAGCAGCTTCCGTGAGTGACTCGTCCCGCTGAAGTGCTTCTCAGACGACGCGTTGCTTCCTCTCGTGATCCAACGATGCGTGAGCTTCGCTGAAGAGATGAAAAATCAGTGAATCAGCCTTTTCGAGCTCCTTTTATAGGACTAAGCCACGCCCGTTTCGGCGGGAAGTGGCGAGGAGGGCGCGAAGCGCCCTCATTGGCCTGACGTCACCACAGGCCTCGCTCGATAGGCTTATGCAGTTGCCGCAGAGCAGCCAATGAGCGAGCGAGCCGTCTCGCCCATGGCTGCGTGCTGCTGCAATGCGCTTTACATTATTTCAAAATTAAAGGATAATTTTTTGCTTCAGTATTTCGTGAAAAAGAGTTTTTCCCCAGCGTTTTCAACGCAGTACGAGAGACCTCTCGTAAGAGAACCAAATATATTCCTACTAATTGCTTATTATTTCTATTTTCCACATTTCCAAGTCTCCACTCTGTTTCAAATTAGAATAAAGCTGTTTACGAGGACTATTTAGTTTAAGCACACATTTAAGCTAAGCTATTAAAAACACATGGTGTACATTATAGTCTCTGGGTTCACAGCATCCCATACACCAATATTTGGAAAACATCAACAATTAAGAAAAGATTAATCACTGTCTGATCAACAGAGTTTTTAGTATGAAGATAAAGGTTGGGATCATGATATTTTGCTAGTATTACAGCACACCGTATGTTAGGATGTACCAGCGGCCAGAGGTGTAAATGACGTGACAAAGGGCAGAAATAGGACAGTCCAGAGTGGTTTTAATTCCAAAAGGTGCAAAAATATCAATATCCAATAGCAATAGTGAAGTAATAGAAAAAACAGATTATCAAATATTATAATAACAAAGAAAATAAATCAAAATGGTTTACAACACACGAATGTAAGTTGGCTATGCCAATGTAGTGATGTTACATTTGACACTGAAGCTTCAAAGCGCGAATCGAGTTTGTGCCGGTGTGGTGAACAAATGAGTCCTACTCTGTCTATGGTCCTACTGAAGAGATGAGTCCGAGCTTAGGACCCCATTACCCTGAGCTTGCGCTGATTATTACGATAAAAAATAATTACATAATTATAATTGCTGTGAATACGGTAAGGCAGTATCAGGGCAGTATAAGCTCAGGTAAAGCTCAGCTAGCACGATCATCAGATAACGTTAGCTGTATGCTATGCTACTATCTAAGCTAACTAAAAAACACACTAACAATGAGAAATGTTTAATTTCACAATCTATAGCTTCGGTTACATACTAGTATATGAAACGTATACGTTAAAATACATTAATGACTTGTTATAACATAGCACAAACGTCTTCTATAATAAAGTGATTTTGTATGATTTGTAACCAGGCACTAAACCGATTACTCATAAAATGCGCTTTGAACCAATCAGATTGCTTGGGTCCTAAGCTCGGACTCATCTCTTCAGTAAGACTCATTTGTTCACCACACCGGAGCGCGTATTGTTTGCAGAGAAACACGTGATCAACGAAAAACGAAGCCTCACTTTCTTTCCAGTCACGTGAATGCTTCACTTTGCGTGTCGGACAGTTTGAACCCAGAACACTACTCTTAGTGCAGCAGATTAATGGCATATTTCAAGAGAATCGTTCAAATTGGTATAAAAGCATGAAATTTGGCACGGGTACTCTCTAAGGGTCACTTTTTGGGAAAAAGGCGTTGGCCACCCAAAAATTCAACATGGCGGCCATTTTTTCAAGATGGCCGCTATATCTGTCAAGTGCTCATTATGACAATTGTTCAAACAGTGATGTAGGCATAACATTTTGTGAAAATACTCTCTTCAGAATGTTTTTTTGGAAAACGGTGCTTGTCCCTCAAAAATTCAAGTTGGCTACCATTTTTCAAGATGGCCGCCATTTCTCTTGAATCCTTACATCTTTTTTTTTCAAATGGTGATGCTATCATGAAATTTGGTACAAATATTCTTCAAGGAACATTATCATGGACAAGGTGTGTGCCGCTCAAATTCAAGATGGCGACCATTTTCAAGATGGCCACCATTTCTGTCAGAGCTCAATTTAATGTGTTAAGGAAGGTTTTGTTTAATAGAGTGAACATCATTACACAACCAGGGCACACTGGTGACTTCACTGCTGTGGAACTCAGCATGGGGTTCAGTGTCAGCTGATCTAGTTTTACTTACACTGTAGTTCTTGACTAGTAGTAATAGTATAGCTAAGTTTAGTGTCCCAAATGCTGTCTAACAGCCCCTCATCAATTAGCTAGTAATAGATGTAGTTAGATAGCCGCACCTGAATTGACAGGTTGTGCCAGCGCGGGAGAGCCGAGCATGTTTCTCAACATGATGGCTATAAAATGATTGCCACCAACATTCCACTCTTTCACAAGATGAACAAAATGCCAATGACCCTGGACCTGGAATGACTGGATGAAGGTGGTATAGAAGCTACTTTGAGAAGGAACCAAGTGAAGTATCACTACAATTGTCGACTTTGGTTCAACAACACAAAGTTACTTCGTGCCCAGAAGCAACAATCCGATGCTCAATGTAGTGAGACAGATGAAGGCCAAACAAAGCATCGCAGAACCATGATGCAGAAAAGTCTAGATGATCAGGTTTGCTTTCTTTGTGATAACATATCTCCTGAATCTGACCTACGTCAGGTAATGACACTGCAACTGAATGACAGACTACATGAATGTGCACAAACACTGAATGATGCTAAATTATTGTCTCAACTAAGTGGTGCTGATGCCATTGCACAGGAGCTGAAATACCATCATTTGTGTCTCATTCATCTAGAGAGAAACTCCACCTCAGAAGGCTTGAGAAAGAGTCACAGAGTGAAATGATTCAACCAGCCATCTTTCCTATGGCTCTTTCTGAACTGGTCACCTATATTGTTGAAACCAGTCTCAAATCTGATGGTCCTTCCGCCTTCCGTCTTGCAGATACAGTGGGGAGAACAAGTAATCACTGCTGATTTTGCAGGTTTTCCCACTTACAAAGCATGTAGAAGTCTGTAATTTTTATCATAGGTACTCTTCAACTGTGAGTGATGGAATCTAAAACAAAAATCCAGAAAATTGCATTGTATGATTTTTAAGTAATTAATTTGCATTTTATTGCAAGACATAAGTATTTGATACATCAGAAAAGCAGAACTTAATATTTGGTACAGAAACCTTTGTTTGCAATTACAGAGATCATATGTTTCCTGTAGTTCCTGACCAGGTTTGCACACACTGCAGCAGGGATTTTGGCACACTCCTCCATACAGACCTTCTCCAGATCCTTCAGGTTTCGGGGCTGTCGCTGGGCAATACGGACTTTCAGCTCCCTCCAAAGATTTTCTATTGGGTTCAGATCTGGAGACTGGCTAGTCCACTCCAGGACCTTGAGATGCTTCTTACGGAGCCACTCCTTAGTTGCCCTGGCTGTGTGTTTCGGATCGTTGTCATGCTGGAAGACCCAGCCATGACCCATCTTCAATGCTCTTACTGAGGGAAGGAGGTTGTTGGCCAAGATCTCACGATACATGGCCCCATCCATCCTCCCCTCAATACGGTGCAGTCGTCCTTTGCAGAAAAGCATCGCCAAAGAATGATGTTTCCACCTCCATGCTTCACGGTTGGGATGGTGTTCTTGGAGTTGTACTCATCATTCTTCTTCCTCCAAACACGGCGAGTGGAGTTTAGACCAAAAAGCTCTATTTTTGTCTCATCAGACCACATGACCTTCTCCCATTCCTCCTCTGGATCATCCAGATGGTCATTGGCAAACTTCACACAGGCCTGGACATGCGCTGGCTTGAGCAGGGGGACCTTGCGTGCGCTGCAGGATTTTAATCCATGATGGCGTAGTGTGTTACTAATGGTTTTCTTTGAGACTGTGGTCCCAGCTCTCTTCAGGTCATTGACCAGGTCCTGCCGTGTAGTTCTGGGCTGATCCCTCACCTTCCTCATGATCATTGATGCCCCACGAGGTGAGATATTGCATGGTGCCCCAGACCGAGGGAGATTGACCGTCATCTTGAACTTCTTCCATTTTCTAATAATTGCGCCAACAGTTGCCTTCTCACCAAGCTGCTTGCCTATTGTCCTGTAGCCCATTACACAGCTCTCTGGTCTTGGCCATTGTGGAGAGGTTGGAGTCTGTTTGATTGAGTGTGTGGACAGGTGTCTTTTATACAGGTAACAAGTTCAAACAGGTGCAGTTAATACAGGTAATGAGTGGAGAACAGGAGGGCTTCTTAAAGAAAAACTAACAGGTCTGTGAGAGCCGGAATTCTTACTGGTTGGTAGGTGATCAAATACTTATGTCATGCAATAAAATGCAAATTAATTATTTAAAAATCATACAATGTGATTTTCTGGATTTTTGTTTTAGATTCCATCTCTCACAGTGTACCTATGATAAAAATTACAGACCTCTACATGCTTTGTAAGTAGGAAAACCTTCAAAATCAGCAGTGTATCAAATACTTGTTCTCCCCACTGTATGTGCAACCTGTACCAGCAGTGTATCCTTTTTCTAACAGTGGCACTTCCTCTCTGTGGACTACACCTTGCCGTGGTGGAGAGGCTTGTGTACTCCAATGAACCTGAGACCTATGCCGGCGGGGATTTTATATCCCTGGCAAGTTTAACTAAGCTGGACAGGTCAAAGGAGAGGAGGCAGACAAAGCAGACATTATGACTATTTGACAGAAATGGTGGCCATCTTGAAAATGGTGGCCATCCTGAATTTTTGAGTGGCACATACCTTTTTCCAAAAGAGTGTTCATTGAAGAGTATTTCTGCCTAATTTTATGCTTGCATCACCATTTGAACACTTGAAATAATTAATATTCGACAGGAATGGTGGCCATCTTTAAAAATGGCGGCCATCTTGAATTTTTGAGGGACAAGCATCTTTCTCTATTAACATGTCCTTTAGAGAGTATTTGTATCAAATTTTATGCTTGGATCACTGTTTGAATAATTGATATAATAAGCATTGAATAGCAATGGCATTTTGAAAAATGGCCGCCATATTGAATTTTTGAGTGGCCAACGCTTTTTTCCAAAATAGTGGCCCTTAGAGAGTATCTGTGCCAAATTTCATGCTTCTATACCAAAGTGAACGATTTTTTTTACTAATCTGCTGCACTATCTACAGGTTTTTGGAAGTCCATTTACTAACATTTTTTTTTTTTTTTTTTATAAAAATAATCCTATAGCCTATGTTACATGATCATATATTCTGACACATAAACAGCATAGAAATAATTAGACAAACATTTACATCAAGCAACTAAATGGTTGGTATTTTTATAATTAGTATTAATATAATTGTTACATTTAATTTATTGCCACACTTTAATATGTGAATATACAGAAAACTGAACATTTAGTATTGTCAGGCTTTTATTTGTGCATAATGGATAAAACAACGGCACTGCGCACTCAGCTGCTCATAAACATGGCTGCTATAAATTTGACATGCCACAAGATGGCGCTGTTTTCGACACACTTGATGCTTCAAATCTTTTCCTGAAACATTCAGGGGAAAGCCTCAGTGCTTCATGAGGCTTCATTCGCCCATCCCTAGGCCAATGTACAAGACCACAAATACAAACAAGATTCAACCAGAGAATGTCTAATAAGGGGAGAACTTCCACTTTCAGTAAACTTCCGGCTTCTGAACTGGTTGCAGTTCCATATGAGGGCGCTCACAGGACGAGTGCAGAATAAATGGAGGTCTATGGAGCTAAACCCCTCAAAATCCACTTTTCTCAGGATATAATTTTTTGTCTAGTAATTTGAATGTTGTATTCGAAAGGAGATGCAAAGAAATTACACATTGCTGGGTGTTAGATTTTTTATACCCCTCAAAATCCACTTTTCTCAGGATATAATTTTTTGTCTAGTAATTTGAATGTTGTTTTCGAAAGGAGATGCAAAGAAATTACACATTGCTGGGTGTTAGATTTTTTAGAGTCACTTATTTGCTTTAAAAAGTCTTTTAAAATGTCAATGACGTCATACACATTGTACGACCAGAGATACTGCTTTACAGCAATCCTTCAGTCACTTTGGTGCTTTCGCGCTCTGCACTTTCTTTTCTCTCGAGGCATCGACAACACAGCTGACACAGGTAAATACACATGCTAGAAGAGTTTTTGTTTTGTTGTTTTAAAAGACCACGCCGAAAATACACACACACACACAATGCCATTAAGCGGTATCTCTGGTCGTAATCAGTCCTTCACTGACCAATCAGCGTTCATTAGCAGAATGCTAGCGTGTTATGGGCAACAACAACTCAACCTGTAAGAAATCGAAAGGACATAAGTACTCGTTCATTCAACTTTCGCCCTATAACCCATGTTGAACTTGCAAAACCTACAATCAAATCTGAGATTTCTCAACGGCAATCGGGTGAAAGAGACAAATTTAGCCGTCTAGCACCATAGACTCCCATTCATTTCACACTCATGGGCGATCGCCCCCAGTGGAACTCTAGTGGAACTACAACCAAAATTCGGTACAATAGGACTTAATAGGGAGTGGCCAGGCTCTCCGTAGACGGGCTCTGATTCAACCTCTCCACACCAACCTTCTCCCCTAAAATGGCTACCTCTTTTATGGGCCTTAACTCCTCCTATTTTTGGAAAATACCATTTTAGGGAGAAACCTATAAATTACAAACAGGTGACAAGACATAAACAAACAAACAAACTGTCATGACATTTCAACTCTAAATCATACATCATTTATATCTAGTACAATTTAAAGGGCTCAAAACAATAAAGACAAAACATATAAGAAGAAAACTTACATACTAGGTTCCCTCCCTCCCCCATGAGGTCAGAACCATCCCATGAGCACATGCTAGTTTAAATATGGCTACTTTCCTTGTGTACTGGTTTGGCAAGTGAGGGGCGCACCAGAAGGTATGTGTAGCTGTTTGAAATGCATGAAGTTAACTTGCTAACTGAATGAAGTTAAATAACACAATGGATGTACAATAACATCGTGACCAAGAAAATCTAAAGACCATCTAAAGACCTAAATCCATATTAAACCCATTATTTACTGAAAATCTTATCTTGCTTATCCATAGTTCTCATATCGCAATTGAATTTGACGCATTAAGATGCATTGAACCAGGTCAGTGATGATAAACACCATTGGTTGTTGCATGTGTCATAACCAATCACATCACAGTATTGTTGAATATAAAGTGCAAGTAAGATTTGAGATACACTGGAGAGGAAGATCATCAGCAAATTTAACTTTGGTTCATTTTGGTCTGTTTTTGACACAGCTATCATATGGTTTCAGAAGTGCATGAGTCGTATGGGTTAATTTTAATGCCACTGGAGCTTGACAGAGTCCATCTAGATAATATACTTTCATTGCATGTAAAAGAGCCCAAAGGAGATTCTCCAAAACCTTTTCTTTTGTCTTCCACAGACAGTCATGCGGTTTTGAAACATAGTTTCATAGTACAACACTCTTGAAACAGAGTATGATGATTTAAAAAAAAAAAAACTATTCCTTTAAAGTCACAGGTTTACTTTTTTCATAGAAATAGTGTTTATATAGGTCACAAAGTAGGAATAGGTTATATGTTAGAATCTGTTAGAATATATGTTAGAATCAAGTTTGGCAAAGCCTGAAGGCATTCCTAGTTAAGAATAAAAGTATAATAGCCAAATGTTGCGCTCATGCCATGTTGTAACTACCGTAGTCTCGAGATGACAACAGGTGACGTTCTATTCGGAGCTGTTCACTTCCTCGGACTGGGAATTATGCGTTTTAGTGGTAACACTATTAACAACTAAATGAACCTGCAGTGATCAAGTGGTACAGCAGTCACGTGGTTCAGACAATTCCCCCATCTTACAAGCTGTAATTACGAGCTCTACAAGGACGTGAAAGATTTTTAAAAGTTACAAATCTCGTAATTAGGTAATTACAACATGACGTAAACGCACCTAAAGGCCTGTGGGAATGTGTATGTATATATATATATATATATATATATATATATATATATATATATATATATATATTGTAATTAAGTGCAGGTATAACTAGACAGGAAAAAACTTGGATAGAGCTTCATAGAGGTCTTGAGGCAATTAAATTGTGATTCTGGTTACTGCCTGTTTTCTCCTTGAGTAAATGGAGCAGGTCTTTGAAGTGGTAAGTTTAAACAAAATCGTGTGGATTTAACTGTGGCCAAATCAAGCAAATATCTCTCCTGTTTTCACTATAGACAGGAAAATGCTGCCTCTTTAGCTTGTTTATGCAGACTACAGCTACAACTTTAAATGTCATAAAAAACATAATTAATCATGTTGTCAAGTTATTGTTGTTTATAAAATTATATAAAGAAACTACTATATGGTATGATGTTCCCTTGTCAAAAATGGGCACTCATGGGTGTTTAAACAATTGGCTAATTCACAGCACATAGCTGGAACAGGTAGATAAAGGAAAAAGGAGAAAAGACTACTCTGACAAAATAAACAAACTCTATGACAGTGAACAGACGGTTACTTTACACCGCACTCCTGGTCGGCTTACCTCAACCTCAATCCAAATAATTGCACCACATTACAGTGAACATATGTGTGCCATTCCATGGCTTTAAGAAAAGCACTCCCTCAATTTGCCTCTGAAAGGAGCAAAACCTTAAAAGCAAACTAAGAAAATGAGGTGGTTTGGAGAGAAGTAAACCGACACATTTGATGAAGCTGTTATATAAAGGATTGATTGATTGAAGAAGAACTGATTTTCATGACGTTCGGATTTATTTGCGGCTAACGAATGTGCATTCTTATGTAATACCATATCAATGTATCCTGTAACACCAACATTTTTATCTTGTTGTGACCCACAACAATACATCTACAGCATGAAACAAACATTCTGACAACCAAAAGAATGCCTCCTTGAAACCTTCAACCAATGAATAAAATACATACATCAACCAATGCAGTCAGATTCTCTAACTAATGACTTATGAACGGGTTCTTCAAATGAATCAAACATATAGGGGTTGGACAATGAAACTGAAACACCTGATTTTAGACCACAATAATTTATTAGTAGGGTGTAGTAGGGCCTCCTTTCGCTGACAATACAGTATCAGTTCATCTTGGGAATGACAGATACAAGTCCTTCACAGTGGTCAGAGGTATTTTGAGCCATTCCTGTTCAAACCATTCTGTCATAAGTCTTGCTGTGTGTATTTGTGCATTTTCATGCTGATACATGGCACCCCCTTCAGGGTACAATGTTTGAACCATTAGGTGCACATGGTCCTGCAGAATGGTTCGGTAGATCTTGGCAGTGACACGGCCAACAAGCACAGTAGAGAATGCCATGATATTGCAGGCCACACCATCACTGATCCACCCCTCTGCTTCACTCTGGGCAGCAACAGTCCGGGTGTTAAGTCTCGTTGGGACTTCTCCACACCGTAACTCCCACGGATGTGGGAAAGACAGTGAAGGTGGACTCATCAGAGAACAATACACATTTCACATTGTCCACAGCCCAAGATTTGCACTGCTGGCACCAATGAAACTGACATTCGTTGAGGTGCACATTTATTTCTGCAGTGAGGGCAGCTCTGTTTTTTTTTATATATTTTTTTAAATCTGTGTTAGTACCTGGACATCCCTTTCAGACATATTCCTCTTGCATCGACAGTTACTCCCGTTGGATGTGGTTTGTCCTATACATGTTGGTATGCCGACATTACCCTGGACACCATAGCTCTCAATTCAGCACAAAGAATTGCTGTCCTGGTCACAGATGAGCCACATAGCACCAACAATTTATCCTTTTTTTAAACTCTATTTTTTAAACCTTTATTTATATAGTGCTTTTTACAATACAGATTGTTTCAAAGCAGCTTTACAGCGATAACAGGAAAATAATGCAACAAAGTTTGTTCCGGCTATACAGCAGATATAGAAGAAAATAGTGTAGTCAATCTTAAGTAAGTTCAGTTATGGCTCATTTTTGTTGTAAAAAGTTATTAATTTAGTTAATTTATCTACTGTATACAGCCACTCCTGAGAAAACAGTGATGTCATCGTCCAGCTCAGTTCAATACTCATATAGTGGTGTCAATGCAGGCAGATCAATAAATATTGTTAAATATTAAGTGTGTATCTATCTATGTCAAATTTATTTATATAACACTTTATACAGATTGTTTTAAAGTCCCCCTGTAGTCAATGATTTTATCCCTTTATTTCTTTTTAAAAAATTCTTCATGCCTTAAAATAGCTTGATTTGTTGACGGACGATCACACATTGACGTGATTGGTTACAAGGTAGTTTGTGATGTCAGAAACACCAGTGATTTCAAACCGCGTTTTTGAGACTGTCTTTGGTTCACTGCAGTTTTAAGAAGAAAATACTCAGCAATGGTGTTGACTTATGAATTTACACATGGTGTACACTGTAAAAAATTGCTGTAAAAAAACGGCCACATTTTCACAGTAAAATGCTGTTTTCCATTAAAACAGCAATATTCCGTTGAAAAAATGCATTCTGGGTGATATATGTCGTTTTCGAGAAAATAGCCTACAGGAATATACTGTGAATTAACAGTGCTCAAAGTCGACACTCAGAGGCTGTGTTCCAAATCACACCCTATACCCTCATTCACTATTCCCTACATTAGATCACTAATACAGTCCACTTGACTGAGTGAATAATTTCATAGTTAACTGAGTTCAATTTCGAAATTAATTCAGACACTGATGAACACCTGCTGTTTACAAGCAGAATCACTGAAGGAAAGAGGAACAACAAGAACAGACAAAAGATCAAATCAACTGAAGAGAAAAGAAGACATTAAATCTGTGAAGATCTCAGCAGAGGAGGATTAAACAACTCCACAAACAGCATTACCAGCTTCACTTATTACTAACCAGACTGACTTTATTTCTGTCAGACGTTTACAGAAGTTCTTATTAAAAGGTGAGAGAGGTTTAGATGTAATTTTATTTTAATTTGATGTTACCATGAGGGTGAACAGTGTTTGCTTTAGTTGGGCTCTTGACCCTTCACTTTTGATCATTAGTTTTTATTTGGCTGTGGTAGCTGTGTCTTACATTTGCTATTTCTAAAAAGCTGAAAGAAAACTGTATTAGATGACAGTGAATATTTGTTAATGGTCACAATCATCATCTAGTGGTCCGATGCACTGATCTTTTTATTGTCTAATGTATTTGTTTTGGTGATGTGTTGTATATTATCATATCATTGTGATTTTACATATCGAGAGCTATCGGAAATTTAACAATCAGAAAATATTTAGGATTTTAAAAAGTGAATTATTTTAGAATATTTTGAACTTCAATATCAGACAGACACACACAGACAACAAGAATCGGCATATGAATCTCAACAATGGTGACAATCAAAAAAAGTGTCATGCTGTAATGCATGCTGGGTACCAGCATAGTACAAAAAAATTGTGCGTGACTCCCAGCATGCATTGCGGCATGAATAAATTATGCAGCTGAATTTTCTGGTTATTTTCTTTAATGTTTACTTTTATTTTTGCTGTTTGTTTTGTGTTGACTTTAAATAGTGTGTTTTGTAATGTTCAGATTTGATATCTTTTTTGTTGATTGTCACCATTGTTGAGATTCATTGGCTTATTCTTGATGTCTGTATGTGTCTAACTGAAACCGCAGTTCAAATTTTTTAGTGAATGATGAGTTCAAAAATCCTTCATAACTGATTGTGCAGGATGCTTGATATTTTGCTGTAGCTTCACAGTGTAGAAATATAAAATTAATCTAATAAAAAACACATTTTAGATATATGATTAGACTCTAGATGAGATTGGTGATCCAAACATTATGTGATGATGAAACATTCAAAACATAGCCAGCAACACCTGATCTATGTTTTGTTGGGTTTGTTTCTGCTACAACAAATGTGTCTTAATAACACAGTTACAGCCAAAGAGAAACTAATGTTAAAGTCAAGGGTCAAGAGCCCAACTAAAGCAAACACTGATCTCCTCAATGGTAACATCAAATGAAACAAAACCACATCTAAACCTTTGTTAATTCTCAATAGGAATTTCTGTAGACATATATGAAAAAATAAATAAAGTCAATCCGGTTAGTAATAAATGAAGATAGTAATGTTATTGTTTTAGAGTTGTTTAATCCTCCTCTGCTGAAATCTTGAGAGATTTAATGTCTTCTGTGGCTGATGTCAGTTGTAGTTCTTGTGTTTCGCTTTTTTATCTTCTTGTTGTTTCTCTGTCCTTCAGTGATTCTGCTTGTTAACATCAGGTGTTCATCACTAATGCTCAATCATCAGTTAATTAATCACTGAATTATATCATTAACTTCAACACTGCTTCAGTGTTACTCCAACACTCTGTAGTGTGGACACACAAGTGTTCATTTAAAACTGAAGTGGGTTTGAAAGGGTTAAATGTGTCAAATAAAAAGAACACAGAGTGAAGTGTAATTTAACAGTAATCAACTGTAAATTAATTTACGGCATAAAACTGTAGAAAAACAGCAATTTACTGGCAACCCAGCTGCCAGTAGATTACCGTAAAATCAAGTAAAAACAGTAATATACTGTAAAATGCAACATTTAGATTTACTAAACAAAAGAGGATCATTTCACTGAAATATTAGTAAATGTTTATAGAAAAAAGTTAGGCAAAGTCAATAACTGATAAGGAGAGTAAATATTAAATTGAAGTGTTTTATGTTGTTTTGCACAAGATGATACAGAAGAGATCTGTTAGTTTAATTCATTAGTTTTGTGTGTCACCATTGTCCTGGAGAGTAGAGCCTGTGCTTCAGTCAAAGATGAGCACGGAAACACTGATGTTATGCTGCCGGTTGCTTTATTTAAAAGCAGTAACTGTGTATTCTTGATGCAGTGACAATCTCTTTGCTAAGTACTTTAGCACATACATGTATGCTAATGTTCGCTAAATGCGAACTGCAAAGATTTTAGTTAAAGTCATTTTTTTAATAAATTCACTATTACACATTAGGTGTTTACAGTTCAATATTAAGAGATATTAATTTTCAGTGGACTCAAATGAAGTAACTTCACAGTACTATCAGTATAAATAGTAGTTTTTAAACTCGAACTGTTTGAAGCAATCGGTTACCCAAATGAGTTACCTTCTTTGGTATTTTTACGGTAACATACTGTAAAAAAGGAGAGCTGTATATTAACGGTAGAGGGCTGTAAATTAACAGTACATTGCTGGAACCACAGCTGCCAGTATATTACCGTTATTTTACGGCGCAATTTTTTACAGTGTATCTTAAACCATATTAAAAACAACATATAGACAGATAAACAACATTAAAAACTTGATTTTCACCACAGGGGGACTTTAAAGCAGCTTCACAGTAATAAACAGGAAAATAACATTGTTAATGTCAGGACGTTCATAAATTATGAAATGACTTTAATTTAATCTATAAAGCAGCTCCACAGAAGACAATAGTGTCATTTTCCAACTCAATTCCATCTCATTAAGTTATGCTATCATTATGCTACGCTGTCAGTATCAATAACATTTCTGAATTTCCAACAGGAGGTCCCATCTGGTCTACTTTGGGCTTTTATTTATCTGTCCACCGGTCAAGCGAGCACTCTGAGGAGGAAGGAATGTTGCGCTCCGAATTGGGGCGGCAGCCTCAATTGGTGCACTGATATGGCGGTAATTACATGTGATGGTGCCTGACGAGGCGAGATGGAGGAAAAATAGATCATGTAATCGAGACTGGACAGACAAGCCATTGAGGAATGTTCCTGGATGGCTGAACAAACCAGAGGAGTGTGTGGATTAGAGCATGGCATGAGGCACTATAAAAGAACAGAAGAGGTCACCAATGTCCTTCTAAACAGTGAATGTGAGTGTCAAGCTTTTAAAAAATCAGATAGAGCAGAAACCTCTGCAATAATTTCCTACCATGAAGCAACTTATGGAGTGAGAGAGATGTGTTGTAAAGTTTTTCTTTGTTCGAAGCAGAGACCAGTGAGACAGTTGGGATCACGTTCAACGGAAGTTATTCTTTATTGAGAACTCCGCCGTACGCGGCTGTAGAAACGTCCAACATCTCTAATCTAACATAACTTTACATGGTATCTTATAGGCATTTTAGGAGGAGGGACTTTTGGGGGTGGAGACAAATTCAAACAAAGCATGTAAATGAGTATACAGGTTAAGGTAACACCCTAGACTGTGAGGGTCTGGCCAATCCTAATTCAATCAGCATAAGGCTCCAAGAGCCATTTGGGTCTGAAAGCCATTTGCAGAACAAAAGGTGAGATTCTCAGTGAATCATTCGTGTGCTAATCCCATCAGTCTGAGTGATACTGGGACTCAAAGAGCCATTAAAGACAATGAGGAGAAAACAGGAAAGGCAACTTTGCTGAGCAGAATCATTATCTTACCCTTAAACACTAAATACAATATTATTTACCGTGATGTTATGTAAGGAAGCATATTTGAAATAGATTCTTAAATTTGAATCCTTCAGTCCCCTCTTTGAGAGTTCTTAAAAACTCTCACAAAAATACAAATTTAGACACATAAAGTTCATTCTTGTAACTGGTGTAAATTACAGGCACATATAACTTGCTCTGTGTTGTTCATCTGTAATTGCATGCTGACACAGAAACAAAACATGCAATTTAGGTTCCGTGAATTTTCTGCGTTGTGTATTTTTCATTTTCTTTTATGGTTGGAACTCATTTTCTCGTGAACAAGTTTCTGAACCATGAAGAATTATCTTCAGTCATCTGGTGTGTAATTTTGTTGAAAGATCAAGATTGCTTGTTGGTTAACTTGACATTAACCCGGTGCAGCACTCATGTAATGGTGCAGGCTTGTAGTCTTGATCATGTCGATGGATGACTGAAGGTTTCGTATGTCTCTGCGTTGTGTATTTTTCTTCTGTGTTGGTTGGCTCTGCAGTGGGTCTAGTTGTTTTCTTGAGGTTGTGGCTTCATATGCAGGTGAGACGGTCGTTGCATATGGATCTCGAAAAAAACCCATCAAGTTTTATCTGCACACTGTAAGACAGAAAACAGAAAAACAGAGAGCAGTATTTCTTCAAAACACTACGGTTGTAGCAGTTTAAACACTATGGTTCTATCGTTTTCAGAGTCTACTGTTGTCGTTTCATTCTTTCCCTATTTCTTAATTTATTTGACACCTATGGACCAGTGAGGTAAGGATGGACTAAATCGGGAAAGGCCTATGAGGTAGTGTCTTCACCCTGGGTTCACCCCCGAACGCCTGTTGCGTCAGTTCTTCCCAGGGCTCCTCATTGTCCGTGTCCTATTCTGTCCCTGTGTTGTGTACACACTGTACAGTGTGTGAGAAAATTGGCACATTTCCATTCTCCAGTGAAACATCAGTCCTAATAAACATCATTAACAGAGGATGGTGTCTGATTGTAGTGTTCTGCAGTAACATTTACGGCTGTGAGTATACTGAATGTCCCCCAAACAAAGGCTGTGACAGTCAATAAGTCTTTCATCTTTGTTATGAGTTACTGGGGAGATTAAGCAATCACAGCCCAAATGGTTAACACCTCAAAAAGCTTACCCACGAGTCCAATGACGAGTGGAGGGGTTGCTTCAAAGTAGCAAACAAATGTAGTACAATCTGCATAACGTTGTTAACTTGTCTTAAGTTATTTTTGTTTTTTCTACATTCTTTTCCAAAATGTCCGTGCTTGCCACAGTAAGAACAACTGGCTTCTCTAGGACTTTTGCGTTTCTGTTTCTCTGAATTGACCTTAAAGGAAGCTGCTGCAATTTTTACTCTTGCCTTTACATCAGAGTCTCTTTCCCAAGTAGCTAACTTGTCCAAGTTGCTTTGCAGGGTTCTACTGGACCATGTTAGTTCTAAGTAAGGCAAGGCCTTTTTATGTTCTGACAGAAGACCCTGAAACCATGCGCAAACTAGGGGACCATTATCACCTAGCACCTGCTCTGAAGTGTCAGCGATTCCGCTGTAAGCGGCAGCGGTCTGGCAAAATCTTTCTGTGTACTCACAAACAGTTTCCCCCTTCTTCTGTACACAATTGGTAATTTTCGACCAATCGATTTTGGGTCCTAAGATATTCTTTAGGATTTTCAAAACACCTTCTCTCAAATCGCCTTTACTGACATGTTGCAGTTCGGAAGTAACAGCAGACTCAAAATTGTTGAATTCAGATTCAGTTAGAATTTGTGACATCAGCTGTGTGACTTCCGGCAACGACATGTCGTAAAGATGTATTTTACTGAACAATGCTCTTCTAAATTCAGAAAAATTTGTGCGTGCTGAGGGTAAACTCTGGGAGAGTCTATCTATATCCTTAGGACCTAAAGATGTTTTGGCAACCGTTTGTATTTGGACAACAGAAGAGTTCGGAGTAACACTTTTAGTTCCCTGAGATCTTCTCCTAGCCCCACAAACCTGCACTGAATCTACAGGCTGATCAGTTACTGATTGGATGGCTACATTTGTTTCAATGAAAGCTTTTAAGGCAGGATAATTGTTATCAGGCTGACTAACTTCTTCCACATCAGTTTTTTCTGCATCTTTGTTGCGGTTTACTTTCTTAGTCAACGAAGATATTCTAGCATGGAGCTCTTTGATCTGTTTCTCTAGCTCAGAGTTGCGCTTAGACTGTTCTGTAGCTAGGGTTAAACCGAATTCTCTGTGACAGAAGATAATGCCTTTGACACTGTTCTTGCGAATACTTTCTCCTAGTACCTTTTTACAATCTTCGATTGACCAAACTTTGCCTGGATCAATGCTAAATTTCTTTGTTAAATTCAATCTGACTTCCTCAGTCACGATTGAGTCCATGTGCTCTGATAACAAAGACTTGAATTCGCTATCTGTCCAAAAAGGTGTAATCTGTTTAGTACTTTTCCTAAACATTTTGTGAATTTCTGTTACCACAAACAAAACACTAAAAACAAAAAACCTTCTCTCTACTGTCTTGCAAACAGAGGGTACAATCTTATTAGCACATGAGGCTAAATCTAATTCTAAAGCTAATTCTCTAGCTTACAGATAGGTCTTCTCTAGCAAGAGCATACACACAATATTAACATGTAACTGTTAATCTTCCCTGCCAACAACAGAGGATCAATTTCATCTCTAAAAGAAAACTTTTTAGAGGCTTATCTTTAGTTAACCAAACTCTACAGCTGTTTGTTAACTACTTCTCTGAACGGCGCAGAGGAAAACATTTGTACTGGTCTGCATTGGTTCTTTGAATGGAGTGTAACTCACCGAGTCTTTGGTTGTACAGAAAACATTCGTCTGGAACTCAGTCAGCTTTGTTGAGATCTTTGAGCTTGAAGTTTTCAATCTGGAGGAAGCTTGAAGTTTTAAGATTCAGTTCTTTGAGTTTCCTTCTTCTCCATCCGGGTCACAAGGCACCATCTGTTGTAAAGTTTTTCTTTGTTCGAAGCAGAGACCAGTGAGACAGTTGGGATCACGTTCAACGGAAGTTATTCTTTATTGAGAACTCCGCCGTACGCGGCTGTAGAAACGTCCAACATCTCTAATCTAACATAACTTTACATGGTATCTTATAGGCATTTTAGGAGGAGGGACTTTTGGGGGTGGAGACAAATTCAAACAAAGCATGTAAATGAGTATACAGGTTAAGGTAACACCCTAGACTGTGAGGGTCTGGCCAATCCTAATTCAATCAGCATAAGGCTCCAAGAGCCATTTGGGTCTGAAAGCCATTTGCAGAACAAAAGGTGAGATTCTCAGTGAATCATTCGTGTGCTAATCCCATCAGTCTGAGTGATACTGGGACTCAAAGAGCCATTAAAGACAATGAGGAGAAAACAGGAAAGGCAACTTTGCTGAGCAGAATCATTATCTTACCCTTAAACACTAAATACAATATTATTTACCGTGATGTTATGTAAGGAAGCATATTTGAAATAGATTCTTAAATTTGAATCCTTCAGATGCTATATGTGATTTTACCACAGTTAAGGTGAAGTGTGTCATTTCAGTGTGCTTTCAGGCAGGTTTTTAGAACACTTCTATGTCTGCCATTGGCTGATTGCACAAAGCCAAAGTTTTAATATTTTTTTTTAATAGAAATCAAGCTAAGAATGGCTTACTTACAGCTGTCTCTGCATACTAAGCTAGATAGGAGCATGTATTGTAGAAAAAAAGGGGGGAAAAGGACTACATTTACCCTAAGGGGTGTTCTTAGGCAGAACTTTTATAAAAGACCATTACAATATTTTAAACAATCTTATCTTAACTTTTGAATTTACGGAGCCCCCCAGTCCCACTTTGTCAAAAAAAATTCTCGTGGCCTCAAGATAGTAACTCGTGGCCTCAAGATACTATCTCGTGGCCTCAAGATAGTAACTCGTGGCCTCAAGATAGTAACTCGTGGCCTATCTTGAGGCCACGAGTTACTATCTTGAGGCCACGAGTTACTATCTTGAGGCCACGAGATAGTATCTTGAGGCCACGAGTTACTATCTTGAGGCCACAAGATAGTTATAATTTTTTTTTTTGACAAAGTGGGACTAGGGGGGCTCCGTATGAATTGCATCCATCAGAAAAAAAGAAAAAAAAAAAGAATCAAATGAGATGAAGAGTTTCATCTGTAAAGTAGGCTATTTAATTTACTGAATTATCAAAAAATAGGCACTACCCAGCTAACAGATTTTTGTTATAAGAACGTTCTTCAAATATTCAGTGTTGGTTCTGGGAACGTAAAAAATGTCTTGATGTTAGAGGAACATGTTTTAGAAGGTATGGTGTTCCTCAAATGTTCTTTCAACTTAATTTTGATTAAAAAATAAATATTCTAGGAACGTTGATTTGTAACATTCCAAGAACATAAAAATGTCCAGTTTCCTGAATGTTAATAGAATGTTATTTGAAGGTTAGTATGATGTTCTTTCAATCATTCAAACACATGCAGTGAACAAGCACTGAAATAAAGAGAAATAAGAACACAAACTACAACTTTCTTCAGCCACAGCCTTAGAGGATATCAACTGAAGATAAAACACTTAAGTTAAATCTCTGAAGATCTCAGCAGAGGAGGATTAAACAACTCCACAAACAGCATTACCATCTTCACTTATTACTAACCAGATTGACTATTTCTGTCAGACGTCTACAGAAGTTCTTATTGAGAACTAACAGAGGTTTAGATGTTAATGATTTATTGTTTAATTTGACGTTACAATCATGGTGATCAGCGTTTACTTTAGTTGGACTCTTGACCCCTGACGCTTGTTACATTTTTACAGGCATTGCAGGTGTTTTCAGAAAACATTTCTGCATTGATAAAGCAGATCAACATGACTGCATCACTGGTCATGTGACTGCATTAAAGTGGTAATAAACAACTGCTTTGTATGTAGTTTTGCTAATTTTTAGAATTGGAATTTTTTTTAGCATTAAGTTATAAAGGCAAACGATTTGATAAACATCATTTGTAACACTGAAGTGATTTGTGTAAGATTGTCCAAAACTATGTGCAAGTTAAAATGTTGAGACACACTTAGACATCAACACTCATCATACAAACCTCAACCTCTGACAATCAAAAAATAATTCAGCTGCATAATTTATACATGCCACGATGCATGCTGGGAGCCATGAATATGTTTTGTGTGCTAGCATGAAGCATGTCACCATTGTTGTGCTGATCACAAATGCTGATTGTTGATGTCTGTGAGTGTATAAATGACAAAAAACAAGTTTTAAAAAAAGTTAACAATGACAGTGTTATTTACATGGGGTGTGACAAGGCCTCTCAACCAGAGCTGGAGTGGTCGCATGCAGGCCCAGCGGAATAACAGAAGAAGTTGGACTCTGAATGAGGTTGCCATGCTCCTGATTTTCAAGGCGCACTATAGTGAGAGCCAAGCCTTCACATTGTATTTCTGAGATAAAAATATGGATGACCCAAAACATTTTGTGTCTTAATAGTGATAAGACAGAGGTCTTTCTTATTGGCTCTCCTCATCAGCTTCGTAAAGCTGGTTCACTAATGTTAAACGTAGATGACTCTGTTTTGGATTCTAAACTAAATTAAAAAATGTAGTTTTATTTGTTATATTCGAATTTGTCTTTTGACCCGCATGTGCATTATACTGTTAAGAATTCCTTTTTTCATCTCAGAAATATTGCTAGACTTCGCCTATGCTATCTTTTCCTGTGACTGAAAGGCTTATCAATACTTTCGTTTTTTCCCGCATTGACTACTGCAATGCACTTCTTGTTGGGGTTCCTAAAACCACACTCAACAAACTGAAATGTGTGCAAAATGCTGTTGCTAGGATCCTGACTGAAGTCAGAAGAAATGAACACATTTCTTCAATACTGAAGTCCTTGCACTGGCTCCCGATCAGGTTCTGCGTTGATTTTACAATCCTTATGCACACATACTGTATAAGGCACTGCATGGTCTGGCCCCACAGTATTTGCCTGCGCTTTTAACTGTATAATTTCCTAAGCGTCATTTGCGCTCCTCTCAAGCAGGTGTTTTGGCTGTTCCACAAACACGTTTGCGATCTGTAGGGGACAGGACTTTCTCATCCTTTGCTCCTAGACTCTGGAACGCACTTCCTTCTCATATTAAAGATGCAAAAAATCGAAGCATTTTTAAATCCAACCTAAAAACTTTTTTTTAGGTTAGCTTTTTCTTGATGGTTTTAATTATTTTGAATTACAGAGTGTTCTCTTGTTTTTTGTACGCTTTGTATTTCTGTGTATTTTTTTATTTTAATTAATACATTTTTCTCTCTCTTTGTATTTTTATTGTGTAAAGTGCCTTGAGAAGCTGCTAAGGGGCTAAATAAAATAAAGTTTATTACTATTATTATAAATTATGGATCTTTCTTTGAGAGAAGCTGGACAGAGAGTTCAGCTCAATATAAACATCGTGCCACAGTCAATGTCCCTGGACAACAAGGATGGATCCAGCATTCACTGCTTTTTCCCCACGATGCATGACTCGTGAAAATATATATGCTGTGATGTTGATGAAATTCTTTGACCAGGGGCCTGTTTCAGAAAGGAGGTTAAGTGAAAACTCTGAGTATGTTAACCCTGAAATGAGGGAAACTCTGAGTTTTCTGTTTCAGAATGGGAGGTATGTTAAACCTAAGAAAGCAGAGTAAGTCAAGCCTGTTTCAGAAAGAGAGGTAACTTATACTCAGAGTCAGTTACCATGGTAACTTACTCTGTGAACCTAACCTGGTCGGGAGCAGGTTTTCTTCAGTAAACCCAGTTTCTTTCGGTCTCCTCCCCTTTTTAAAGTGGAAGTGGTGTTTAAACACCTCATTCAGTCTTTCAGTACATTTTTATTGATAAAATTAATCTTTTAGAGATAAGGTAGAGATAAGAATACCCGTTTATACTTAGATTTAAACTTAGATTCTATAGGCTACTTCACCTCTCTGTGGCAGCAGAAACTCTTTATCCCCATGTGATGAGCATTTGGTTGAGTACACTTTATAACACTATTTGTCATAATTTCTGGTGTATTGAGTAGGCGACTTACAACTGCCTGGGGTTCTGTTAGGACAGGAGGCTCCAAAAGACAGATATTACCATCAGAATCTATTGGGACCAACAAAAATAACCCAAAGTAAAATAAATGGAAATATCAAAAATAGCCTATATAAAAAATAACACATGTAAACCTCTTACATTTTATGAAGGCCCTTGGATTTTCGGAAGTGACTGGCTCTGAAGTCCGTCCAGGAATTCCCTCAGCCAAAAATGCTGCTGCACTGCTAGACACTGGATGCTTTAGTTATTTAATATGTCACATGTTTGTAAAGTCAGGTAGCCTATTAAAATTAGGTTGAATAACATACTGTTCTTCCAGTTTCACCTCTGAACAGTGGCGGAGCCAGAGGGGGGTCCGGGGTGGCACTGGACACCCCTGACATGCGATTGGCCACCCCAAAATTGTATTTGCTACTGGCAGTTGCTGATGCTGATTAAAAAAAAAAAAAAAAAAAAAATTACGTTCGCCGGCAGCGCGGCGCGCGCGCAGTTTTCAAACGGACGAGCAGAGGACGAGAGATAGTTGCAAGATACCGAACTTCACCGAATAAGAAAACATCATAGCCTATTTGAAGTAAGTTTTTAAGGTTTAGCATCAGGGGGGTGTGCTCCGAACACATTCGGCCTAATACACGCATACAGTAGGCTACCTTGCCGTGTGTACGTTGTATACAAATGTTCTAGCTAATGTGAGGATAGGAGATCAAAACGCAGGCAAAGAAGAGCAGAAACAAGCGATATCATAATGCGATCACTAGGACTGTGAAGCTTTATGGGTGTAGGGTGTTGATGGACTCGTTCTACTGTGTTTTGGTCATCATTAAATCTGATCTAGATGTAGTCTTTGATAAAAATACGATTTTCTCAGCTTTTTGCTCATGTTGCTTTTTATGAAACTTGCTAACATTCAAGTGGTGATAAAAGAGACGCACAAAGCTAGAATAAAACAGATTTTTTATTTTTTTAAAGCACAGGGTCTGTTCTTTCTTTTGGTATGTTCAGATATTCATACAATACATTTTTTTTACTGGAAAGAGTTAAGATAAAAATGTTGGTAATTGGATGATGATTAGAATATAATTGGAATCATATTTTAAATTTGGCATATTTTTGAACAGGGTCAATTAAAAAGAAAGGGAGAGATAGGCTTTAAGAGTTCTTTTTAATAAGCACAAACATAGTCCAGTCATTTTATGAAAAAAGGTTTAACAAATTGCAACAGAAGCAAACTCAAATAATTTTGTATCCTCATATGTCCTGAGTAAGGAAAAAAAGTCCAGAAGAATCCCATTAGGGGAAAGTTTTGAAAACTGTTTCTGGGGATTCACTTTTTATTTTACCTTTAGTCTTCAGCATTTTCCTTACCATTGTCTCCTGTTCTTCCTTCAGACTCGTCCCCCAGAAACAGTCCCACGGACCCAGCCCCAAACCCCGTCTCTTAAAAATGAATAAAGGCTGGTTTCTAAAGTACTTCTTCCTGCCTCTATGTATTAATGCTCATGGGTAGCCTAAATGAGTTACATTCAGACCTTAACATTAAGTATCTTACAGTTATAACAAGATTCAACCAGACATTTTCACCTGGCTATACCCAATGTTTAGATCTGTTGTGCAAATTAGCACATACATAATTAGATTATGCACCATTTGTCCATGTTAACAAACAATTAAAAAAAAAACTTGTAATACATTTTTTGTTTGTCTTGATGCAAGTAATCAACTCAGTAATTTTCATGGTGATATCTAAAGGTTAAAATTTTTACCCTATTCACGTAAGAAAAAGAATGAATAGGTGTATGAATAGGATATATTTGGGTCTTTTTTGAAACTTTCCCCTAATGGGATTCTTCGGGACTTGTTTTTCCTTACTTAGGACATATTGAGGATTCAAAATCAGTTGAGTTTGCTTCTGTTGCAATTTGTTCAAGGTTGACCCCCATTTTGGCTTAAAATGACTGGACTAACAGGCAGATCAGATGCAAACAGACCCCAGCCCTTGCATCACCACTGGCTAGTCAGAGTCAGTGTGGTCAGACTTCAGGACCAGCAACAGTTCAGAGCATCTACCAGACACAGGCAGTCAATCACATACCAAATTCAGGAATTTAAGTTGAGAAGATTTTGCCAGATTAAAAGGATAGTTCACCAAAAAATGAACACAAAAAAAATTATAAATTAAATAATTAGAATTAGAAAGAATAATTATAAATTATTATAATGAAATAATTATGTTGTATTAAATCTTCCTAGGATAAGATTTTATATTGATGGGCAATAAAATTGTTTAAATTTTTCAATGTCTGCTTGATGCCTGCTATATCTAATTAAAAAATTTTTTTTGTTGTAAATGTTAGGGTTTTTTTGTAAATAAATGCAGCAGTTCATAACAGACACATTCTACGGTATCTTATCTTCTTGGTGCTTCAGCTTTGTTTTCTGCAAATATTTTGGATGTTCAACATTATAGACACAAACAGAGTGACCCAATTCCTTCCATAAGCTTTTCCATTGTGTGTGTGTGTGCGTGTGTGTGTGTGTGTGTGTGTACCCCCGCAAGTAGCAGTGGCCACCCCCTGGCCACCCCATGTATAAAACTCTAGTTCCGCCACTGGGTGAATAGCATAGGCTACTATTACACAGTAGCGATAACTTTAAGCGCACCAGAATGAAATATAATATTCAGAAGTAAACAGCATAGCTGACTTACAGATTCAGTTAACATCCACAAATGAATAAGCGCATCGATTCAGGGAGCAGTGCAAAGTGCCCGTGCAAAATCAGTTTTTGTGAGCTGATCGCCGTCAAAAAAGTTCAGGAGATATTTCTTAGTGATGGCTGATTTCAACAGTTTCAATATGATAGCATTTTGAAAAAAAAGTGTCATGAATTTATTGCATTTTTGGGGAAAAATAATCTGTTTTTATAATAGATCTTTGAAAATCCAAATCTGGATTTGAATTTTTTATGATATTATAACCTAAAGATGCTATGTGAAAGTTTGAAACAGAAAATAGTGTTTTTCATCTTGCCACTTTCTTGGTAAAGAAAACACATTTTTACTCAAATTAATCAAAATGGATTTTTCACGTTCTGGAACCAAACTATAATATTCAGAAGTAAACAGTGTAGCTGACTGAGTGTTTATGTCAGAATGTTTATTTTTAAACCACAACCTTCTTGGGGCTTCTTTGACCGAAACAACCCTCTAATGTCAGAATGTTTATTTTTAAACCACAACCTTTTAAAAATGATATATTTAACGATATCTTTAGCATTTCTCATCCAAACAACGTCAAACTTGGCACTGCACTTACTCGTGCCCGTGGCAAGACACCTGTCAAGTTTGAAATCCATCAGACTAACGGTTCGAGAGATATGTGGTTAACAGACACACACACACACAGACAGACAGACAGACAGACACACAGACAGACAGACGTTTCTGTAATTTATAGATAGATATTTAAGTTTTTTTCAATAAAATGATTTAGTATTTGACTAACCAATTATTTCTTTATAATACACTTAATATATTTGCGAGATTTCTATCAAAATATTTGAGAATGTTGAATTAAACTGATGCGTTTCAAGAAACAAAAATATTACTTAATTAAAATCAATATTATTAATATATTTAACACACTCTTAAGAAATTGAGTAAGTTTACTCAATTAAAACAATGCACCCCTCTCCCACCCTCTGACATGACGACAACTCGACGGTTGGTTGAGCGCAGGCTGTTTGAACTCTCCAATCTCCACCGTGTTGCCAGACGTACGATAATTATTGTATTTGTACGATAATTTTGACCTCTGTACGATGTAGGCTACGATAATTTCAGAACTGTGTGACACTTCAAATGATGGTCGTTCGTTGTAATCATAGGGCTTCTATACTCATTGATCTAGCTGTGGATTGTCTACCGGGAGAAGAACGTGAAGAGAGAGGGATCGAGAGACCTTGCGTGTGTGTGCTAGTGTGCCTCACGAAGCGCATGTAAGGACCCAACCAATCAATTGTAAGTGCGGGCGGGCTTTCGCAGTCGTCGATTTCACAGCTTTAAAATTTACTCAATTTTTTGGAGTGTAAAAATGTTTCACCAAAAAAATTTAGTAAATAATAGTTAAACTTTTTACAGCTTGTTAGGAATTGTAAAAACTGTAACCGTTTAATTAATACTGGCACAAACAAATTTTTACACCTGTTCAATTTACATTGAGGAATTCTGTATCTTCTTGTCGAGGGTAGCAGTTCATAACAAGAATGGAGTGCATGGGACGGATCACTCAAAATCCTTCTGGCTTTCTTCCGTGTGCATTGTTCATAAAGAGACTAAATGTTAAGATGGTCTCTCTGCCCTATCAATTTCATAGCATGTGCACAATAGATGTGCACAAGTGACGAGAAGATTTGGAGGTTAAACAAGTTTTGAGAATGCCAATTGTGAAATGTACCAAAGCAACTGAGAAAAACTGTAAATTTGGAGGATATAAGATTATTATACCTTTTTTTTTTTTTTTTTTTTTACATATTAGGCTTTGCTCGTACAGGCTAAATGGTAATGTTGAATCTACACAGGTTACATCAAGGCTTATTTATTGTCTAAAGCCCTATTCGCACGGGATTAGTATTACCCCTGGACCTCTGTAATTAAGAAATTACCCCCTGATGTCTGTGTTTTTGGTGGCTCATTCACACGGGCAAATAAATGTCCGTAATTCCCTCGAGTTTACGGACTTTACAGCGTGCGCCCACCACTGATCTATAGAATGACTCATTATATAGATCAGTGGCGCCCACCCATTCACACTTCACTAGCTGAACGTGCTGAAACGAAGATCGCGCTGCAGTATTGCAATTCAAAAAAAGAACTTATTTAAAACCAATTTATTAGAGAAATATATTATATATATTATAGAATATAATATTATTGTATAAATATATAATATATCTTCTTTTTCTTTTATTCTTTGTCCATATTTACAACAAGCCTGCCTGAAGAAGGTATTATAAATACAGAAACGTCGCGATAGGCTTGTTTTTCTAATCATTTTATTTGGTTTATTTCATTTTATATAATTTTTACTCTTTCGCACTTTGATTTCTTGAGATATTTACAGGATAGACGTCTTTAGAGGCCGTGTGAGACAAATAAATGCTCCACGATACAGACTACTAAGTTACACTACCACAAAAAGCGTCTAACTTTCCAAAAGAGCTTCCATGTTGCGCCATAATGCTTAATTTGACGTTTCCATGACAACGGTCCGAGTTGAGCTTCCGGATCACGTCTTTACTGTAGTTTGTTTTCTCTTTTGCAGCACTTCATAGTTTTTTTGGAGAAAAACTATAATCGGATTGGAGTAGAGCATATCGAGATATTTTATTGTTAATATAGTTTTAATACAGACGTAAAATGGACTGTTAAACGGCCCATAATGGTTACGTTATTTAGGAAATGATAGGCTCACAGAAAAACAGCCCAAATCACAGACATGGGGATTCGCACGGGACTGGTATTATCAGAGGACCCCTGTGTTGGCCGAAATACGGTAGGGAATTTTCGGGGGAATTTTTACAGACATTTTTACAGACATGGCAGATCGCACGGGATAAAAATCACAGACGACCTCTGCGATTATTACAAATTACCGGAGGTCCCTAGGTAATACTAATCCCGTGCGAATAGGGCTTAAGAATGTTAAAAATCCCAAATGTATCATTACTTAGGTTTAATCCAACACTGAAGACAACACTGCTGTTTGTTGTACAACAATTGTTTGTACAACAAAAGCCAAATTAGATGTTTTGTTTAAACGCATAGCAATTAGGTTTTGATTCCCTACGGTTCTCTGTCCAGCAAAATGTTTAGACAAAATCCTAATTAATATGACTGAAGGTCTTGTTTGAATGTGCTATACTATATGTTAATGATAAAGATCAGTATAATTTTACAATAGGGCTGCCATTAATTTGAGCTGAGGTTTAAACCGGATGCAGAATTGTAGCTGATTCCAATTTGAATGTAAAGAAGTAGAATCAAATTGAATAAACTTTAAATATCTTCAAACTGTATAGCTAACTGCTAATAATTTTTTGACACATAGTTTTTTTCAGTAATAACCCCAAAATACACTCAACACATGGACATTTTTTAGAACTATTAGATGGTAATAATCAATGTTACTAGTACTAAATACTAGTTCTAAATTAAGTGAGTGAAGATCAGCATTAGTCCACTATGAGTGTTCACTATAAGTCTCAAGACATAATACAGGTGAAAATGTCTACAAGGTGAAAAAAAATAAATAAAAAAATCATAGCATGTGGCTGACTGGGTGGAATGGCAGTTCATTTCTGTGTAACTGGTGTAGATTTACTGAGCTGAGAGTAAGAGGTCTGAATTTACTTCTGGTTTCTCAAACTCAACCTCCCAAGACCTCACTTGCTGATGCCTCAGCGCAGACTAGAGAGAGAGCTGATCAGAGCTGATGAGACTCCGGACTGTGAATTCACAGAGGGGGGCTCACACAATTAACAATAAACAGTCTGGGGGCTGATGTAGCGTCAGGGAACCCCTGAAGCAGAAAGCAGGAAAAGTCTATCTATCTATCTGAATTGTCTATTTTAATGTTAACCAAATACATTTACATTATAGCCTATAACTATAATGTTGCCTAAAATTGTATGCTACTAACTTTTAATTAATAAAATTGTTCAATAATATTGTAATTAATTTAATATAAAACACCCACGATCATTGAATGTATTGCATTATGTGAATATCCTTCGCCAAATGACCTCAAGCACAAATAAAAAATAATAATAGGCCTAATTAATTAGGCTAAATGGTCACACTTTAACCAGTTTTAACTACTATGTACTAACATTTAAATGAATCATTACAGCTCTTAACTCATACCACGAAATCTGTCCCAATAATAGCCGTTTCCCACCTCAACAGCAGCAAAAGTTTTTACAACATGAACACAATGAGTAGGCCTACAGTGCCGAACTTTTTAATGCAAGTAGGCAACATATAAATAAAGTGACCAATTAATAACAAAATAATGAATACTTACAAGATTTCTGTCATTGAGGGAAACGTTGGAATGACATCTATGGCCATGCACGAGACAGCGAAGGCTTTCCACTGGGAACACTCACAGCCATGAGGACACGCATTCGGATGTCCGATCACACACACAGGTGACAGCATCAACATTACCAGCACACGTGTCGCCATGATAGAAAAAGGATAGATTTATTTTCTTCCGCTGGAAAACTGCAGCCTCTCCACTCGGTTTGGACCATAAAGTAGTCACACAAACACCGACGAGCAGTTTAAAGCTCTTGCTTTAAGAAAACTTGCTTGAGTGTGAGAGTCAGTAAGTGAGTAAGAGAGTCTGCGAGTGAGGCGGACGCTGAGGCGCCCTTGCGGTTACTATGGGAACTGAATAGTTCTATGCGACATAATAGAAACGTCTCTCGTTTACTAATAATTGCGTGCAGCTATTATTCTTATTTAAACGCACAGGAGAACTTCTTAAAAATTCGCAAAATCACAAATAGGAATAGTCAGGTTAATAATAGGGTAATAGGCCTAGTCAATTTTCATTTCAGTTACAATATGCAATGGATTATCAAAAATAAAGCAACATAAAGAACATAATTTTCAGGAAATTATGTAGTCTAAAGAATTTATTTAATATATATATAGGTGATATTTTATATTTTATTATATGTGTATATATCTTAAGTGAGCAAAATATAGCCTATAGGCCTAAATAAGTTTTGACAATTATGTAAATTACAAAAGTAAATGATATAGGCTATATGTAAATGTTTCAAAGTGTCAATTATACGGTGGCCGAGAGAGCTCAACGCGCTGCAACTGAAGAAAACACATGCAAATAGAAAAACACATGCAAATTAAGAAAACATCTTCATCAGTTTCACAACACATGTGTGCAGTGGTTAAAGTGGGATTTGGCAGGTGGGGGAACCCTAACACTTTGTGTAGGTGCAACAGGGAAAAATGACTTACGTGGGACAACATATTGAGTATTGTGATATAGCAATACTTTTTGGGACAAGAGTGTCACTGTGGCACAATACTTATTTAATACTTATTTTAATGTTTTTATTTTGGTCCATCTACATCTACACTGATATGATGATGATACTATGTTGAAATTGCTGAACACCATGATATGGAACATAACCTTGTTTTTCATAAAAATGGGAAGTCCAAAACTGACTGAAATGTGAGGTAGGTAGGCCTAGGGGGGTTCGGGGGCATGCTCCCCTAAGAAAATTTTGATTTCTCGGACTTACAAATGTGCAATTTAGAGCTTTTGAAGGCAAAAAAAAAAAAAAAAAAAAGAACAGAAAAAGATAATAGCTTTAAAACTTTGTCATTAGATATTTGTCAACAACCTGCTCTCATCTTCATCTTTCTTTTCTCTCAGTCTTCTTATCCTGGCTGCCCTATTTCTTCCACTCCTAAAGCTGAACTTTGACTGATAGTCTTTTCATTTTCGTCTGTGTGAGTGAAGAAAGTAAACATAGGCTCAACTTATATTTATATTTTTATGAATAATGTTTTGAGACAAGTTAATTGACTCAAGGCTACCAGGAAAGCTGTAACCTAAGTCAGTATTGCCAATATTAACCTTCTACAAGCTTTGGAATTTGAAAACGTCTGTTTTTAAATGTTTAAAGTAATTTTAAATAATACAAATTATAGTCTACGTTTAACGCAGTTGGTGTAATTGACAGACGTTCCCTTAGGCATCAAGCGCTGTGGAAACGCGTCAAAGCATTCTCATTTATATATAGCTTACTATAAAAATAAATATTAAAATATATTATAAGGGAAAACAAATGTCCAGCGAATATCGAACCTAAAACTAACTGTAGTGCGCTCAACCACCGTGAGTGAATTTCACGCATTTGTAATCGCTGGCGTTCAGCGGGGAGGGGAGACGTGAACCGGTGTAAATGCACTTAAATCAGACAGGAGAACTGAAACTGAGAACGTAACGTCGGGAAGCGTGTTTGTGAAGGCAGGCCAGGGTTGGTAAGTTATTCAGTTTTGATTTGATGAATGATGAGAATCATTGAATTTAATAAGAATAATTTGATTTGATTGGAATCTATTTATTTATTAATTTATCTGAGGTGCCGGAACGCAGTTCCGGCCCACTTTAACCCCTGCATGTGTGCTCCAAATACTCACAACACAACCAAATACAGAAACGCGCTGCAAAAGTTCACAACACAACCAAATACAGAAACGCGCTGCAAATAGAACAGAACACAACGGAAATGTTTCCGGGGAACCCAATAAGTGACGGACCCGGCTGGGACGTGCTTACAGCTGTCTACTTTTATTATTATTAATTTTTTTTGCAAAACATACAGAGATGACACGTTTATGACATAATACTTTGTATACAATATACAAAATGTATTTACAATATGTTCAATGTCATAAGAATACTAAAAAGAACAATGAGCTGAAGACTAAAATAAATAAATAAATAAAGAAAAAAAGAGAGAGAAAAAGAACATGAGGGAAAGACATTAATCTATACATCAGTTACATTGTACAAATTTTGTCATGTTATGTTAAAATAAGTTTCAAAAGGGTCCAAATATGAGATGGCAAGTTTTAAAGTTGAGACACTCACACACTGATATAACGCATATTTTAAAAACTTTGTTGTATAAAATGTATATTTATTTGCAACAGTTATGTTAACAGCAATAATACTGCATTTCTGGTAAGAACAGCTATTCAGCTGATGGACACGCGCTGCGTTGTCATGGGAACACCCCAGGTGAAAATAATGAGGAAATTACGTTGTCTTTCGTTGCTCCCTTCATCAACATAATGGCACACAAGTGCCCCGCTCCCTCCAAAGTGCCCAATTCAAGGGCTCTGCCGTCTGCCCTTTTAAGAGAGTAGGGCATAGGTAAAGCCATAGACAGTATAAGAAGCTCACGAGCAATAAGCACGTCCCAGCCGTCCGTCCGTCACTTATTGGGTTCCCCGGAAACATTTCCGTTGTGTTCTGTCCTATTTGCAGCGCGTTTCTGTATTTGTTTGTGTTGTGAACTTTTGCAGCGCGTTTCTGTATTTGGTTGTGTTGTGAACTTTTGCAGAGCGTTTCTGTATTTGGTTGTGTTGTGAGTATTTGGAGCACACATGTGTTGTGAAACTGATGATGATGTTTTCTTAATTTGCGGGTGTTTTTTCTATTTGCATGTGTTTTCTTCAGTTGCAGCGCGTTGAGCTCTCTCGGCCACCGTATAGTTCACCCAAAAATGAAAATTAGCCCATGATTTACACAACCTCAAGCCATCCTTGGTGTATATGACTTTCTTCTTTCAGAAGAATACAATCAGAGTTATATTAAAAAATGTCTTTGCAAAATTTTTTGAATTCCATCAAAGTGCATCTATCCATCATAAAAGTGCATCTATCCATGATAAAAGTGCATCTATCCATGATAAAAGTGCATCTATCCATCATAAAAGTGCTCCAGAGGCTCTGCGGGGGTTAATAAAGGCCTTCTGAAGCGAAGCGATGCCTTTGTATAAGAAAAATATCTGTATTTAAAACTTTATTGACTAAAATACGCCACAAGAGTAACACTTGGCGATGTATGACGTAGGATGTAGGAGTAAGCGTAAGCTTTGTTGCCTCTCGCAGTTCAAACAAACAGGGCTGGGCAACAAACTCAAGCTCCTCCCACATTCTCTTTAAAAAAATTGTTTTAGGCTTCTAATTCGTGACTGGTGTTTTGTTTTGCTCGATCCTCTGCGCTTCCACGTTCGTCATTACGTTGTGTGTCAGGTCATGTGTTACTCTTTCGCCGTAAATCGATGCGTATGGCCATCTGCTGTATTTTAGTCGATAAAGTTTTAAATATGGATATTTTTCTTACACAAACGCATCGTTTCACTTCAGAAAGCCTTTATTAACCCCCGCAGAGCCTCTGGAGCACTTTTATGATGGATAGATGTGCTTTGATGGACTTCAAAACTTAAACGGCCATTCACTGCCATTATAAAGCTTGGAAGAGCCAGTATATTTTTAAATATAACTCTGATTGTATTTGTCTGAAAGAAGAATGTCATATACACCTAGGATGGCTTCAGGGTGAGTAAATCATGGGCTAACTTTCATTTTTGGGTGAACTATCCCTTTATCCCTGGTGATGAAAGTTAATATATGCTAAATAAAATGATATATTTAAAAAAAGTATTCTAGTATTTTAAATACAAAAATACAGTCTCTCAAAGTATTTAATTACAAATTACATTTCATTTATTTTTGTTAAGGAAAATACAAATTACAAAATACTCAAAAGTAATTAAATACGTATTTCAAATACATGTAATTAAAATACTGCCCATCTCTGGCTGTTGCTAGCTTCTCATAACACTGAAAAGCTACTTTACAAACGGTGGAAGTCTGATGTGTGGCCCGCCTGGTCTGAAATACTTGCTAACTACAAAAAGAGAAGCAGTTTTGGTGTCTGGCAAAATTATTTTAAAGAGCTGGAATGTCTGGAAAGTGTGTCTATCTGGTTTTTCATCTGTCTTCTGTGTGAGAGTGAATCGTTTAGTTGGTAAGAATGACTTCTGCCTGTAATCTCTTACCAACAATACCAATCATTTGTAAATCTACCAGCCCAAAATTTAATCTCACCACGTTACTAATGACTAAGATGGCTATTCTGACTTTCTTCTGATGTTATCTGTGGGGGAATGTCATTAGGTAAGGCTTGTTCACAAAAAATAAAATAAAAAAAAATAATAATTTAGAAAGCAACTGGAGGCAAGATTGTGCAATCAATTCTTAAGGTCAATATAAGTCTTTTTGTGGCAAGTGACCCAGGTAAGTGTGGCAAGTGACTTCAAATTTATCGTGTTTATGCATAGGTTAACTTACTGAATGGACATGAATGTGTTAGTTATTTGGCCCCTGTTTTTTCTACTTGTGACTTTATGGTTTCTATTAGGCCTAGTGTTGAGCTCATTTGCATATTTAAAATAGATTTTTCAAAGAAACTTGTAAAACAAAAATGTTACTTTTCATGTATACTTTCACTGTGTGAGGTTTGATTGTGATAGGAGTAAAGGAAAAAATAAGTCCATTAGGGTGTATTTTGGGCATATTCGATTAGTATATTGCTCATTTGCGTATTCAAATTCATTTTCAAAGAAACTTCTAATACAAAATGTTTTACTTTTCTTGTAGACTTTCATTGTGTAAAGTTTTATTGTGGTAGGAGTAAAGGAGAAAATTAAGCCTATGCGGGTGTATTTTGGGTAGCCTTACCAGTATATTCGATTAGTGTATAGCTCATTTGCATATTCAAATTAATTTTCAAAGAAACTTGTAATACAATTTTTTTTTTTTTACTTTTTATGGGTACTTTCATTGTGTTTCATTTTGATAGGAGTGAAGGAAAAAAATAGCCCCATTGGGGTGTATTGTTGCCTGGCCTTATTGGCACACATCTCGGATTGATGAGAATTTAACATATTTCCTCAACTAGGATTTTTTAGGACTTTTAGTATGTTGTTCTGGACACCTCATAGAAATGATCTATGCTGAAAATGATCTATGCTGAAATTCTATTTTTGGCTCCAAAACAAGTTACTTTGCCTGGACTACAGTGTCTCAGTCAATTTGAAATCATTTTAAGCAGATTACAAAACTACCTCAGGTTAGCATTAGTTAGGCTATCTGTTAGTGCCTATTCCAAAAATAATTATTCAATGAAATAATGAATGAAAAAAAAAAATATTGACAGCCTATATTATGAATAAAAAAATAAAAAAAATTAGTTATTGTATTCCACTGTATTCCAAATAAGTAAAACAAATCAGAGATGTATATTATTACATTACATCATCACTATGGCTCTTTCCGGATAGGCCCTATCTGAATAATAGCAGCAAATGAAGCTGAATTTTCTAAAGTGCTAAACTCTTTTATCTTCATTCGCGGAGGTCTGCGTAATCAGGGTCGTTCGTCTACGGCGCACACTTGGGATGTTTGGACGGTGGACCCCAGACTATTTTAAAGACTGTATTAATAATGTGTATAATACATATTATTATATACTACTACTACTACTACTAATAACAATAACAATAAAAACGACAACAACTATTAGGCTATATATTATAATTATGTTAAATAATAAACAACACTGCACACTATCCATTCCTTGTGACTGTATAATAGAATAGAACAGAACAGAACAGAATAGAATAGATGATTACATTTACATTTAATCATTTAGCAGACTCTTTTTATCCAAAGCGACTTACAAATGAAGAGAGCAATAAAAGAAGTCAAATCAACAATAGAGCAACAAAATGCAAATGTCAGCTAGACCAGCGCAGCACACGTAGCAAGGATTTTTAAAATGTAAATTATAATAGCCTATAGAATAGTAAGCGTTAGTATTATTGAGTCAAATGTTGGCGAAATATATAGAATAGAATAGAATAGAATAGAATAGAATAGAATAGAATATATGAACAGAGCCTATTAGACATTCATTGATATGAAGGAGTTCTGAAACGTAACAGGAAACGTTACGGCGCGGGTGGCAAAACTACAACTCCCATGATTCATAGCGCTTGTTGTATTCCTGTTAGGCGGCCAGTTCAAGTTGCCATAGCAGAGGATGTCGGTGCCTTACAATGATCACCTAAGATAACCATCAAACCTCTGGGCGCACGGGTAGGGGGAGTTTGACGTACTTTTCTTGTAGTTTTACAATTGAGTGATTCGGTATTATATTATACAAACGGACAAGGCTTTGTAACATCTTAGGAAAGAAAGGCTGTAAGTTAAGCATAAAGCTAACTAACGTTAGCTCGATAGTTCTGTGCCAAGTCGAGTGTTTACAAGGTCTTTATTTTCATCAAATAGACGATTTCATTGACTAGACTAGTGTTCCTCAGCCTTAAACCTTTAATTAATCTGAATACTTTCTCGCCAGGTGTAATTACACGCGTCTTCTAGCTAGGCAAACAGATAATGCATGTGTCAGGATTGGAAAGGTGGTTTTTGATTTCAGTTTAGTGCTGTTGCTTATTTTCAGGCATTGGCTCATGTCAGCATGGACTCCTCCAGTGAATCTGACACCTTTGACAGACCCAGGGGGCATCGATCGCGGGTCAGGGAGAGCCGAATAAGACCTGACAGCAGGTTTCCTTGGGATACACATGTATCTGACATATCAGACAAAATTGACACTTTAGCAAACACTCTACAGGTAAGCTGCCTTCATGCATTGTCTGCTCTGTTGTGTACAGCTGGGATCACTGCGGTCTTTTCTTTTGACATGCAAGCTTATGCTTTTGTGCAGGATACAAGCCGAAATCTAAACAAAGTGGATCAGATGTTGGGACAGTATAAGGAACACACAGACGACCAAGCTGAAGCCATGGTGACGGTGAGTATCGCAACCCAGAGTTGTATGGGATTGTCTCTGATTTCAGATAAGGGTGTTGTTCTGAGAGCTTGTCCTGTGTTTTAGCTGAGGGAGAGCTTAGAGGAGTCCATCCAGCATCTGCAGGGTCAGCGGCTGAAGAGGAGCACGGGTGGCTGGAGCGCCTCACTCTCCACACTGCACACCAGTGACCTGGAAGACGCCAGCGCCTCAGGTGCAGCACAGGCTAGGACTTGCTTCATGAAATGAGTGGAAGCTTGTCTATACATTTTATTAATAGTGTGTTAATGCTAATATATGAAGCACAGTATTATACTCTTTACTGGTGATGGAAAACAAGTGCATTATTCCTAATAACTATATTTATTTATGCCAAACATTTTATAACACACCTCTGAAGCATAGTTGCTATAGTAACGAACACAACTTTCACGCGATGCTGATTGATAGACAACAGCACACCGCAACAACTTTGTCGTCGTTATTGTTGTGATTATTTCAGCAAACAATTTACTTTATACATTCAGTTTAACAACATTAAGTTATGGCAAACTTAATCATTCCACTGAACTGTGCACAGCATTTTAGACACATTATGTTCTTGCTCCCTGCATCCAATAAATGTACGTCTAAGAATGAGCGGGGTAATATCAATGGTATGATTAATTTTAGAAATTTGTATCAGAGCTAAATGTATCTTAATTTTATAATCAAAGCTTTGCTGTTAATGAGCTTGCGCTTGTTGTAGCTCTAAACTTTGCTTGCGCACCTGCAATACTAATGGAATAGTCCACTCTAATCCATAATGGGTTAGATTTACATTCGTGCAGATGTAATAATAATGTTGTAATAATTATTATTACAAATTATTATTAATTAATAATTAAAATGTAATAATAATGTTAAAACTTTAATGGTGAAATCCTGATCAAACAAAACATGATTAAAAAATGAGTAGGTTATGATTTATAAAGGCTTCTGTGTATTTGATGGGGCCCCCTGATTCAATGGGGCCATTATCTTCTGATAATAATAATAATAAGAAATGTATCAGGATATATAAATGATTTCTTAAGGATCATGTAACACTGAAGCTTTGCTTTCACAGAATAAAATAAATAAATAAAAAATTATATATATATATATATATATATATACAGTACTGTGCAAAAGTCTTAGGCATGTTCATAGTTTTTCAGGTAGCTTTGCAGGAAGGTTTCTTCAAGCATCTTGGAGACGTTCCTGCAGTTCTTCTGGATTTAGTCTATCTCAGTTTTTTCTGTTTCTTCATGTAATCACAGACGGACTCGATGATGGTGAGATCAGATCATACCGGCTGCTGTCAGACTCCTTGTGCATACAGAAATCTCACTGGATTATTGCAATTAATGGCAAAAAGAATGTTTGGAAATGTAAACTGACATTTCCTATTGACGCACTATAGCAAAATATATAAATAACTGACTTAAAACCATTTTTTTGGGGGGGTGGGTATTAACATACCTACGACTTTTGCACAGTACTATATATATATTATTATTATTATTATTATTATTATTACTATTTTTTTTTGCAACATAAAATTCAAATGACATATTTTTTTATATTTTTATGTTTATTTTATCAAATAAATGCTTGGTGAACATAATAATCTTTTTTCAAAGAGATTTGAATGGTAGTGTAATTGTTGCATACTGCTGTGAAAAATCTTAGCATTGCACATACTACTTAAAAATATAGTATGCACTACACAGTGTGCTACACAATAGTTCCAGATATGTTTCTCTTGCCCTGTAGATAGGAGGCGCTACCTCCCCACGTCCCCTTTGAGAGATTATGGGAGTGCGGGCACAGGTAACAGAAGACGCTCTAGATCTGTTGCAGTGCGTTTCCGAGACTCCGCTCAAGCTGAAGAGCAGGTATGACTGTACATCTGAGTCTAATTGTGTCATGTTATAGTTTTAATTTATTAATAATACATTTTAGAACTGTATAGTCAGTTTCTTTTTGCACTTAAATACTTAAATCTAATACTCAATTTGTTAGATTACGTCTCCACGTTAGAAATTTCAGAAATATCACCGGATCATGCCAGAAGATACAGAAAACCAGGGAGGGGCAAAAGCAGGAGCAATTACAATATAAAGGAGCAGTGTTTATTAAAAATATCTTTGTGTATGTTTCAATGCTCTGAATTTTAGCCTTATTCAGACACTGATTGTTTCTCATGGGGTCATAAGGTATTGAAAAAAAAAAATTATTACTGAAATGCTGGAAAGTATTTACAAGAACATTATTTCATCACCGCTCAAAGAAGAAAGAGAAGAAAAGAATGTAAACATTTGAAATGGGCCGTTATTATGACAGCAATTATGTACATTAAAAAAATAAACCAAGCAGCTTTATGTTTACCTCATGTAAATAAGAAGCTGTATTAACTTATTTCCGCTTATTTCCACATTTTGAAAATTACATCCATCATTTTGAGATACAATATAAGACAGAAAACCATTTTAAGTATAGTGCGTCTATCTTCCTATTTTTAACCAGTATATTTAAATAATCAAATAATAATTAGGATATTGTATTTTCCTATCTGTCTGTCTGTCTGTCTGTCGTGAATATTCTTTTTAAAGTACAAAATGTGATGCTATATTGTGAATATAGATGAATGTATGTATTCACAATACAGCATTGCATTTCGTTCTTTTTAAAGAAAACTAGTGCAAAATACCCGTGCAAAATCAGTTTTTGTGTGTGTTTTTAGTAATTGTTGGTTTGGTGTGTTTGAGTGCTGATTGTTACAATTGCACAGCAAAAGTTCAGTGACATTTTTATTTGTGCATGGTAGAAAGCAAATACTGATACTGACATAATGACATACAATAAATGTGGAACATTGAACTACACGATTCAGTGAGCAGGATACACAGGGAACTCCAAGCTACTTAAGCTCCACTGCTTTCTCCGACCCTCTCTGTGAGGGTCAAAAGCCAGAGTGTGCTTCTTTTACCGATATATATTTACCGATATCTTTTGCATTTCTCATCCAAACAACGTCAAACTTGGCACTGCACGGTAGTGAGACACCTGTCAAGTTTGAAATCCATCGGACTAACGGTTCGAGAGATATGCGAATAACACACACACACACACACACACACACACACACACACACACACACACACACACACACACACACACACACACACAATGAAAAGACGTTCCCGTAATTTATAGATAGATAGGCTACACAGTGAACTCCGAAAAAAGCAAACAGTTTGTGAATAGGTTACTTACTACAAATGATGGCCGTGAATAAAATATAATATTCAGAAGTAAACAGTGTAGCTGACAGAGTGTTTATATCAGAATGTTTATTTTTAAACCACAACCTTCTTGGGGCTTCTTTGACCGATATATTTTGCATTTCTCATCCAAACAACGTCAAACTTGGCACTGCACTTACTCATGCCCGTAGCGAGACACCTGTCAAGTTTGAAATCCATCGGACTAACGGTTCGAGAGATATGCGAATAACACACACACACACACAATGTAAAGACGTTCCCGTGATTTATAGATAGATAGGCTACACAGTGAACTCTGAAAAAATGCTACGCTTGAGCAAACAGTTTGTGAATAGGGTACTTACTACAAATGATGGCCGTGAATAAAATATAATATTCAGATGTAAACAGTGTAGCTGACAGAGTGTTTATATCAGAATGTTTATTTTTAAACCACAACCTTCTTGGGGCTTCTTTGACCGATACAACCCTCTAATGTCAGAATGTTTATTTTTAAACCACAACCTTCTTAAGTGCTTCTTTAACTGGTATTTTTAACGATATCTTTTGCATTTCTCATCCAAACACTAACGGTTCGAGAGATATGTGGTTAACACACAGACAGACAGACAGACGGACATACAGACAGACAGACGTTTCTGTAATTTATAGATAGACTAGTGCAAAATGCCTGTGCAAAATCAGTGTTTGTGTGTGTTTTTATTAATTGTTGGTTTGGTGCCCGTGAAAGAGACTGTGAACGCATTGAATTCAGGGAGCGGGCTAGGTTACTACAAATGATGGCTGTGAATAAACTATAATATTCAGAAGTAAACAGTGTAGCTGACTGAGTGTTTATGTATACCACAACCTTCTAAGTGCTAGTGCAAAATGCCCGTGCAAAATCAGTTTTTGAGTGTGTTTTTAGTAGGGGTGGGAAAAAAAATCGATCCATCGATGCATCGCGATTCTCTCTCCAACGATTCTGGATTGATTCTGAGAATTTCAGAATCGATTCTGAGCTTAGTTTTTAACCAGATATGCGATGACGCTGAGTTTGCTTTAGAAACACCCGTAATCTGCTTTCTTCCAATTCCTCACACACATACATACACCAATCAAACTTTCCGTAAAATAATCTTTCATAAATTCGGAAAGGTTGAAGCGAATTACAAGGACATTCACAGGCTTCATTGCACAGGATGCGCTGTGAGAGACACGCGCTTTGTTTGATGTTACGTTACACTTGAAGCGTGCTGTCTCGCCTTTCGGTATTTTCCTTACAAATGCTCTACGAAGTCATCATTTATGTGGTTTGGAATGCAGTGGACTTGTATATTTAAAATATGAGCCTGACTAACAGAAGGCTGCTTTCAATTTCAAATGCTGACACGCGCGCTTTGTTTGTGTAGACTGCTCGCGCATGCGGCTGTGCGACTCCGTGTAAGTGGTTTAATATACTTGTGCAAAATTAACGTAAACACAGCCAGTTATGTCTTAAGGGATTAAACGGACAGGACAAACCACTTTACTTCTTATATTTCAAAAGAGATCCGTGCGTGAATGCAGCTTAATAGATCTCCCGCAGTCTATGATGTCATAGTAAAAAACAAGAAGTAAAGATGAAGAAAAATCACTCACAGTTCTTGAATGGAAAACGTTGATAATCTTAAATAGGCTACTGAAAGCACTATTTGTTTGTTTGTTATGTTTCTATGCTCCTCTTTATTATTTGCTACTTACTTGTATGTTTTGAAGTTATATTAGTTTAAAATTCTTAACATACAACTGTTTTAATTTTTATTTTATTTTATTTTTATTTTTTTTTAAAAAAAGTACTTACATACTGTGAATCATTTTTTTTAATCGAGAATCGTTTTTGAATCGAAAATCGATTTTGAATCGAATCTTGAGCCTAAAAATCGATATCGAATCGAATCGTGACATTTTTTGAATCGTGCACCCCTAGTTTTTAGTAATTGTTGGTTTGGTGTGTTTGAGTGCTCATTGTTACAATTACACAGCAAAAGTTCAGTGACATTTTTATTTGTGCATGGTAGTGTAAGGCCCGTGAAATTGGTCCAATATGCCGGTCCGCCAATACACAGGGAAGGTTATCACGTGTTCTGTCCTTACTCGTGCAAAGTATTGGTTGGTTAAATTTACAATACATTTAGTTATGTATTCTCTCGTTAATTCATCTGACTCCGTAAATGAAAGGTTTTAATAATATCTGTGCCTCACTAAAAGTGAGTGAATGTTTGACTATTCCGTTTAACTCTTCAATGAAAATAATATCAAAGTCAGTTAGAATAATCAAATGTAACAATTTATTATGTCAGGTAAATGTATCATGCCAATTTCATAATCAATTGAAAGATAATCGATACAAAACATCAAATTCTCTGGAATAAAGAAAAGAGATGCATACCCAACATTAAGAAATACGTGAGGCTGAGAGCTCTCACTCTCAACCTCACGGACCGATCTGAGGTACAGAAAAGGCCTCGATCTCCCTGCTGCACTTCCTTAAATAGACAAACCTTTTCACCTGGAACCATGTGCTAACAATAGAAATTTGCATTCAGAGGTACACTGTAGCACCTCTTGGGGGTGCGTGACCATTTGCTTGAGAGACCAACCCCTCCTTGTATGCTAGTTATCCATAAACCTTCAAAAACCTTATTACCTTGTGTTTTACTTATTCTGGAAATAGGACATTTGTACCAGTCGCACTGTGGCATTTTAAATGATACCAAACATGAAAATACTCTGTGATAATCATTTACATTAAGCTATACATTTTCTTGGGAGAAACCAGGTGATCATCTGAGCATGAGAGAGAGGGGGTGAGGGGAGAGGGAAGGAGATGTAGATTAGGATGACTCGGAGGTGAGACTTTCGTCTCAATGATGCACGAGGGCCAATTCAAATGGTAATCTCCAGAGAGGTCCTTTTGTCCTCTCAGGGCCTGGCCACCCCCAAAACAGACTGTCTGGAATTTCCTAATTTATCAATTCTTACAGTTTTCCCTCCTTGACTCTGTGGGTCAAATTCAAATGAGCTCCTATGGAGTCACTGATTAACGTCTGTTGTAATCCTTGAGAAAATTGTCTTTTCAATGTTAGCATCTGTAGAAGCTCAGAGGACTGTGTTCACCTGTAGAACACCTGGTCTCACCAGGTGTATGTTGCTTGAGTCCAGCAGGTGGATGAAAGCATTCAGGTTTTCTTCCTGTGATCTTGTGATGTGAGCAAAGTTCGTAGAGTCAATCTGGACCTTTGTGACTTGTTCAGTTGACGTGTCATTCCTCCATGGAGAAACTTCTGCTTCTCTGGCACCTTCTCCACGATGATGATCTGACCCTTCTTGACCGATCCTGTCACCTCCAGCGGTGCGGTTGTCTGGGCAGACCTCAGTGGATGAAGGGCTTCTCCTTGGTTCACACTGCTTTGTGTGAAAAGCCTGAGACACCTGAAAAGCATCTTAAATGTCCACTTCACGATTGAGCACTTATGAACTTGAAGTCGTATGGAAATGCATGGGAACACATAATGCAACAAAACAAAATCATGTCACGTCTAATATAAGATATCATGTTCATGTCAGCAAGTGCGAATGGTACATCTGGTCTCAAATGTTTCTCAGGGTCATGTAGAATGGTCTCATTTTAAATATCCAATTCTTCACTACCACTGTGATGTTAAATGGTAGTGGAATTTAAATATTCTTGGTCTAAATTATTCAAAGGAAATGCAGCAAGAGGTCGGTGTAACCTAAATAAATAACAGCAATAATAATATTCAATCACAATCAGGAAGAAATGCAGGTATATAATAATCACTTTGTTCATGAATCTTCCAATGCAAGCCACCTATGCAGATCTAAGAAGTGACTTGGAACATGTTTAAGCATATAAGAATGGAGATTGTTCATTCATTGCAACAGTGTTGTGTGTGTGTATGTGTGTTTGTGTTGGTGAGAGAGAGAGTGTGTGTGTGTGTGTGTGTGTGTGTGTGAGAGAGAGAGAGAGAGAGAGAGAGAGCGAGAGAGAGCTGGCTAAGTCACAGTCGATGACAGGGTTAAATTGTAAATTTTGTAATTGATTGAAGTGCTCACACTTCAGATCTATCCGTTTTTATGATATTTCTGTTATTAGTGGTAAGTTGAGAAATCAGGGGCCCTCTGATTTTCCAACCACCTTAATAACAATCAGAAAGTTTGAACATTTTGAAATTTTATAGCAGGTCTGTCTCTGCTTTATACTTTGCATCATTGACTTGTGACTGTAGTCATTCATATGTATATTTCAGTGTTTTCCAATGAGTTGGCAGTGTGTTGTGAATAGCGTATGCTATGTGTGTCTCTTTTAGACTGTCATGACCAATCTACGTGTGAAGCTATCTGGATCTGTTTGTGTGAAGATGACACATCTTCGTATTATGTGTAGTGTTCAGTTGTGAGGGTATAGTGATGGAGGTGTGTGTTCAGTGTTCACTTCTAGGAGATGGGTGTAATCTAATCTATAACAATTGTGTTGCAAATTTAGTTCCAGTTCTAAACTGGGAGGCCATATTTATTCAGTGATGTACTATTGTGTATGGAAGCCATTTTCTGCCAAATTTAAATAAATAAATTAAATGATTAAAATGAAAATTAAAACCAAATTAACGATTTCATTACAGAAAACAGTACGCAAAATATGTGACAAAATTGAGAATGAAATTAAATGATTTCATTTTCACAGCATTATCCCTGTCAAATTGAAAAATAAAATGCAATTGGTGATTTCACATTTCATTTTCACTACAGTCTCGAGGCAATAATATCAAAGTCAGTTAGAATAATCAAATGTAACAATTTATTATGTCAGGTAAATGTATCATGCCAATTTCATAATCAATTGAAAGATAATCGATACAAAACATCAAATTCTCTGGAATAAAGAAAAGAGATGCATACCCAACATTAAGAAATACGTGAGGCTGAGAGCTCTCACTCTCAACCTCACGGACCGATCTGAGGTACAGAAAAGGCCTCGATCTCCCTGCTGCACTTCCTTAAATAGACAAACCTTTTCACCTGGAACCATGTGCTAACAATAGAAATTTGCATTCAGAGGTACACTGTAGCACCTCTTGGGGGTGCGTGACCATTTGCTTGAGAGACCAACCCCTCCTTGTATGCTAGTTATCCATAAACCTTCAAAAACCTTATTACCTTGTGTTTTACTTATTCTGGAAATAGGACATTTGTACCAGTCGCACTGTGGCATTTTAAATGATACCAAACATGAAAATACTCTGTGATAATCATTTACATTAAGCTATACATTTTCTTGGGAGAAACCAGGTGATCATCTGAGCATGAGAGAGAGGGGGTGAGGGGAGAGGGAAGGAGATGTAGATTAGGATGACTCGGAGGTGAGACTTTCGTCTCAATGATGCACGAGGGCCAATTCAAATGGTAATCTCCAGAGAGGTCCTTTTGTCCTCTCAGGGCCTGGCCACCCCCAAAACAGACTGTCTGGAATTTCCTAATTTATCAATTCTTACAGTTTTCCCTCCTTGACTCTGTGGGTCAAATTCAAATGAGCTCCTATGGAGTCACTGATTAACGTCTGTTGTAATCCTTGAGAAAATTGTCTTTTCAATGTTAGCATCTGTAGAAGCTCAGAGGACTGTGTTCACCTGTAGAACACCTGGTCTCACCAGGTGTATGTTGCTTGAGTCCAGCAGGTGGATGAAAGCATTCAGGTTTTCTTCCTGTGATCTTGTGATGTGAGCAAAGTTCGTAGAGTCAATCTGGACCTTTGTGACTTGTTCAGTTGACGTGTCATTCCTCCATGGAGAAACTTCTGCTTCTCTGGCACCTTCTCCACGATGATGATCTGACCCTTCTTGACCGATCCTGTCACCTCCAGCGGTGCGGTTGTCTGGGCAGACCTCAGTGGATGAAGGGCTTCTCCTTGGTTCACACTGCTTTGTGTGAAAAGCCTGAGACACCTGAAAAGCATCTTAAATGTCCACTTCACGATTGAGCACTTATGAACTTGAAGTCGTATGGAAATGCATGGGAACACATAATGCAACAAAACAAAATCATGTCACGTCTAATATAAGATATCATGTTCATGTCAGCAAGTGCGAATGGTACATCTGGTCTCAAATGTTTCTCAGGGTCATGTAGAATGGTCTCATTTTAAATATCCAATTCTTCACTACCACTGTGATGTTAAATGGTAGTGGAATTTAAATATTCTTGGTCTGAATTATTCAAAGGAAATGCAGCAAGAGGTCGGTGTAACCTAAATAAATAACAGCAATAATAATATTCAATCACAATCAGGAAGAAATGCAGGTATATAATAATCACTTTGTTCATGAATCTTCCAATGCAAGCCACCTATGCAGATCTAAGAAGTGACTTGGAACATGTTTAAGCATATAAGAATGGAGATTGTTCATTCATTGCAACAGTGTTGTGTGTGTGTATGTGTGTTTGTGTTGGTGAGAGAGAGAGTGTGTGTGTGTGTGTGTGTGTGTGTGTGAGAGAGAGAGAGAGAGAGAGAGAGAGCGAGAGAGAGCTGGCTAAGTCACAGTCGATGACAGGGTTAAATTGTAAATTTTGTAATTGATTGAAGTGCTCACACTTCAGATCTATCCGTTTTTATGATATTTCTGTTATTAGTGGTAAGTTGAGAAATCAGGGGCCCTCTGATTTTCCAACCACCTTAATAACAATCAGAAAGTTTGAACATTTTGAAATTTTATAGCAGGTCTGTCTCTGCTTTATACTTTGCATCATTGACTTGTGACTGTAGTCATTCATATGTATATTTCAGTGTTTTCCAATGAGTTGGCAGTGTGTTGTGAATAGCGTATGCTATGTGTGTCTCTTTTAGACTGTCATGACCAATCTACGTGTGAAGCTATCTGGATCTGTTTGTGTGAAGATGACACATCTTCGTATTATGTGTAGTGTTCAGTTGTGAGGGTATAGTGATGGAGGTGTGTGTTCAGTGTTCACTTCTAGGAGATGGGTGTAATCTAATCTATAACAATTGTGTTGCAAATTTAGTTCCAGTTCTAAACTGGGAGGCCATATTTATTCAGTGATGTACTATTGTGTATGGAAGCCATTTTCTGCCAAATTTAAATAAATAAATTAAATGATTAAAATGAAAATTAAAACCAAATTAACGATTTCATTACAGAAAACAGTACGCAAAATATGTGACAAAATTGAGAATGAAATTAAATGATTTCATTTTCACAGCATTATCCCTGTCAAATTGAAAAATAAAATGCAATTGGTGATTTCACATTTCATTTTCACTACAGTCTCGAGGCAAGACTGCCAATATTAAAATGAAAAGCCAAACGTGAAAAAGAAACTACAAATACAGTTTTTACAATGCTCTTTAGTAACGCTCACGCAATAATAGTGACACAATTCAAATACAAATGTAAATTTTCGTTTTCATTTTAATTCCTCTTTTATTTCACAGTTTTCATTTTCGTTTTCATTTTCAAAGACAACCTGCATGCAAATTCTATGTTAATGAGTGGGTGTGGCTTATTCTAGTAACGGCGCTAGAGACACGCCTTCTGTAAAGCGAAGTCATCGACGTCCCGTGTGCATGAGTTGAATGTGTGAAACGAAATTATTTAAATGTGATTATATTGTAATCGAGACGACGAGATATGGCGAAATCTGTTAGGGAGCTTTTGCGGGAAGCTGCCGCAGCATTAGAACATGGAAACAACCAGCCTGACCATGTTAGTTATGATGTTAGACTCAGACTAGACCATAATCGATGAGGTTCATTCATGTATTAGGCTGTTTTGGAAATTCAACTATTTGGGTGTACAGAAGTCTTAGTAACACAATTTCTACAACAATTATAGCCAGACATTAATACCCACTGGCTTTAACCGAGAACCTCGGCCAATGTTTCATTCGCGTCGTGCCTAACAACGCCCTTCAGCCGTGACTTATTCAGATACAGCACTAGCCTAGAGTAGCCTACCTTATTGCTTTTATAAAACGGTTACCACGCAATACAAATATTAATCCCGAAACATATGTATCTATGCAACTTTCATGAAGTAAAATGAATCACTAAAAGCCAATTCCTTCCGCTGGAGAAAAAAAAATAGTCCCTGACCATAAAGCAACAGAAGAAGTCACATTGTTTCTCCATTAGATGGAGACAAAGACTGTCTTAATGAGTGAGTCAGTCAGTCAGTAGAGAAGGCTTTTGAAATGACTCAAACTTGTGATCACGGAGAAGAAAGACGCATTTGACATGACTATAGGCACGGACAACCCCATTAACTGTTAAAAGTACAAGATATCACACCGGACATTCAAACGGATTTTTTATTATGAATATAGGACTGACCTGAAGGAAATATCTAGCCTACTGTAAATGCAGGTACACTTGCTTTCTCGATCTCATCCAGAAGTTGTTACTGGAAATGAAAATCAGCATTGTGATTCTTTTTGTACACAAACTTAAAATAACCAAAAGACACGTAACAGTTAAACAGCGGACAGACACATGCTAGTGCTGTATCTGAATAAGTCACGGCTGAAGGGCGTTGTTAGGCACGACGCGAATATGAAACATTGGCCGAGGTTCTCGGTTAAAGCCAGTGGGAATTAATGTCTGGCTATAATTGTTGTAGAAATTGTGTTAAGACCTTTGTACACCCAAATAGTTGAATTTCCAAAACAGCCTAATACATGAATGAACCTCATCGATTATGGTCTAGTCTGAGTCTAACATCATAACTAACATGGTCAGGCTGGTTGTTTCCATGTTCTAATGCTGCGGCAGCTTCCCGCAAAAGCTCACTAACAGATTTCGCCATATCTCGTCGTCTCAATTACAATATAATCACATTTAAATAATTTCGTTTCACACATTCAACTCATGCACACGGACGTCGATGACTTCGCTTTACAGCGAAAGTCTCTAGCGCCGTTTTTACAGCGCTTTACAGCGAATGTCTCTAGCGCCATTACTAGAATAAGCCACACCCACTCATTAACATAGAATTTGCATGCAGGTTGTCTTTGAAAATGAAAACGAAAATGAAAACTGTGAAATAAAAGAGGAATTAAAATGAAAACGAAAATTTACATTTGTATTTGAATTGTGTCACTATTATTGCGTGAGCGTTACTAAAGAGCATTGTAAAAACTGTATTTGTAGTTTCTTTTTCACGTTTGGCTTTTCATTTTAATATTGGCAGTCTTGCCTCGAGACTGTAGTGAAAATGAAATGTGAAATCACCAATTGCATTTTATTTTTCAATTTGACAGGGATAATGCTGTGAAAATGAAATCATTTAATTTCATTCTCAATTTTGTCACATATTTTGCGTACTGTTTTCTGTAATGAAATCGTTAATTTGGTTTTAATTTTAATTTTAATCATTTAATTTATTTATTTAAATTTGGCAGAAAATGGCTTCCATAATTGTGAGTGTGAATGGCCTCTTGAAGTGTCTTTTCACCCATCTCTCGAGGTTATGTTCTAACAATTCCGCTGTCCTGGCCTTGATCCAGGTGGGGTCCGGCCCATCCTGGCGTCCGTCCTTCGAGGAATTTGCAGAAGTAAACCTGAGACATAAAACAGAGGAGAGCGAACCACAGACAGATAATTCCAATATTTCAAAAACATTAAATTCAGACGTGTGGAATTCTTTTACTTGTTCCATTATCATGTCAATTGCCATTTTAATTCCAGATGTCACATGAAACCGAGTTTCATTGACCACGTCTGAATTGTTGCTGTTGTCTCAGTGTGTTGTGATACCTGAAGCTGCTTTTTCAGTTCAGCCTTCAGTCCGCTGTATGTGCAATGCGTTCACACATTTTAGTTAGTGCAGATATTTTTTGACCTGCAAAAAACTGATTAAATTACATTTTAGTTGTTGCACAATTTGGTTTGCTATTACCTGTGCCACACAATTCTAGCCGTGTTTTCTAACGGTGAAAAATAAAGGCATACTCCGCCCCTTTTTGGCACTGGGTAGCACACAAATGAAATTCTGTTTCAGAAATTCAATTTTAATGACGAAAGTCACACTTCTCCAATTATTGTCCTGCTCGGCGAGTGTAATATAATGTTTATTATAATTCAAGTTATAATATACTTATATTCTTTAACAATACAAGTCAAATTATATTGTTTTCGGTCTCTGAAGAGTCTCTGGAACAACTTAACGCATGGTCAAGTCTCTACCTGTTCTCATGTCAATACATTTGAATATTAAAAGGCTTTTTGGCTCAGGGCTGATAAGATGTACATTCGCTGTTTTTCTTTTTTCCTTTGCTAGGTTTCAAATACCTTTTCTTCTCATTTAGTCTTTTTAAATGGCCATTATAACGTTTGATTCTTCTATTTACTCTTACTTTATATTTTTCCGTTTATAGATAAGGAAACTATATCGCTTTGCAGTCCTTCCCAAGGATGCACGACACAAGTGGTCAGTCCCGAAGATCAGAAGCTGAGGCAGTTGGCTAAATATCTAGAGATTTTGCCGTACACGCGCAACAATCAAAGATATTATACAATAGCCCCCTTGGATGCCCTTCAGGAACTTAATTCAGCCGTTTTCCAAAACTATTAAATTAGAACAGAAGTAATCGGAAGCGTCCAAGCTAGGTTAATCAACCAGCGTAAAACTGATCCTAGTCGGACTAACCCATCCTCTCATCCAAGTCGCCAGCACACTTCCTGATATCAGTTATTAGCCGTCGCCAATCTCTGACGCAATCTTGTGGAAATATACGAATCCGTTGATCTATTTTGGAAAAAACAAATCTCAGAGTAATTCAGAATACATTCAAACATAACAATATTTAGTTCTCTGAAGCCTTAAATATAAAAAGGTTTTTGTTTCAGGATTAATGAGATGCATTCGTTTCTGATTTTCCGATTTTTTTGTCTTGTGATTTACATTGTAGCCACATGGCAATCCTATGCTCCTGTTAGGAGACAAACAAATTCAACAAACACACTTGATATTTAGTCCAGTTTACACAAGACACGTGGCCTAGCATGCATGGCATCTACAACCTTTTACTTACAGTAAAGCAATCTTGTGTTTTTAAAGAATAAACTCAACTAGCCTATGTGCACATTTTCGTAGCACAAACAACTATAAAGTGTGTTCTAGCACAATGTGTTAAGCACAATTTCAAATTTGAAAATTCACAGAATTAATGCATACTTTTTTAATCCCATCGTGTTAGCATTTAGCATTAGCCTTGAATGCAGCATGGCTTTAGCATTTAGCGTAGCCTTGAACGCAGCATGGCTTTAGCATTTAGCGTAGCCTTGAGCGTTTTGAGAGCAACATGGACAATAGCATTTAGCATTATCCTTGATATTTTGAGTTTTAGCCTGTACATCATATCATCCTGTTTTCCCAAAATTTTCTTTCCATAAACAATGCATCGATCTGCCTTTTTATTTATAAAATCACGTGTTTTCCGATTGTTTACAAACTTAGATTTCTATTTCTGTTGTTTGCTCATTCTCATCACGTGTTGCTAGTGTTTAAACAAAGCCAATACAACAATGGGCGGAAAACATGCGGCTGATTTTAAAACTTTTTAGGCTTTACTTTTTCAGCTCAGTTATTAATTCTTTGGAAGATGTTATTCTCACTTTAGGTTTCGCTTCCTGTTGCTTTAGGCAAAACAAGGAGATCTTTAAAATCGAATCATTCTTCATCTGGCTGCCACATCAAACATTCCTTCAACACTTCTAAGAATGCAAAGAAAATTGACTTACCACAACCACGGAAGAAAGAGAAGATGTTAAAACCTCTTGTTGCTTCTAAACTCCCAATACTTGCTGGAAAGGACTTTTCTCGCCTGTGTTGCGAGATCACGTCGCCGAGGTCACCATTTTGTAAGGCCCGTGAAATTGGTCCAATATGCCGGTCCGCCAATACACAGGGAAGGTTATCACGTGTTCTGTCCTTACTCGTGCAAAGTATTGGTTGGTTAAATTTACAATACATTTAGTTATGTATTCTCTCGTTAATTCATCTGACTCCATAAATGAAAGGTTTTAATAATATCTGTGCCTCACTAAAAGTGAGTGAATGTTTGACTATTCCGTTTAACTCTTCAATGAAAATAATATCAAAGTCAGTTAGAATAATCAAATGTAACAATTTATTATGTCAGGTAAATGTATCATGCCAATTTCATAATCAATTGAAAGATAATCGATACAAAACATCAAATTCTCTGGAATAAAGAAAAGAGATGCATACCCAACATTAAGAAATACGTGAGGCTGAGAGCTCTCACTCTCAACCTCACGGACCGATCTGAGGTACAGAAAAGGCCTCGATCTCCCTGCTGCACTTCCATCTCTCGAGGTTATGTTCTAACAAATAGACAAACCTTTTCACCTGGAACCATGTGCTAACAATAGAAATTTGCATTCAGAGGTACACTGTAGCACCTCTTGGGGGTGCGTGACCATTTGCTTGAGAGACCAACCCCTCCTTGTATGCTAGTTATCCATAAACCTTCAAAAACCTTATTACCTTGTGTTTTACTTATTCTGGAAATAGGACATTTGTACCAGTCGCACTGTGACATTTTAAATGATACCAAACATGAAAATACTCTGTGATAATCATTTACATTAAGCTATACATTTTCTTGGGAGAAACCAGGTGATCATCTGAGCATGAGAGAGGGGGGGTGAGGGGAGAGGGAAGGAGATGTAGATTAGGATGACTCGGAGGTGAGACTTTCGTCTCAATGATGCACGAGGGCCAATTCAAATGGTAATCTCCAGAGAGGTCCTTTTGTCCTCTCAGGGCCTGGCCACCCCCAAAACAGACTGTCTGGAATTTCCTAATTTATCAATTCTTACAGTAGAAAGCACACAGTGAACTCCGAGAAAACGCTATGCTTGAGGAAACAGTTTGTGAATAGGCTACTACAAATGATGGCCGTGAAAGAGACTGTGAACACATTGAATAGGATATGTTTAGTTGGTGAATAGCATAGGCTACTATTACACAGTAGCGATAACGTTAAGCGCACCAGAGTTAAATATAATATTCAGAAGTAAACAGCATAGCTGACTTACAGATTCAGTTAACATCCACAAATTAATAAGCGTGTCGATTCAGGGAGCAGTGCAAAGTGCCCGTGCAAAATCAGTTTTTGTGAGCTGATCGCCGTCAAAAAAGTTCAGGAGGTATTTCTTAGCGATGGCTGATTTCAACAGTTTCAATATGATAAAAAATAACTTTTATATTGATTCAATGGATTAATTGCATTTTGAAAAAAAAAGTGTCATGAATTTATTGCATTTTTGGGGAAAAATAATCCATTTTTATCAAAATCTGGATTTGAATTTTTTATGATATTATAACCTAAAGATCCTATGTGAAAGTTTGAAACAGAAAATAGTGGTTTTCATCTTGCCACGTCAAAATAAAAGTCCCGCTTTCAACACATCGGCCAATCAGAAAAACTTATCGGCCGATGCCGATATTTCAAAAATGCCAAATATCGGCCGATATATCGGCCTTGGCAATATATCGGTCGACCACTAGTTTGTATTTGTATTTATTTATATAGTACATTTAAAAACAGCAAACAGGGCTGACCAAAGTGCTGAACAATACACAAGATACAAAACATAATCACACATTCATGACAAAAGCTCACAATGTATTAAAAGCTAAAGAAAAAAAGTAGGTTTTAAGAGAGGATTTAAAAATAGTTAGAGATTGAGCCGCTCTGATATAAAATGGAAGGCTGTTCCACAGCCTAGGGCCAGCAATCGCAAAGGCTCTGTCTCCTCTATTCTTTAACCGTGATCTGGGGACAGACAAAAGTTTCTGATCACCAGACCTCAGGTTTCGTGTTGGATTGTGTGGACAGAGAAGCTCGGACAAATAGCTCGGTGCCAGATTATTTACGGATTTAAAAACAAAGAGAAGAATTTTAAATTCAATTCTAAAATGCACTGGTAGCCAATGCAGCGATTTTAAAATAGGTGAAACATGATCAAATTTGCGTTTTCTTTTGAGAAACTTTGCAGCAGCATTCTGTACTAATTGGAGACGAGCAATAGAGTGTTTGGGTATGCCATAGTAGAGGGAGTTGCAATAATCCAACCGTGATGTAATGAGCGCATGGACAGCAATCTCTAAGGTTTTCTCAGAAAGAGAGGATCTGATCTTAGAGAGAAGACGTAACTGGAAAAAACAAGAACTAATCACCGCATTTATTTGTTTTTCAAATTTGAAGTTCTGATCCCAGAAAACACCTAAGTTTTTAATGCAAGAGGAAGTTGGAGAGAGGTGATCCAGATCAATGTTACTGCTATTAAAGTTGTCATGGGGGCCAAAGACTATAACCTCGGTTTTGGAATCATTCAGAAATAAGAAATTTTGAGAAAACCACATTTTTACTTCTTCTAGGCATGCAAAAAGAGATTTCAGTGCAGTATCTTTGTTGCGTTTCAGAGGCAAATAAATTTGTGTATCATCTGCATAGCAGTGAAATGATACACCATGCTTTCTGAAAATGGAGCCCAGAGGAAGTAAATACAGGGAAAAAAGAATGGGTGCGAGAATAGACCCCTGCGGCACTCCACAGGAGAGTTTGGCAGGCGAGGAAGAAAAATTACCAAGTTTAACAGAGAAACTTCTATTTGTTAGATATGATTTAAACCAACTGAGGACAGTTAGTCCTCACTAGTAGCGATAACGTTAAGCACACCAGAATCTATCTATAAATTACAGAAGTAAACAGCATAGCTGACTTATAGATTCAGTTTACATCCACAATGAATTACATCCACATCCGTCGATCCAGGGAGCAGTGCAAAGTGCCCGTGCAAAATCAGTTTTTGTGTGTGTTTTTAGTAATTGTTGGTTTCTTGGTAAAGAAACAAAATCAGTTTTTGTGTGTGTTTTTAGTAAATGTTGGTTTCTTGGTAAAGAAAACTATAATATTCAGAAGGAACCAAACTATAATATTCAGAAGTAAACAGTGTAGCTGACTGAGTGTTTATGTCAGAATGTTTATTTTTAAACCACAACCTTCTTGGGGCTTCTTTGACCGATACAACCCTCTAATGTCAGAATGTTTATTTTTAAACCACAACCTTTTAAAAATGATATATTTAATGATATCTTTAGCATTTCTCATCCAAACAACGTCAAATTGATTGTGTCAAAGCTTTCAGTCTCATTCGCTTTAATATATTCACTGTATACCTACAGTATGAGCACATATCAGCTGAATTCATATTAAATGCGGAAAATTCATGCATTCAAGAATGTTTTAAAACTGAATTTGCAGATTACACAATTATTCTCTGCTTGGTGTCTGCTTTTGAAAACCACACTGATAATATAAATGTTATAGCAGAACCTCTACCGGTTTCCACATTTCTGTGTTGCTCTGCTTTAGTTCTCCAGTCACAACACACAAAATACCAAAATACAGTGTCTGGGAGCTTGAGTGAATGTTGACATTTCTCCACACAGTCCACACACGTCTTTGTTATTGCTGCTGACAGGGTGGGAATTATGTAATTTTAGGGGCAAGGCCATTTGGCCTCCACCTTTTTTTTTTTTTTAGGGGCACCAAGGCCATATGACAGGGCACAAAGGCCATCATACAATTCGATGGTTTTCCCATTCAGATTGATAGCATAACATCCTAATTTGGAATAAGACATGGATTATGACTTTTTTAATAAAAAAAACATTTTTTAATGAGAGAGAGAGAGAGCGCCATTACATCCAGAAGGTATACACCCTCACACAACAATAGAAACAACATAAATGCCAATAAAAGCATTCAGAAACACCACAAATGCCAATAAAAGCATTCAGAAACAACACAAATGCCAATAAAAGCATTCAGAAACAACACAAATGCCAATAAATTAATAATTTCCTGCATTGTCGAACGCTCTTCTTCATGTGTTTCAAATATGGACTATAATGTTCAGTAGAGCGCCCTCAGGCTGCTGGTATGAATTGAAAACACAGCACATCAGTATACAGCGCTCATAATGATTACATCGACGCATTTGGCTATAAATTCAATAAAATATTATTCCTGTCAATAGAAATCTGATGTAAACTGAGAATATATCAATATTTCTCCAAATCTGCACACTTTTGAGCTAAAAGCCGTGAGGGACGTTGTTTTGTGAATCGCTTTCATGACGACAGCACAGGAGTTTTTTATGAATGGGAGCGTCTGACGCTCATAATTCATATTAAAGGTATCGACTCATTTTTGCATTTCATAACTCCTGACACAAATTAAGACATAACTGTCAATATAAATTTCTCAGAATACAATAGTGGTCAAATACTGAAACGTGAGTCTTATATCTTTTTAATGATGTAAGTTATAGTTTGTCAAGGTAATAACATTAAATCTTATAGTAACTTTGAACTATTAAAAAAAAAAACGCTTCAGTGCGCCGACGCCGTTACCTCTGGAACCTTGCATAGGGCCCTTTTCTGAAAAGGGCACTTATCTACTAGCAAATAGATTTTGATATTTTTAGGTCAAACCGTTCTTGTCTGTCAGTCATATAATGCAGGTCTATGGTCACGGTCTCAAAGAGCATCCACAGAGTCCTAATTAAAACAATTCCCCATCGTCCAAATTAAACAATTCCCCATCGTAAGTACACATTGATGGCCTAAGACACGAAACGAGCGGTTTGTGTGAGAAAACGAACAGTATTTATATCGTTTTTACCTCTTGTAACACAGCGACGTCCAAGTGATCTGAGGGCGCCCGCGCTTCCTGCTGTGTGACGTGTGCGCAGACTGGTGCATAGATAGACATATAGATTTCGCCTTGGCTACGGCAGTTCATGAACGAATGCCGTAGCCAAGGCGAAATCTAGTGTATATATCTATGCACCAGTGTCGACAACAGAGTGTCGTTCTTCTGTTGGTGCTGACGTTACATGCTTCTTGCACTGCTGTTTTGATGCGTGAGATCATCGATGTGATTATGACACTGCACCTGCGCGAATCCACAAACTAATTGAAGTTCAGAGACTACTTGGGTGGAACTTGGACAGGGCCAGGGCACACAGGCCACTGTGGCCGTACAATGATTTTTTTTTCACGGGGCATGAAGGCCAAAGTGTAGGGCAACGGCGGCCGTGGCCGCGGTATAATTCCCACCCTGGCTGCTGACATATTGATTTTTCCACATGATGACTTAATAATGCTAAATAATCCACCTTTGATGTACACACACATCACTGCTGCTTTTTTGTTGTCTGTGGATTTTATATGGATTACAGTTCATGCTGTGACTTTGTGATTCATTTGAGTTGGCACATTGTCTAAGTAATGTACTGTAAATATACTGTATCTTTTCTTACAAGTGATTTTTTGACTTGAAGAATGGACTTGATACACTGGATGCACCTGGTGTAGACAGGGTGTTAGTATCTCTTTTATGATGCTTCCAGTAGGGGTGTGACGGTTAGTATATAACCGTGAGACCGACGGTTATAGTTGAACACCGTCATTAGAACTCTATAACCGCCAAAACCGTGTTATTAAAATATTTTTTACAAACATTTTTTATCATAGAGAATGTTTAAATACTAATTAAAAACAATTGTTAACAGTCTGTTTTATTAATGGTCTATGTCGTTTCCAACTGTATTTGATTCTTTGCCAAGTAGCCTACCCCCTGACCGACCGCCAATCATTTGAGATAGAAATAAAAGCTATGATATAGTGATGTGCCATCATTATGAAATTTATTAAACAAATGAAAACATTTGCAATAATAAACATTAGCAATGAACATTTGAAGTCGGGAGACATGGTTTTTACCACTTAATGAAGTTTTGTTTTGTAAATCGTCAGACATGATTTTTACCACTTCATTAAGTTTTGCTTTGTAGAAAGCCTTTCTTTAAAGCGAATTTTGTTTTGTACAAATTGTATCTTAATTTTAATAAATGAAATTTAATAAATAAAAAGCAAATATAGGAGACAATATAACCGTGACATGGAGGCTCCGATGCGCCGCGTTATTCACTTGCATTGCATTGTGAAGTTGAACTAGAGCGCATCTCATCGTAAATGAATGAAACTCAGCGTGGGCCTATGCCTCATACATCAGCATTAAATATCTTTGCTGCATCCTTTCTAGAACAGACAAGGGCTTTCTTGCGGCTCGCATCAGCAGAGCATTGCATCGTCCGTAGACCGCAAAACAATCAGTGGATGGCGGGTGGGTGCGGCTTTGAAATCTGGTCAAAAAACGTTGGTGCGGAATCTGCGGATGATGAGTTTTGTGATGCGGTTGCGGATGGACTAATACCCCATCCGCGTATCTCTATTGATAACAACATTGAACACTACACAAATATTAATTTTATTTAAACTAAGTTGTCCTATAACAGACGAACGTCACGTCGCATCGCATAGCATCGAGATTGATGATCTCCCAATAAATACGCCTTTTTCAGCCCTGTTCAGCTAAAATGGAAACTCCTACAGATGCAGACAAACAAATTGAGTCAGTATATGAGCAATTTAGCATTTTAGGGCCAGATTTTCTAACCACTTGCGCCAACTCAAACCTTTTTGCATCTGTAGGAGTTTCCATTTTAGCTGAACAGGGCTGAAAAAGGCATATTTATTGGGAGATCATCAATCATGCAATGTGATTTACCATATGCCATTTTTTGACACCCCCCCCAAAAAACATGTCTTAAGCCACTTTGTGCCAGTGTTGTTAGAAAATCACACACTTATGAATATCATAGGCTCTTGTTTGCAAATTTGCACTGATTATAAGGGGTGTAATGGTTCTCTGTAAAAGAATTAACCGTACCGTTCTCCACCCACTGTTCGGCACGGCATTTGTTGAAAATAACAATGCGTAAAACAGACACAGAGTTCGGCTAATGAATGTTTCTCTCGATGGATACGCACTCTGACTCCCTGAACTTTGTTCAATGTGAGTGCCGTATGCTCTATTATGACCAGTCATTACCCGGGCGTTGATAGCGCACAAGCGCAGGTGAGACCTGAACAGCACATGTTGCTATCTGTGTTTAAACTAAACTCATTTAAGCCTTGCCAATTTAAACATTCAAAGAAGACGCAGAAGAGAACTCGCTTGCGCACTGTAATAAGATTTGTGTGTGTACTCATCCAAAGCACACGTGTGTACAGCGATTTTCTCTTTCAAGTCTTGCGATTGAACAGACAAATTCACAGAAAAATTGTCAACATGCCCGTCTTGAAGAGTATCCTAGCAAACATAGTAGGTTATGTCTTAAGTAAACGTAAACAGAATGCACGTGGATCAGTATCAGTATTTTGTATCCGTGTATGATGTCTTAAAGTGACAGCAGCCTAATATTCCTGCTGTCTGTATTTTAAATGTTAATCAAACAACAAAAGACAAGGAAATCAGTAGCTTTTGTAACTTTAATAATGATTAATCTTTATTTAATTTATTCAGTGAAGATTATGTGCAATGTTATTTCACATTTGATTGCTTTATTCAATTTACGTACCTGAAAACTACTGTTAGATACCTAAATAACCTGAAATAACCTTTATTTATATTTATTTGTGCTGTTGCTTTTAGTTTGATTATCTGTTTCTTATTTTCCTTATTTTTATTTGACAGTAGTCCTTTTTTCCATGAACATAGCATATACCAAACCGTACCGAAACGGTGACACTAAAACTGTGCTAAAAGTAATCTAAACCATTACACCCCTACTGATTATGGGAATGATCTGGCTGCATCTGTGCCATTGTCAGTAGAACATTTAGTTGATCGATCACATTCTTAAAAACATTAGTTTACATTAAACAAAACATTAGTTTATTAATTATTACAGTTATGTTTTTTTTATATATTCTGCCCAATTAAAAAGTGCTAGAACACCCTACGGTTTCCTCGGTTTCCTCATCAGGCTAAATTATTTATATATTTGGGAGGTAGCCGTGTAATGTAGGATGTTAAATCAAGGTTTTAAAGGTAAAAAATAATAAACATTTTTAAATTGACAATAATTCATGGTTATTTTATCTCAGTTAGGTATATAATAACTTTCCTAGCAATTTTTTTTTTAACTGACTCTTTTAAGAGATAAAAAATGCAGTTTTCACGTGGAGGACAATGAACAGACAAAAAAAAAGTCCCATTTGAATGGCATAGAAGGAGGGACTCAAGCTATATTTAAAGGAATATATCAAAATATAACAGAGACTCTGGGATGGGCTCTTTTGACTTGGCCAAGTAAGCAGCCACCAAGAAATTCCTGGCAACCACCAAACAATGCCCGTGCAAACAACCCAAACACCTTAGCAACCTCATAGCAAATTTTCCACCACTCACATTAAAATCTAATTCTCTTTGTTTCTCAGTTTCACTCAATGCATCAGTCCCTAAGAGACCTGCGGAGTGATCAGCTTCGAATGGGTGATGACATTGATAGAGAGATCAGCAGAAGAAACAGGTCCCTTTAATGTTTCTACCTGATCAAATCAAAGCATCGTGTTCGTTGATGATAATAAATTCCTTGTGTAATTGTTAAAAAAAACAATGTTGTGTTTTCTCTGCTTTCTGCCCCTCAAAAGGACTGACATAGAAACCAAGAAGACATTGGAGATTCTTGCAGGCCACGTACAGGCACCGCAGAGAGAAGAAACCGTAAGTGTTGCTTATGTAACACAGCATGTTGTGTTCATTGGTTTTTTTTTGCTGCCTGCGACCACTTGTCTTGCTTCTTGTCAGAATGCACTTGTTGTGTCTTTTCTTCTGCTGTAAGTTGAATCCAGTTTCTAAGGAGACCTGCTGTACAGAACATGATATACTGAATAACAGCAATTTGCTCTAGCTGAACAGGGCTGAAAACAGCACGTTAAGTCAGGTTTGAGACGTATGATGTGTCTTAGGTCTCGTTACGGGTGGAGAGACGTCTACAGGAGATTGAGGATGAGATGTGCTCGGGGCAGCAAGTGCTCTCTGAAAGATATCACAGAGAGAAACCAAAAAACATGTCTGGAGAACTGCAGGAGGTAGAACACTACACCAATGCAGGGGTGCCCAATCCTGCTCCTGCCGATCGACTGTCCTGCACAGTTCATCTCCAGCCCTAATCAAACACACCTGCCTTTAATTTTCAAGTGATTCTGAAGACCTTAATTGGTTGCTTCAGGTGTGTTTGATTAGGGTTGGAGATGAACTGTGCAGGACAGTCGATCGGCAGGAGCAGGATTGGGCACCCCTGCACTAATGCATATTGTTATTTATTTGCTAATATTTTAAAGGGGCCATATCATTACACTTCACATTTTCCTGGATATTCTGAGCTAAATGAGGTTGATGTACTATGAAAACATACTGTAACTTTCAGAACTCACAACTCCCTCCCCAGTCCAAAAGGATCTTTTAATGAAACCAAGAACTCAATCTGAACTTACACACGTTTCTGCTGTGGGGAAACCCAAATACATGAATATATCAGTGATTTCTGTTGAGTGATCAGAAACGTGTTCAATAGTGAGGTAATAAGGAAAATATATGATATGGCTTCTTTAAGATGCGACTTGTTCTCTAAGACTTGCACTTGCTGTCATTTGTCTGCTTTTTAGCTTAATGTGTTTATATCATGACTTGACACAAAATGCTTCACAGCTCCAGCAAATTTGTGATTGAATGAAAAGTTCCTTGCGCACTTGCATCAGATACTTCCAGTTGAACCTCTAAAGGAACTTCTTCAAATTGCCTAAATATCCGGTTGACATTATGAGGTATGATAATAGGGGAAAATCAGTGTTAAAACCAGTGATCTAGTGGAAACTTCAGATCAGGTTCATGCTGTGCTCCTACCAGCAGGGGACAGTATATGCTTGTGTTTAGCTTCCATTAACAATTGTCCTATTTATCTGAGAGGTGACTGATGAATGGAGCCTCATTTGCATCTCCACTGCAGTTTGCTAATGAAAAGGCGGTGTGCCTTAGGCCTAGAGAAATAATGCATTTGTTGTGAAATTATGAGAAACAAACAAGACAAGCAAATCAAGGCAGATAAACAAATGCTTAGTCACCAAAGAGCGGTTGAGAAAAACAATGTTCGGCTCTTTTGCACACCCATATCATCTAGAACGCTGTTAGAGAATGATGTCACCGTAGCATTTCACAAAGTGATTTTAGACTATGAAATGCTTCCTCAAAATGATACCTAGCATAAAGACAATGGGTCTCATTCACTTAGCATGCGTACGCACAAATTTGTGAGTGAAATGTATGAACGATTTCAAGAACAAATCACGATTCACCAAAAATGTAGTAATAAAATTCATTCTAAATTTACGAAAAAAATATAGGAACAACTGAAACCACACATACGCATAAAAGCACTTACTCTGTATGGCCTTATAATCGTGTTAAGAAGTTATATTTCATCCTAACACGACTATTATTATATTGATGTTGCATTAATTGGATTGTCCATGTATAAAATTATATAATAAAATGATTAAATAATACAATTTAATTTAATCTTAAACACATTCCATCATATATAGTTAAAGAGTAAGAAAAGCTGCATTATAGCTTCAGATGCGAGATTTCTCTGAATAACACAGATATACGTGTATGTACAGCTGGCTAATGAGAGGTCTGTATAAAAAGTGTTTATTGTGTTTGAACTGGTGAGAACGGCACACTTTGGCATTGCTCGAGGATTGGGTGAGAGCACTTCTGCAAACAGCGGCTAATTTGACGAGAGTGACGGAGGGCTGTAAGGAAAGCCCTTATATGGAGATGGTTAGGGTGTGTTTTATGCAAATGACTAACCTTGTGCACGTGGCCGCTCATTTAGAATACTCCAAATTCACTTAACATCAGAACGATGTTAAGAACAAATTCATGTGCGTACGCTTTTTTTTTTTTTTTTTTTTACAGTTTATGGTACGAACGTGTTGTGAATTAAGCAGATATATTTTTTAAAATATTTATATTATTCGTACAAATACGAAATAATCCACACAATTATTAGTGAATTTGAACCCAATGATTTAATGACATCAGTCTTTGGCTGGGTGGCACCTTAATGTGATATGGAAGTTGGGGTCTGTCTATGATACAATTAATCATAGTAATTATGTTTCGCCTTCTGTAATTATGCATCTCAGTTATTTTGATGTTTGCGTGTGTCATTTCTGATGATACATCAATTTCCAACTGTTTTGTATGAATACATATAGCAAATTCATCTTGTGCTCCATGTGCGTGCTGGAATCACACATGCTGGTTTTTCACATTAAATGGCATGTGGCACATAATGTATGTGAGTTTCTGTTGCAACTCATATGGGATTACTCTCAAATCTGCAAAAGTGAATTAAATTTACTCCAATATATTTTATTTCCCACTTTTGTTTTTCAAACTCATTCTAGTACATTACATCTTCTGTATATGCAAATGCAATTACTCAGTGGTCTACAGAAAACTAATTAGTGGTGCTTTCTAAGGCAAGCATCATTTTTACAACTGCTTATGGTTAGGCCCTTGGACCAAATCCCATGGCTTTTATTGCTGCCAGTCCACATACAGTATAAGCAGTTTTGCATTCGTAGTGGTGCTTATACTCTTTGTGCTCTAGAAATGAATGAAGTTGAGAGGTTTTTTTCATTATTCTTTATTGAATATTTTTCATTATTTTCCTAAGCAATCAGACTTGTGATTTTTGCTTGGTGGACAATAAAACGAGTGAAAAAATCCTATATACTTACACTGGAGGAGGAAAAGTGAGCTATATCTAGAGAACAGAATACCGTAGAGCTCTGGGTGACGTCTTTTGACAACACCCAGTATCATTGTGGTGATGGGTGGTGCACCACTAACATATTTTATTTCAGGAAAAGTTGACTATTTGTATTCTATTGAAAGCTTTATTATATTGTACGCTTCCATCCATCCATCCATCCATCCATCCATCCGCTAGTTAGTGGAGAAGAGGGGATGTTAACACAAAGGCTGCTAATCTTTTTTTTCTTTCTCCTTGTCGGCTCCACTCTGTCCTCAAAGGCTTTGAGAAGACATGACACCCAAACACCAGAGTCTGATGAGGCCTTCAGAAACAGACTGCAGAGATCAGAGAACGAGAGAAGCAAGGTGTGTTTGTCTTTGATATTGACTCAGTGTACATAAATGCTGTAAATATATTATTAATCTCAGTGCCTCGTATGCTATTCGGATAAGCTTATGTAAGCTGTGATTACATCTGGTTCTGTACGTTCGAACCTAAACAATCATTTAAGATTTGTAGCACAATATTTTCATTTTTTTATTAACTTTAATGCATGTAGCATATTTGATCCTGTAACAGTGCTAGACTAGTAATGCACTGTTGATGTAATGCATGTGTTAAAGCAGATTAGGAAAGCTTTTCAGTACTCAAGTATGACAGTAACAGTTTTTGGAGGGAAAAAAATCATAGAAATGATTTAAAATCATTCTAGTTCTAAATGTACAAAATAATAATAATAACAAGAACTGCAAGCAGTTATACAGGGCCGAAGTGACTGTAGCGCAGTGCAGAGCAGGATGAGCAAAAACAGCAGAAATTGAACGTACAAAACAGGTAGAGAAGTACAGGTGAGAATGAACTCAAAATGAACAGAAGTTCAGATGAGAATAAACACAGAATGAAAAAAACCCACTTATTTCTAATCCAAGAGGAAGAAAGATTAGTTCAACGCTTACCCGGTAAGCTATAAAGGAATTGAAATGACATAACATTACACACAGTTTTATAAAGTTGTACAACACGGGACCCACAGTCTCTGGGTGAGGTGCCTATCGTTCATTTCGCTGCACCACTGGGAAGACGTGTGTTAACACAGATGCCGAAGTTCAAGTAAGAATCAACTGGGGTCTGAGGGGGTTTTGGGGCCATGGAGAATTTTGACATGCCCTGACATTTGTGCTTTTTTTCAGTTGCTTATAAACATATTAATGGCTAAAGTCTCATTACACTGTATTCAGCACTAGGGTTGGGAATCGTAAGACATTTTCCGGTTCCGATTCCGGTTTCGGTTCCGGTTCCCATTCAATACAAATTATTAAAACAACTAATAAAAAATAAAAAATAGTAGTAAGGGGAAAATGCACATCCTTTTTGTGTTTATTTCTTATACTTGTCAAATGAGTTTAACAGACTGGTAATGTCAACAAATTCAACATATTATTTAGCAATTTTGCAAAAATAATTAATTTTTCTGAAGGAAAATAAATATTTCTGCATTCTCTAGGATAATTTGGGACCTCTCCTATAGCTTATTGTATCTCCAGCAGTGGAGAATACCCTCTCAGAAGGGGTAAAATATGCTTGAACACACATGTACGATCCAGACAGGTGAAACATAATATTTCGATTTGAATGATTGATTCATAAAGACTTCACTTCATTACTGGATGAATCAGCGCTCTAGCAGTTAAATAAACAGAACTGCTTGCGTCTTGCGGAAGAACATTGTAACCGGAGCTACTTCTCTATGTTTATTTCTCCGCAGCGGTGCCGGTGTAAAGTAGTCCGAGTATAAATGCTTATTACAGGCTTACCATAGTGATTCAGGATAAGACAAAATCACGGTTTGAAAAAAGGCATTCATGATGTACTCGCTCATTATATACATTTAGTAAATTCTTAAGCGAATTTTCGTTATTTGAAGCGACTTTCAAAAGGTGATTTACTCTCTTTTGGTTGCTACCGTAGACATCAGTGTTTATTCTCAAACTATAAACTTTTATTTCAGTACTTCTGTGATCATTTGAATATTTGTAACACCGAAATACTGATACTGTGCTGTTGAAAAGATTGTGAAAGTAAAGCTGTTTCATATTGACAACTGCTCTCTCAGCGACAGCGCAAACAGATTTGAATGTTCCAGTGTGAAGTTTTTGTTATTTAGGAATAAGATTGCGTGGGTGTTTGAATCAAGATCGTCTCTCTCTCTCTCTCTCTCAAAACGTGTGAGTAGCGCAAGTGCTTTCATTACTATTTTAATAGTAATGAGGTGAGTGTGAGATGTCGCTATTAAAGGATAAGCTCCCAGCACTTCGCCCACACATCGGCCCAGAACCGTTTTTGGAACCGAAACTTAGGAATTTCGCACGGTTCCGGTATTTTTCAAAAAACACTACCGGTTCTGGATAACAACCGGTTTTCGGTTCCCAACCCTATTCAGCACAAACTTGGCAATAATAATATACTGAACAAAATTATAAACGCAACACTTTTGTTTTTGCCCCCATTTTTCATGAGCTGACCTCAAAGATCCAATACTTTTTCTATGTATGCAAAAGGCCTATTTCTCTGAAATATTGTTCACAAATCTGTCTGAATCTGTGTTAGTGAGCACTTCTCCTTTGCCCAGATAATCCATCCACCTCACAGGTGTGGCATATCAAGATGCTGATTAGACAGCATGATTATTGCACAGGTGTACCTTAGGCTGGCCACAATAAAAGGCCACTCTAAAATGTGCAGTTTTATCACACAGCACAATGCCACAGATGTCGCAAGCTTTGAGGGAGCATGCAATTGGCATGCTGACTGTAGGAATGTCCACCAGAGCTGTTGCCCGTGAATTGAATGTTCATTTCTCTACCATAAGCCGTCTCCAAAGGCGTTTCAGAGAATTTGGCAGTACATCCAACTGGTCTCACAACCGCAGACCACGTGTAAACACACCAGCACAGGACCTCCACATCCAGCATCTTCACCTCCAAGATCATCTGAGACCAGCCACCCGGACAGCTGCTGCAAAAATCGGTTTGCATAACCAAAGAATTTCTGATCAAGACCGTAATGCCCATTGTTGTGCCATTCATCCACGACCATCATCTCATGTTGCAGCATGATAATGCACAGCCCCATGTTGCAAGGATCTGTACACAATTCCTGGAAGCTGAAAACATCCCAGTTCTTGCATGGCCAGCATACTCACCGAACATGTCACCCATTGAGCATGTTTGGGATGCTCTGGATCGGCGTATACGACAGCGTGTTCCAGGTCCTGCCAATATCCAGCAACTTCGCACAGCCATTGAAGAGGAGTGGACCAACATTCCACAGGCCACAATCAACAAACTGATCAACTCTACGCGAAGGAGATGTGTTACACTGCATGAGGCAAATGGTGGTCACACCAGATCCTGAATGGTTTTCCGACCCCCCCCCCCCCCCAAATACAGTAAAACTTCGCATTTTAGAGATTTCTCTCAAATATTGTTGACAAATCTGTCTAAATCTGTGTTAGTGAGCACTTCTCCTTTGCCGAGATAATCCATCCACCTCACAGGTGTGGCATATCAAGATGCTGATATGAATTGAATGTTCATTTCTCTACCATAAGCCGTCTCCAAAGGCATTTAAGAGAATTTGGCAGTACATCCAACTGGCCTCACAACCGCAGACCACACCAGCACAGGACCTCCACATCCAGCATCTCACCTCTAAGATCGTCTGAGACCAGCCACCCGGACAGCTGCTGCAACAAACGGTTTGCATAACCAAAGAATTTCTGCACACACTGTCAGAAACCGTCTCAGGGAAGTTCATCTGCATGCTCGTCATCCTCATCGGGGTCTTGACCTAACTGCAGTTCGTCTCCATAACCGACTTGAGTGGGCAAATGCTCACATTCGATGGCGTCTGGCACTTTGGAAAGGTGTTTTCTTCACGGTTGAATCCCGGTTTTCACTGTACAAGGCAGATGGCAGACAGCGTGTATGGCGTTGTGTGGGTGTGTGTGTATATATATATATATATATATATATATATATATATATATTTATATATATATATATTTTTTTTTTCATATTATATAGAAAAAATAATAATAATAATAAATATAAATAAATATAAATAATAATAATAATAATAAATAGTATATATGAATTATATATATATATATATATATATATATATATATATATATATATATATATATAATTTATTTTTCCCCTCACTTTAATTTGATTTTCTCCACATAAACAAAATACATCACACAATTACAGATACCACTGAGATATCACATTTATGTATTTATAGTCATTAGAAAGTATAATAATTCCATCTCTATTGTAAATAAAAAGGACCATGCAGCAAACAGAGACAGAACAAGGTTAATTCTAAGTTAAGAAATAATAAAATGGAGATATACAATTATGGATCTGTCATATGATGCAAATTATGTTCAAAAAGCATTAAGAATGAGTAGGTTTTCAATTTATTAAAATTAGACGTCTTGCCAAGAGTGTGACAAAAGCTACAATATCAGTCTTATATTTGGGCATGTCGAGCGAAAAAGAGAGATCACCAAATAAAGCTGTGACAGCCAAAGGTTTAACACGAATTCCAAGAACTTCAGATAATGTTTTAAAGATGTGAGACCAATAATAGTGTAAAGATGGACAAGACCGAAACATATGCGCATTAGTTGCAGGGGCCTGATGACAGCAGTCACACATGGGATCCACATCGGGATATATTTTAGAAAGTCTAACTTTGATCCAGTGGTTGCGATGAAGGATTTTACACTGCATCAGACCATGTCTGGCGCAGAAGGATGAGGAGTGCACACAGTGTAAAATCTTTTTCCATTGATCTTCTGGAATATTTAGATAAAACTTTTTGTTTACAAAGGCCATATGCGTGTGAGGAGATTAAGACCCTGATTAAGACCCCAATGAGCCTTTCAGTCAGGTATGTGACAGAGAGAACTACAAGAATTTTTATTTTTTTGTAGTTTATTTAGAATATAGTTAACAATATAATCCAAATATAAATGAAGGTCAAATGCACATTTTGAGTACACAGTCATTCCTGGAAACATCCTGTTAAAATACTATATAAGTGAACTTCATAGACCTGGCATTTCCAAGGCGTTTGGTGTTTTGCACTGGAGAATTTTTTTTTCCCCTTCTTCTAGTCAGCGAGCTCATCTTCCTCATATTCATGCAGAATATGTCCGATGCTGGCCAGTATCAGGTCACTGTGATTCTCAAATCTGTGAAAAAGAAAAAACACCCGTGAGCATACTGATAACAGGATTATAGCAATATTGTATTAACATTAATATATTGTCCACTCTTTACAGAAAACATAATCTTTGTGATCTCATGCATGCATGTATTATTGCACAGTATGTGGACAAAATTTGTATATTATATCTTATATAATATATTTGGCATATGAGCAGAAATTTGCAAACAAAAGCTTCATTGATGTGGCAGTAGTCTATTTTACAGTAAACACTTCATAATCTATCCAAAACAGGTCAAAGAATCCTTGTCTAAACATTCACATTACATCTGTAACATATTATATTTGTATTTAAGTTATATTATAGAGCATATAAATGTTAATTGGCAGTTTAATACGTTACTTTCACAGACATTTTATTTCAACATATTTCAGTCGATTTCACTCATCTCTATACAGCAAAATAGTTTGGGAAAAGCCAGAGGCATTCGTGGCTCGACTAGTCGAGACTGTTTTCCAAGATGACGCCTGTCTGTAAACGCGTAATGTACTGTCTTTATAAAGTATCTTCTTATTAAACTGTCTGTACACTTACAAAGTTCTCAATGCTTCGGTTTGCATGTAGGGACCCTCATTATGCTACCGTGTTAGTGTGAGGCTATTTTGAGCCTTGTTAGTGGTATTAACTAGCGATTTACCTTTACTTACTTTGTGCCCCATATACTAGCGTTATGAGCTAATCTGTTTTTAAAGATAAAACTCTTTACATTCGATTTTCATGAAAACGCATCCCAGGGAACGATCGACTCAGTAACCATGTGTTAATTACCCCTAGGTTAATTTTTCACCGGAATTGTCCTTTAAGAGCTCACTTAAAGGTCCCATGACATGAAAATTTCACTTTATGAGGTTTTTTAACATTAATATGAGTTCCCCTAGCTTGCCTATGGTCCCCCAGTGGCTAGACACTTTGATGGGTGTAAACCAAGCCCTGGGTATTTTTGAGAAAATGAAAGCTCAGACGGGTGAATCTAGAATCTTCCCTTTATGTTGTCATAAGGGGAAAGGTCACCTCCCCTTTTTCTTCTTTGCCCGCAAAGAGAATTTGGCCTGCCCATGAGAAAATGAGCTGCGCGAGCGTGATATTGTTTTTTCCTCGAGAGACATCATGGCTTGCAAACAAGCGAAGCATGGCAGTTGCTCAGTGTTTGGATGTACAAATGAACACAAAAGTATTTTTTTAGTTCCTTCATCCGAGCCTCTGAAGAACCAGTGGGTTATGTGAATTTCTGATGTGTAATTGTTCAAGTTCAGACAGATAATCTTTCTCTCAAAATCGTTCAGTACTGTTTATGCATCAGTAAATCAAGCCAGTGACTAAAATATAAACTTCACATCGTTTCTCTTGGTAGGATGAAAATAATCTTATTTAAACTTTGATTAAAATATATACAGAAAGCGATCAAAGAACAATCCTTTTCCAATCGCCCAAGCTGTCAATCACACAGTTTATCTGGACACTTGCCAAACTTATGAAATCAATGACGCTGTTACGCTACACAACGAAGCTCTTACTGTACTTACCTCATGTTTGCATTGGTTAAATCATTAGTGAGAGTGCAGAAACTGCGTTGCAATGATAAAATCTTCATTCACGCGATCAACAGGCTGTCATCTGCTCAGTGCTCATCACTGCAACCTTTTATGTGATGGGAATAGATCTAAATACTTAAAAAAACTTCTCACGATTCGTTAATCTCGATAGCTGTAATAGTAAAAACGTATAATAGCTGTAATAGTAAAAGTATTCGAGAGAGTTCCACATGTAATGCTAGCTATTTCATATGCAAGCATGTCAGCCAATCACAGCACTGGGCGTTTACACTGAAGTCTCACAGCAGACAACGCCCCTTCAAACAGTTTAACGCTCCTTCAAACAGAGGCTAAAATCAGGCTAGGAAAAATGTCTTTTATTTGTAAATTATTACAAATTTTGATCTTAAAAACATACTAACATTATAAGGGCACCCCAGGAAACATTATAAAATAATAAAATGATCCATGTCATGGGACCTTTAAGTACTGAGGAACAAAACCGTTTAGTGCGTTGTAAGTAATTAGCAAAATTTTAAAATGTATGCAATGTTTAATAGGGAGCCAATGCTTCCAGTACTTCCTGGTTCTAGTAAGAACTATAGCTGCTTCATTTTGGACCAGCTGGAGTTTGTTTATTAAGCGTGCAGGGCAACCACCCAGTAGAGCATTACAAAAATCTAGCCTCGAGGTCATGCACACATGAAATAACTTTTCTGCATTTGTCATTGAGAGCATACGTCATAATTTAGATATATTTTTAAGATATTAATTATAGTGATGTACCAACTGGGGTTCCCTGTATACTTTACAGCATTAGTTAAGAGATCTTTTTTTCCTTGAGGATATTTGCCATGTACTGTACCTGATAGGCCACAATTAATCGATATTGAATTTAACTAAATTGAGTCGAATCGTGAAATTTGTGTCAATGCCCAGCCCTAGTCATAATGTTTTGGCTCATTGTCGCTGTATACATCAAACACATTTACATGGTGAACTTGTTCTATGAAAGAAGTCGGTCTGTTGTTCATGTGTGCTTGGTACTCCTATTTCTATTTTTATTAGCTGCCAAAATGCCAAAACCAAATTTGAGTTGTTGAGTGTTCAGACGGCTCCTTCAGTGGGTGTTTCTCAATTGGAATAAGCTAGAAATTAGAGCAGAATTTGGTTACTGCAAATTCCTCTACAGATGCAGCAGGAATTGGAGAGACTCAGAAAGCAGCTGGATCAATCAGAAGGAGGACGAGACACCCTTCTTCAGCAGGTGAGCTTCCCTTCTTCCACTGAATTGTTTTGCTACAGCGCCGGCTGATGCAAAGATGTTTTCCTTTGTTCATCTAAAATTGTCATCATTTACTCTCCTTCATTTTATTCTTGCCCTTATGTTGTTCTAAACCTAAACTTTCTATCTTCCAAAAAACACAAAAAGCTATCATAGAGCTTCAAAAGATTTGTAGTGCACCAGTCGTATGGACTATATTTATAAAACCTGTTTTTTGCATCCTAATATCAGAAGTCAGCAACCTATGGCACACATGGGGAGAGATCTGTATTTATTTCATTTAAATTAAGAACCTCACACCTGCATACAGTTCTACATTTTGAGGTAATTATTCCACAGAGTAACACAGCTTGTTTTATTAAGTTAGGAGCTATAAATACTAATAAAGTGTGAGAATTGAACTGTGCTAGTCAATGAAAGCGCACAGCTCTTGCAAACCATTAGCACTACCTCTGCGCATCACAAGCTGCTGAAAGCACGACACAGATCAAGACAGCTTGTTCAACAGTTTGTTCGTCTGTATTTGTTGCACAAAGTTAAAAACCAAGTTAATGCTTTAAATTTCTGAGATATTCAACTAAGTATATACAGTGGTAGAGTCCTATTAAGCACAACAAAGGGGTTGATGTGATCTCCTTTCATGCATAGTGGGGTTCAGTGGAGTAACTAATTCAGTGGGGGGATTAAATGGTGGACAGTTTTTATTTTTTAATGTGTGTGTCTGTGCTGTTGGCCTGCAGATGGATGACATGCGTTCTCAGCTTCTGAGGATGGAGAAGGAGCGTGTAGATTTGCAGAGGGAGGTGTCTTTACTCTCGTCTCAGCAGAGAAGCGCAAGGAGACCGCATAAGAGAGGGGTGACAAGTCTTGACAGTGGTAAAATATGTTGATATGGGTGAGGTTAGAGTGTTTTGTGGATTGTTTACTGTTTAATCACTGTGTGTGTCTGTGCACAGACCTGGAGAGAGAGATTGAAGAACTGCGGGTGCAGCTGGGTAGAATCGGTGTTTCTAGTGAGATGGAGGAACTGATAAAATGTGTAGAACGCAAAGAGAGAGAGAAAACTCAGCTCGCTTTCCAGGTTGAGGTTGGTTTGTTTATTCCCATAGCCATTTCCCTTCTTAATTTAGGTAATGGAGGTGGTCAGCAGTTTTTCAGGGTTGGGTGGGGGTTGTAATTAGTATTGTTTTGTATTTTTTGTATTGTTTTCTATTTTTATGGTTTTCTGTCTGTATGTCTTGCCATGAAACTAATTTCCCCTTGGGGGACATAAATAAAGTTAAAGTTGATTCTATTGTTTTTTACGAGTGCTCAACCGATGTTATCTCTGGTAAACTTTCATTGTTCATGAAGTGCAGTGAGAGAGTTCCAGCCCTCTGCCTACATGCTACATAAAAACAATGACACCACATTGAATGAAAAAGATGTTCTTCTACTTGAATCAAGCTAAATATTTGAAGACTTTTCTGGTACAGTACTTCATGAGTCATGAGTGCATCTCTCTCAGTGTTCAGATGTCATCTTTGTTCATTATTATTTTTGTTCTTTTTGTCTGGCTACATTTTCTTTCTTTCTTTCTTTCTTTCTTTCTTTCTTTCTTTCTTTCTTTCTTTCTTTCTTTAGGCTCTTTCTTCAGATCTGCAGCGGCGTGAGCAGCAGCAGTTGAAGATGTTGGCCCAACTGAAGGAGATCCAGTCTCGTTCAGAAGACAACGGGTCAGATTGTGCCCGTCTGGAGGCCCAGCTGATGGAGAGCGAGAGAAGGAGAGAGGAGCTGCGCTCTAAAGCTCAGGAAGCAGTCCGACAGTGGAAGAACAAGTGCAAGAGATGGGAGCGAGAGCTTCAGGAACTAAAGGAGGAGAGCAGAAACAACACTGATAAAGATAAACGGGTGAGACTTTGCAACCGGATACTTTGCAATGGATTAAAAAAAAAAGAACCTTTTTGCCACACTTTCCATTGTATGTGATTTTGAATTAAAAAAAAGCTGCGTTTCCACCGCAGGAACTTTCCCCAGGAACTAGGGACTTTGGGCTGGTACTCGGTGTGTTTCCACCGCAGGAACCAGGGTCTAAATGAAGTTCTGGGTAATTGTTTCCCTCTCCGAAAGTCCCTGCTTGCGAGGTAGTACTTTTTGAAAGTTCAGGAACTTTCATGGGTGGGACTTGGGCGCTGAACATGCTGATTGGTTGAGTTCATGCCACATTTTGATTAGTTGATGCAACATTTTATTTCAACCTCCATCTGTTGCAGTGCGTGCAGTAAGAGTTGTTTGCTATTCGAATCAACAATGGAGTTTAAAAAATATGACGATGGACCGACAACGAGGTTCAGGCTTTATTAAGCTTAAATTCAGAGGATGAAATCAAGCGGGAACTCACGCAGTCCTACGTCACTGGACTAATATGCCTAGTCTTCATGGTACTTTAGACCGCGGTGGAAACGCAGACAGCAACAGGTCTGGGGGAAAAAAGTTCATGGGACAAATTGTTCCGGGTAATTTCGGTGGAAACGCGGTTAAAGTCAATAGCTTTTCATGTATTATTAATCCTTAAAATAAAAAAAACTCCTCAGAGCAAAGAGAGAGAAGGTGTTCTTAGCCAGCAGGCAGAGGGTGCCCGCCGACAGCTCGCAGATGCCCTCGGACGTCTCGCTCAGCGTGAAGAGGACGTACGCCGCTGTGATGTGGATCTTGCTGAAGCTCGCTCACGGCTTGTCACTTTAGATCTCCAGCTCCGAGAGGCTCAGGAAAGCTTGAGAGGCCATGAAGAGGAAGCCCAGAAACAAATCTCCTTACATGTGCGTATGAGAGAAGAGAACATCCGGCTGAAGGAGCGTGTGGAGCTCCAGGAGCAGAGGAGAGAGGAGGAGCAGAGATCTCTGCTGGATCTCCAGGGCTCAGTCAAGAACCTGAGTGCTGCGAGAGCTGACCTCACTGCCAGACTGGCCGAGGTTGAGAGCTCCAAGAAGGATCTAGAAAAACAGCTCACTGCAGCTCAGGAAGAGAGCTCCTCTTTTGGACGACAGCTGGAACTGGAGAGGCAAGTGCATCAGAAAGAGCTGAGCCACCTCCGAACAACACAGCAAGAATGCAAAGCAAAACAGGACAGAGACGTACACGACATGCTGAGATTATACCAGCGTGAGAGAGATGAACTGGAGGCTCTCGTCAGAGACCTTAAGGTTTGAAATATTAATCATGAAATAGTCACCTTCATTTATATAGCGCTTTTAACAATATGGACTGTTTCAAAGCAGCTTTACAGTGAGAATAGGAAATTAAAGTAACAGAGATTGTTTTGGCTTTACAGCAGCTCTAGTTATTATTTTAGTTATATATAGTTAAATATATATACAGCGGGGGAAATAAGTATTGAACACGTCATCATTTTTCTCAGTAAATGTATTTCCAAAGGTGCTATTGACATGACATTTTCACCAGATGTTGGTAACAACCCAAGTAAGCCATACATACAAAGAAACAAACAAAAATAAGTTCAGAAATTAAGTTATGTGTAATAATGTGAAATGACACAGGGAAAAAGTATTGAACACATGAAGAAAGGGAGGCGCAAAAAGTCATGGAAAGCCAAGACAACTGCTGAAAACTTACAGTAATTAAAAAGAAATCCAGCCCCCTGTCAGTGGAAATTAATAACAGCTGGTTCAGTCCCAAATGATGGCCTACAAAAAGGTCTCATTGCCAAGGTGTCACACAAGACACATCTCATGATGGGTAAAAGCAGAGCTGTCTCAAGACCTTCGCAACCTAATTGTTGCAAAACATAATGATGGCATTGGTTATAGGCGCCATTCTAAGCTTCTGGTCCAGTGAGCACTTTTGGGGCCATAATACGGAAGTGGAAAGACAATAATTTCACCATAAATTTGCCTCGACCAGTGCTCCTCGCAAGATTTCTGATAGAGGAGTGAAAAGAATAATCAGAAGAGTTGTCCAAGAGCCAACACCAAGTTGTATGGTGTTTTTAGGGTAATGTGCACTGCCATTTCTCCTCCAAATATGGTGTGTATTATGGCATCCAAACAGCTCAATTTTGCTCTCATGTGACCACACTATATTCTCCCAGTATTTCACTGGCTTTTCCAAATTGTTGTGCAGCAAACTTTAAAGGCAGGGTAGGTAGGACTATATAAAAATAAAAGATCCAAATTTGTTAAAACTTTCTATATATATCAATACATAATTAAAATGTAAGTACTCTGAAAAAAAGAGTATAAAAATCAAGTGACTCTAGACCGTTTAATCTGTATTAAACACAGCTCATTATTTCGATTCGGGACGAATCAAAGGATTGGCTTAGGCGACTGTCACTCTCTCTCGCAACCATGGCAACCACCCTTTTGCCACGGGATCTGCCCTCTTGCGCGCGCACGTTTGATTTGAGGAATTCGAGAGGCACGGAACCTAGGAATAGCAAAACAATGGCAGAGAAAGAGCAATCAAAATTCACATTACCGGCATGCAGTTAGTGAAGGCAAACAAGGCAAAAAAAGAAGACAGTACAAGAAAAGGTAATGAACAAAAAGTCTTTGGATAAACAAAGAAATAAAACGCGTGTCAATATCATCGTGGCTTTCCAGCGACCACCCCGTCCTCAGCCTCTACTTCCTCGGACCCTAGTTGCACGCCACGGCCTCTTGCACGACCTCCTCTGCTTCGCCCTAAAATTATTTTTATTTTACAAAAGGACATTTTACAAACCTACATTTTGCGCATGTGCTCCTGCATGCACTTTTCCAGTCACAACACAGCAATCAAAGGAGGACGCGCTGAAAACTGTAATGCTGTTCTCTTCCATCATAACTCGTACTGAGAAGGTTTGAGTTGCAAAGGAATTTGTGACTGTTTCAGCTGTTCAACCACATCAAAGTTTCGTAATTAGTAAGTCCGTGCTTTTTCTCTTTTTGTTCTTATGTGCTGAAGGGCTGCTGTGCCTTGGTGAAACGGTGTTTGTACGTACGTGAAGAGCTCTTTTCCAAAACGCCATAAACCTAAAAAGCTGCCTCAAAGAACCAGCAAAAGTAATGATTATGAATGTGTAAAATATTGCAATAAGACATTTTAATTGTTTATTAATTTCTGTGTCGGCTGCAAAGATGAAGTTGACGATATTTGACTCGCGATCTTCGCAGTAGGCTAGTGAACGCATGCACCGGAGAAATGCACATTTAGGCTACATAGTTTTATTTTGTTTTGGATGGTTTTGTTTAGAACCAGATTTCTGTAAATATATTCCACATTTTTTAGGCCTGTGAGGCGAGGCTACGGTTCGGTTCACGATGATATAATCTCCAGTTCAAGCACCTTATGTTGTGATTGATAGCCTATATTTACTTTATGTATTTAATCCAGGAATGAAAATATTAATGAATTAATGAAAAAAAAAAATATTAAAATTAAGATACAATTAATACAAAACGAAATTCGTTTTAAAGAAAGGCTTTGTGCTTTCTGTTTTGAGGTCTCTGTTAAAGTTTGAAAGTCTTAGTGCAGCTTTCAGAGCGCTCGCGTCCATAATGGAGAACTGTCAAGTAATATTGTTTTTTCCTCATAAATGCAAACACGAAAAATAAAAGACAAAAACTTTTTTAAAAAGACAAACCATAAATTTAGAAGAAAAAAAAAAAGATGGATTTATAGCGTTTTGGGGGAAAAATGAATGGATTTATACCGTTTTGAATTTTTTTTTTTTTTTTTACTTTGAATTGATCATCAACAATATTGTTGTTTGATTTAATAATCACTGTTGCAAGAAGTGCCTAGTTAAGTTTTTTTTTTTTTTTTTTTTTTTTGTAAGTGGAAAAAGTAGGGGCTGCCACAGATTCTGTTTAGTTAGCTCCTTTATTGTTTTTTTCTATAGCCTAGAATAATATAGGTCAAATGCAGCAAGTCAAAAGACCAACTGGACCTTCTTTGCCAGTTTGCTCACATTTCTTTGAAGGATGGCAAAAATATCGCCTGAATATCGATATCTAGATATTGGAAAAAAATATCGAGATATTCATTTTTGTCAATATCTCCCACCCCTACATGCAGAACACCATATATGTTATGAATCTTACACGAAATTCATCTTCATCACAATATAACTGATGGTAATGTAAAAAAGTGTATCAATGCAACCTGTTTTTAGCTTATATAACTAGCTCGTTAGCGAATCAAAAAATATATATATTTTAAATTTACCAATATCAATATGCTAGCTTGATAGTGAGTACTAAAATACATCTTATTTGTTTATATTCATAAGCAATTAGCGTTAGATTTTTTTATTACATGTGATTCTGACATGATGTCACTACATGCACTGTGCTCCTTCCTCTCTGCTTCTCTCAGGTAAATAATGCGTCTTCAGCTCAGCGGTTGGAGTCGCGCGTTCATGTGTTTTGGGGGCGTGGCTTTGGAAGGAGCCCAGAAGGGAGGGGGTGGAGTGAATGGAAATAATGAACTGTCTTTAAAACAGTCCTGAGAGGTCTACAGACACTCGATTTTTATACTTTCTTTTTCAGAGTACTTACATTTTAATTATGTATTGATATGTACATAAAGTTTAAACAAATTTGAAAAAGAAGTTTTTTAGACCATTCCTACCTACCCTGCCTTTAAATGAGCTTCAACATGCTTTTTTTTTCAGTAATGGAGTCTTGCGTGGTGAGCGTGCATACAGGCCATGGTGGTGGAGTGCATTACTTACTGTTTTCTTTGAGACAACAGTACCTGCTATCTGCAGGTCTTTTTGAAGCTCTCCACAAGTGATCCTTGGCTCTTGGACAACTCTTCTGATTATTCTTTTCACTCCTCTATCAGAAATCTTGCGAGGAGCACTGGTCGAGGCAAATTTATGGTGAAATTATTGTCTTTCCACTTCCGTATTATGGCCCCAAAAGTGCTCACTGGACCATTCAGAAGCTTAGAATGGCGCCTATAACCAATGCCATCATTATGTTTTGCAACAATTAGGTTGTGAAGGTCTTGAGACAGCTCTTTGCTTTTACCCATCATGAGATGTGTCTTGTGTGACACCTTGGCAATGAGACCTTTTTGTAGGCCATCATTTGGGACTGAACCAGCTGTTATTAATTTCCACTGACAGGGGGCTGGATTGCTTTTTAATTACTGTAAGTTTTCAGCAGTTGTCTTGGCTTTCCATGCCTTTTTGCGCCTCCCTTTCTTCATGTGTTCAATACTTTTTCCCTGTCATTGCACATTATTACACATAACTTAATTTCTGTTATGTATGGCTTACTTGGGTTGTTACCAACATCTGGTGAAAATTTCATGTCAATAGCACCTTTGGAAATATATTTTACGGAGAAAAATGATGACGTGTTCAATGCTTATTTCCCCTGCTGTATATATATATATATATATATATATATATATATATATATATATATATATATATATATATAACCACTCTGGAGAAAATGACGTGATGTCATTGTCCAGCTTAGTTCATTTCTCATATAATGGTGTCAATGCAGGCAGATCAATAATATTGTTGAATATTAAATGTCCCCAACTAAGGGCGGGCGTACACGGTGCGAGTTCGGACACTCGGGAGGTCGTGAGATATTGCACACGTTGCGAGTCAGATCGCGTCAAAGCAGCTGGTACACGGCACGACTGTCCTGCACGAATTTTATCCCGAGCCGGCAGCAATCACATGAGCTTTCGCGCTAAACACAGAGACCGTCAATGTTGCATGCAGGCAAAGCTTCAGATAGAAAAATGACAGAAATGTGTGTGCAAATGATTTGTTGAAAAGCAGAGAACAGTAGCCATTCCTTTCAACATAAAAACTAGAGAGAGAGAGAGAGAGAGAGAGAGAGAGAGAGAGAGAGAGAGAGAGAGACAGTGTATGCGCACGCTGCGTGGTTGCTGCCACTGAGGTATAGCCCCATCGACGTGGTTGTGTATGATTTGGCAATAGGGGACAGCTGGTGAAAATCGGGCCGACTCCCCGAATTTTTTAAACATGTTTAAAAATGATCGGGAGGTCGGGGAGGTGCTCATAACGTGCTCGGCTCGGCTCGTAATTCCTCTCACACGCTGCGAGCCGCGACCATGCGAGCATCAACGATTCCACTCGATTTCTCCCGAGTGAAAAAAACATCTGCGAGCTCGTAAAAACAGCAAAAATCGCACCGTGTACGCCCGCCTTAAGCAACTCAAAAGCCAAAGGCGACAGTGGCAAGGAACCAAAACTCCATCAGGTGACAGAATGGAGAAAAAAAACCTTGGGAGAACCCAGGCTCAGTCCGCCAGTTCTCCTCTGGCCAGTTCACCCCAAATAAAAATTCATCTTTCATTATTTACTCACACTTAGGTCCTTTCAAATCTGTATAGATTTTTTTATATTTTTTTTCATGTGTGCAGGGCTTGACATTAATGGTTGTTCACTTTTCCAAGACATCCACACATTTTTTTAAAATAAGATTTAAAATTTGGTCACAAAAAGAGATTTTTTAAATATCTAAGAAGATAATTATTTTTAAATAAAGCACAGAAGCTGCATAAATCTCTCATGCATTCAAAAGCTGCTTGCTGACAGAAAACAACTAACATGTTGATTGCAGAAAAAATAATAAAATAAATCATGGAAATTCATTGTCAAAAACTAAAAGTTGTTTATATGAAACATATACAGTTTCTATGGACTACTTATGTTTTTTTTTTTTGTATTTTTTTTTTTTGTATGTCAAGAGTTGTGTAATAATGATTCGTCTTTTTTTATTTATTTATGGAAAGAATAACAGCAGCTTGAACAGAAGCTTGCTGTAGGCTTGAATATTTAAACCTGGTGTCTTGACCAAGCCCTCTACAGAATAATATTATTAGGTTTTCACCAGAGAGCAAGATTACGCACAAAGAGATTTTGGGGATCTTACAAATCTACATTGATTTCTTGCTCCTAGAAATCCATCACAATTTCCTCCAAGCTAGTGAACTACATCTTGTGGGAAGAAAACAATATAATATGATAATATAAACAAAGATAATATTGTTTTGTTGTTTGTGTAGTCGGAGGCAGTGGCGGATAGTGAACTAAGGAGAGCTCTGCAGCTGAAGCTGGACAAAATGAAGGCTGAATGTGATAAACTGACAGAGCAGCTGAGCTCCAGCGAGGAGAGTCACGCTCAGCTCCTCCGCAAATACCACGGCCTCAGAAAAGAGCTGGATGTGAAGGTATCACGTATTTTCTGATCAAAGCAGTGGTTTTCATTGATAAAAGTATAATAAAGACAAAGACTCTTTTTCAAGACCTCCAATCTGAAATTGTTTATGCTTCAAGTCATTTCTGGAATTCGAATGTTACATTGTACAGCATAGAAGTCAGATAACCTGCACAATTTTGACAAAAATCATATTTTGTACCTTGATATTGTAATCACAATGATTAAGTTTGATTTATAGATTTTACATTTAAATATGGGGCATCTGTATGGTGTATTTTCACTCACAAGCTAATCAGGCTACACCATTTTAAAGTTACTGGCCGTTCAGAATTACTACTAACCAAAACAAAAATATCAGAAATTGACCAGATTATCAATAACTGCTTAGATTTAAATGAGTAATTGTAAAATTAGTATTAAGTATTATAGTAAAGTATTATATCTGATTCTGAATCAATTAATGGTTTTCAGTTTTATGAGTCAATACATTTTTGCAGATACTATAAAAGTAAAATTAAAATAAATAAAAAACAAAATTATGGTATTCACATTTAAGATTTTTGGCTTTCAATTCATTAAGAAATCAGCCGTTTCCTTACAAAGTCAGTAAAAGTTCCTTACAGTCAGCATACTGGATACATCGTATTGAAGCCTCTCCTCCATTGACATCCATTACACTCAAAGAAAACAATGTATTCAAATTTCAAAATATGGCGCAATTCTCTTTATGCTTAGTTTTGCTAATGTTGGAGGCTCCTGGTAAGAGGATATATTTAATTAATCATAACCTGCCAAATTGGCCAACGAGTTAATAAGTGTTACTTGCCACGGTTGATTTTCACCCACATTTTCCATGATCATAACCAATATGATGCAGATTATTTTTGTATTTGTGCTTTTGTATTCCTACTTGCAATACCAATATGTAGTTTTTTTTTTTTTTTAATTAGTCTTTTACACAATGATTAATTATTCGCCTACTGCAATACGAGGTTTGATAACACTGAACACATTATGATCTGACACGTTATTGTCTTTTTCTCAATAGCTGGGCAGTGTTGTGCCTGCACCGATATCTCAGTGTCTCGGATGTTTTCTTAATGTCTCCTGTGTAGGTGAATTTAGCAGAGCGGGAGGAGGAAAGGTGGCAGACTGCACAGCGCTCCATGGCAGAGCTGCGTGAGAGGGTCACGGGCATCCAGACGGAGCAGGAGTCCATCCTCCATGCCGTAGGAGCTCAAATTGACTCAGCCTGCCAGTTCTTGTCAAAAGACTCAGCCGCCAAGCTTGAAGTACCCCCCCACACACACAAACTACAGTACACTACAGAAAACACTTGCTACACTATTGTAAAAGCTGCATTCAAATTTGTGTACTGTCAGAGTATGTACTGCTTTTTGTAAAGACCTCACTTCTTGACTTATTACTTATTGACTTATAATCTTGACATGCTTCAAATGGCATGTTGGCATGTGCCTTGCGACTTACGATGTTAGCTGTGCCGTAGTTCTCTGCCATTGATGACTCCCATGCTCACGTGGCCCCTTAACTTAATGGGAGTTTCTAATTAGGGCCCGAGCACCGATGGTGTGAGGACCCTCTTGGAATTGCTCCGTTTATTAGGGCCCAAGCCCTGAAAGGGCGAAGGCCCTATTGTTTTCGTAAGGATTATTAGGGCCCAAGCCCTGAAAGGGCGAAGGCCCTATTGTTTTCGTAAGGATTATTTTTAGGGCCCAAGCCCTGAAAGGGCGAAGGCCCTATTGTTTCCGTAAGGATTATTATTAGGGCCCAAGCCCTGAAAGGGCGAAGGCCCTATTGTTTCCGGTAGGATTATTATTTTTAGGGCCCAAGCCCTGAAAGCGTGGCAGGGGGGCTCGACAGCGCCCCCTGGAATGGGGTCCGAAATCTTGGTCCATATATCAAACACGCTTGCATGTAATAATAAAAGCGTGGCAGGGGGGCTCGACAGCGCCCCCTGGAATGGGGTCCGAAATCTTGGTCCATATATCAAACACGCTTGCATGTAATAATATGAAACTCAGTACACATATAGATCTCATCGGGCCGCACAACTTTCGTGCTCTAAGTTTTACAAAAGCCCAACAGGAAGTCGGTTATTATACGTTGTTTGGAAAACGCATACAATGGAATGTGAAATACTCCTCCTAGGGAATCCATCCGATCGCCGCCAAACTCGGTGTGAATGAAGTCAAGACATTGAGGATGAATTCTTGCGAACAGATTTTTGATATCTCGAACGGTTTGGCCGTGGCGAGGAAACGAATTTATGGCGAATAATGGGACACAGGAAGTGTGTTATAACTTCTGCATACATTATCTGATCTTGCTGAAACTTCAGCAGTGTGGATTATTGATATCTTAGATACTGTTGCCGTGGCAACGCATCAAACTTTAATATTCTTTTCGGATGCTTTTGAGACTCTTCACATGCTTGAAAATGCATGAAACTCGACAGACACATCACATTTATTATCCAGTAGACATGTGCAAAGTTTCAGAAATGGGCGTGGTGGAATGGCTCAGTAGCGCCACCTTTAGTCAAAAATGGGGGCTTAGTTTTTCCTAGAATCACAAAACTTGGTAGGTGTATTGTTCTCATCAAGCAGGACACCTTTCTAATTTACAGTCATTACCTCAGACCCACAGGAAGTCAGATATTTTAGTTTGAATGTGGA
>NC_139980.1:21093129-21303129 GCF_963993115.1 Abramis brama | reverse complement strand
TTTGATGTACTCCTCCTAGAGAATTCATCCAATCGCCTCCAATCTCGGTTGGCATGAAGTCAAGACATTGAGGATGCTAAATTGCGGACAGATTTTTGATATCTCGAACGGTTTGGCCGTGGCAAGGAAACGAATTTATGGCGAATAAGGGACACAGGAAGTGTATTATAACTTCAGCATACATTATCTGATCTTGATGAAACTTCAGCAGTGTATTCGTTGTAAGAGGCCGAACACAAGGATGTGACTATTGTGAGTCAAAGTTATAGCGCCACCAACTGGCAACAGGAAGTGTGTCACTTTCAAAATGCTTTGAAATCACCCTCTTATTTTTACCCGATTTGCTTAAAACTTTGTGTATAATGTAGACACACGGCAAATGTAGACCTGTGAAAGGATTATTAATATCTTAGATACTGTTGCCGTGGCAACGCATCAAACTTCAATATTGTTTTTTGATGCTTTTGAGACTCTTAACATACTTGAAATTGCATGAAACTCGACAGACACATCACACTTATTAGCCAGTAGACATGTGCAAAGTTTCAGAAACGGGCGTGGTGAGGGGCTCAGTAGCGCCACCTTTAGTCAAAAATGGGGGCTTAGTTTTACATAGAGTCACAAAACTCGGTTCGTATATTGTTCTCATCGAGCCGGACAACTTTCTAATTTACATTCATTAGCTCCAACCAAAAGGAAGTCAGATATTTTAGTTTGAATGTGATTATTTGGAGAATTTTCTCTCTCTCTGTCTGTCTCTGTGTGTGTGAGGGGTGGGAGGGATTTGTCTGTTGAGTTTAATGTTTGTTTTCAAGGTTTCAGGGGCTTTTGGGACCCTTAACATGCTCGAAAACTCTTGAAACTTTGCACACAGGTCAGAACCCACGGCCATCAGGGCCGGGCTGAAGCTGGTACCCGGGCGTGGCTGGGGGGCTCAACAGCGCCCCCGTGAACGGGGTTCTAAAACTTGGTCCATATATCAAACACGCTTGCATGAATTAATATGAAACTCGGTACACATATAGATCTCATCGTGCCAAACAACTTTCCCCTGGTCAAGTTTTACGCCAGCCCAACAGGAAGTCGGCTATTATGGGTTGTTTGGAAAACGCTTGCTGTGGAATGTGAAATACTCCTCCTAGAAAATTCACCGTGTCCCCTCCAAACTCGGTGTGCATGTAGTCAAGACTTTGAGGATGCTAAATTGCGGACGGATTTTTGATATCTCGAACGGTTTGGCCGTGGCGAGGAATCAAATTTATGGCGAGAAAAGAGAAACACGAAGTGGAATAACTTCTGCATACATTAACTGATCTTGATGAAACTTCAGCAGTGTGTTCGTGGTAAGAGGCCGATCAGATGGATGTAACTATTGTGAGTCAAAGTTATAGCGCCACCAACTGGCAGCAGGAAGTGTGTCACTTCAACATGCTTTTGACAAAAGTGGGGGGTTAGTTGTATATACAGTAACAAAAATCAGTACGTACATTGGTCTCATCGAGCCGGACAACTTTCTAATTTACAGTAATTAGCTTCGACCAATAGGAAGTCAGATATTTAGGTCTTAATGTGGATTTTTTTGTTAATTTCAGACAGTTTTTAGCTACTCCTCCTAACTGGTTTATTTTATTCACAGCAAACTTTTTCAACACGATGAAAATACATTAAAGATGCTAAATTGTGAACGGATATTAAATATTTCAAACTGTTTTGATATAGTGAGGGATTAAAGTAATGTACAAAAAGGAAACACTAAAAGCCTAATATCTTCTAAAAATGTAATTATACACCATTTATTTCTATATAAAAGTATACAAATATCAGATCTAAACCCATTTTATTCTGTTTTTGCAAATGAAGTAGAATGAAAAAGTTAAAAACAGGCTATTTAGTGCTATTTGGTTAAACAAAAAAAGCAAACATAGGGCTATACTGCCCTCTTGTGTCCAAAAGGATATCAAAATAGTATATACAACTTTTTACCAGGTAGGCCTATATTGTAGTTAAATATAAATTTATTAGGTATATGACTGTGAGGATATTTTCCCACCGGTTAATCGACGTGTGACACGAGCGGTTGCTTTTAAATCACTAATATAAAAGTGAAAGTAATATACGGACGTCCGCACGGACATTGATAATGGTGCACACACAAATCACACACACGTTGGAAAGAATGATACTTTTAAACATAACACTAAACCGCCATTAAGTGTCGCCAGGCGACCGTCTTAATGAGCGAGTCATTGATTCATTCGTTCAAACGATTCGTTTGAATGACTGAGTCATTCATGATTAAGACATATGTTTATGGATTGATCATTCAATCTTTGAGTCAACCGATTCGTTCAAAATGCTGAATCATTCAGAAATGAGAAAACGCATTGCTGAGAGATGCGCGTGATGGTTCTGCTGTGATCTTTTTGTTTAACTATTTTTGCTGCTGAAACAGAACAAAAACAGTCAATATTGCATCTAAAATGTAAGTGACTTGATTGTAACTGTTTTTTAACCTGTTGTATGAAATCAATGTCACAGTTTCAATCGTGATTGTATTCAGGAAACAGCCTTCTCGTCAAGTGAGGTTGCTTAACTGTTATAAAATATATCAAAACTCCATATTTATAATTTTTATAGTCAGTAAGTTGTTAACTGAGTTTGTTTTTTGTGTGCTGATCTCATTTGTTTACATTTCTCCTGGAGAAGCTGCATGAGCCTCAGCAGCGCAACCTTGTTACCATTGATCAACTGATTACTGGTAATACATTTATTAACAACTGTTGATTGCAACTTAAAATGAATGTAATAAAATTAGAATAATCTCTCGTTTTAGTGATTCCCAAGTTATTTTTTTGTCATTGACGTTCTAATCAGGCTACTCTGGTCGGGCAAGTAAAATTCTCTTTCAGGTTGGCCTATTGTATTTATATATAAATATATTAGGGATGTGACTCTGGGAAAATTTTCCCACCGGTTAATCGATGTGTGACACCGCTGGGGGCTTTTGAATCGGTAACTTAAAAACGAAAGTAAAATATGTTCATCCGCACGGACATTGATAATGGTGCAGAGCGAGCGCATTGCAATCTTGATATCGCAGTCTGTTCATTATAGCCTTAATAAAATATAATAATAAAATAGTCAACCTAACATATAAAAATTACACTGCTCTGAATAGTGTGAATTGTACTGACTATTTAAACACAGTAATCACCGCTAAACTGTGATGTTTCCAAGCACATATTTGCGCATGTGAAGAGGATAATTTTTCCCTTCAATAGTGGAACGTGAGTGAAGTACAAAGCCTATAATAAACAAATGTTTAGCATCCAAAAAATGTAATATATATATATATATATAACAAAAAAATATATTTACAGTATATATATATATATATATATATATATATATATATATATATATAAACACACTTAAAAAAAAATATATATATTTTATATATATATATACAGTGTTTCCCCTACCATTATATAAGGGGGGCGCCCCGCCCTCCTAACGGCTCCCCCCGCCCCCCTTGAAGTCAAGTAAATTTGATTTGATTTTCTTTATAGCGCCAGATTACAATTTGTTATTTTATTTTAAAAAACTAAATAGCCCTTAAGTAATATGTTATTTATCTTATTTCCACGATGGCATGTCTTTTCTGTCTGTGTTTGCGCGTTTACAATTATCCCAATGAGTGCGCAAGCGCGCACACTCACACACAAACAAACACTTGCGTCAAATACAGATGAGCACTAGCGGACAGAGAGCGCGCGGCGGGAAATATGTCGCTGAACTGAAGATGGCAACACTCGCTCTACTGCGAGTAGCAGCCGGAGTAGCTCTCCTGCTCCAAGTCTACGCCCGTTTCACACATATTTCGTTTGCAGTGCGTGTGCGGTGAGTATTTTTTTCCGTACCCATGTTTACAGAGCTTTCACACTGCACGCGGATGCAGTCCGTCGATGATCGATCCGTTCCAGTTGCGCAGCGATCGCTGCACCGTTATACAGCAGTGCAGCGATCGTTTCCGCACCAAGTCTACTACTGTCTATGATTTCTGCTGTGCTGCAAACGCTGAATTAAAGTGACAGCGCATGTTTCGTGGTCAACGTGAACACAGATTGACCTGAAAATGTAGTCATTTCACCATAAGTGCGATTAATTAAATAAAATGTAGTAATCTCACCATAAATTTATTTAATTAAATACTACTTTTTTCACTTTAAAACCGGGGTAAAGCAAGGAAAACTACAATTTACCTCAACAAGGCGACATAATGACATTCCTGGAGGTGGAAAAACAAGTTCTTTGTGACATGCAAGATTTATTGTATTAAAATTTAAATGCAAAAGATTTTAATATAAATACATGGTTAAATATTTTACCACTTGCTTGAGCAACTTAATATATAATTATATAGAAGTAATGCATTGAATAATACATTGTTTAAATTGTTTAAACGTGAACGCGCGTTCACAGCAGTGCTGCGTCTGACAGGATTATTCTCTCCAATAAATGCATCATAGAAATAAACACTTCTCACAAAAAAAGCCCATTTAAAATTTGTTTGTCATATAAATGTATTAACTAACATTAACGAACAATGAATGAGCAATATATTTGTTAGTATTTATAAATCTTTTTTTTAGTTGTTAGTTAAAAAATAAAACTATTTAAGCTCTGGTCCATTAATATTAACAAATACTTCTATAAATTTAACAAAGGTTATTTGCAAAAGTCAATTTTAAAAAGATTTAAATATGTGTTTTTTTTTGTTTTTGTTTTTTTTAGAGATATCTTATGTTAACTTTTTTTTTTTAAACATTTGTGTTTTATGTTAACTTTTACAAAGCATTACCCTCCCAGACAACCAATTAATGTGACACATAGATAGATAGATAGATAGATAGATAGATAGATAGTGTCTGTGTCAATTCCCCCCCCCCCAAACCTGTAAACCTAGGGGAAACACTGATATATATATATATATATATATATATATATATATATATATATATATATATATATATATATATATATAAATATAGCTGCGAGCAGCGATGGAGGGCCCAAGCCGGTAACTAAAGGCACCATAAAGGCACCAGGGTGGCGGTGCCACCGGCTTGGGCCCGCAATCGCTGCTCGCAGCTATATTTATTATTCTTCTTCTCCGCATTTAATCGCATTTTTGAGGGCCTAAACATGCTCGAAAACTCACGAAACTTTGCACACGTGTCAGAACTGGCGAAAATTTACATCTGATATAGGTTTCAGAATTGGGCGGGGCAAAATGGCTCGATAGCGCCACCTATAAAAGTTCAACGGAGTGCGCCTCCCGCTGTGTTCCACGTACGTGTACGAAATTCGGTACATATATGTAATGACCTAATACCTACAAAAAAGTATCTTGGAGCGTAGCCCTAAACCCAACAGGAAGTCAGCCATTTTGAACTTCCTCTCAGATTTTTGTGCAGTTTTTGCCATTTTCAGGCCTCGTACTTTAACGAACTCCTCCTACAGTTTTAATCTGATCATCTTCAAATTTGATGAGTGTAATCTTAAGGCCTTTGCGACGTTAAATTGCGAAGATCTTGAGTTTTCGTCGAAGGGCGGGTCCTCGGCGGCCTGACAAATTTCGATGTTTCGCCATGAAACAGGAAGTTGCTGTAACTCAGGCATGGAATGTCCAATCTGCCCCAAACTTCACACGTTTGATAAGCATTCTGTCCTGAACACATGACCATGCTCATATTCAGTTACAGTCATAGCGCCACCTGCTGGCAACAGGAAGTGACATGTTTAACACTGTTGTGGACTCCTAATAACATATAAAAAAGTGCCAGCAAGTGCTAAACATGCTAACAACATACTAGAAACATGCTAAAACATGCTAGCAAACACTTAGCTAAGTGTTAAAGCATGCTATTACTGCAATTGAATAGGAATTTGCTGTAACGCAGGCATGGAATGTCCAATCTGCCCCAAACTTCACACGTTTGATAAGAATCATGGCCTGAACACATGTCCATGCTCAAATTCAGTTATAGTAATAGCGCCACCTACTGGCAACAGGAAGTGACATGTTTAACACGTTGATGCTGTTCTAGCAACATGTTAAAAATGCCATTGAGTTCTAAACATGCTAGAAACATGTTAAAACATGCTAGCAATACTTAGCTAAGTGCTAAAGCATGCTAATTCAATGAAACAGGATGTTGTTGTTACTCAAGAAGGCAATGTCCAATCTGCGCCAAACTTCACACTTTTGATAAGCGTTCTGTCCTGAACACATGACCATGCTCATATTCAGTTACATTTATAGCGCCACCTGCTGGCAACAGGAAGTGACATGTTAAACACTGTTGTGGACTCCTGATAACATATAAAAAAGTGCCAGCAAGTGCTAAACATGCTAACAACATACTAGAAGCTAAAACATGCTAGCAAACACTTAACTAAGTGCTAAAGCATGCTATTACTGCAATTAAATAGGAATTTGCTGTAACTCAGGCACGGAATGTCCAATCTGCCCCAAACTTCACACGTTTGATAAGAGTCATGGCCTGAACACATCTACATGAGAATATTCAGTTATAGTAATAGCGCCACCTACTGGTAACAGGAAGTGTCATGTTTAACACGTTGATGCCGTTCTAGCAACATGTTAAAAATGCCATTGACTTCTAAACATGCTAGAAACATGTTAAAACATGCTAGCAATACTTAGCTAAGTGCTAAAGCATGCTAATTCAATGAAACAGGATGTTGTTGTTACTCAAGAAGGCAATGTCCAATCTGCGCCAAACTTCACACTTTTGATAAGCGTTTTGTCCTGAACACATGACCATGCACATATTCAGTTACAGTCATAGCGCCACCTGCTGGCAACAGGAAGTGGCATGTTTAACCCTGTTGTGAACTCCTGATAACATATAAAAAAGTGCCAGCAAGTGCTAAACATGCTAACAACATACTAGAAACATGCTAAAACATGCTAGCAAACACTTAGCTAAGTGCTAAAGCATGCTATTGCTGCAATTAAATAGGAATTTGCTGTAACACAGGCATGGAATGTCCAATCTGCCCCAAACTTAATATGTAACATGCAAGAACCATGCTAGCAACACATAGCTAAGTTCTAAAACATGCTAGAAATGCTAAAGGAAGTTGTTGTAACTCAAGCATACAATGTCCAATCTGCCCCAAACTTCACATGTTTGATAAAAGTCCTGCACTGAACACATCTACATAGCGATATTCAGATATAGACATAGCCCCACCTACTGGCAACAAAAACTGACATGGTTAACACAGTAATGCAGAACTAACCACATAACTATTGTGTACTAAGCATGCTAGAAACATACTAAACATGCTAGCAACTACTATATATACCTCCTTAAATGCACATTGCCCAACCATGCTCTGTCTTCCTAAAGCCACCGAGTGACGATGGCACGGGTGCGAGGGCCCTTTCTTCGCTGCTTGCAGCTTTAATTGACTGGTGTTTCTCCTGAGCAATAAGTTATTTTACTTAAAGACTACAAATCACTTAAAGAGCTACAAATCAATCCTTGTTTTAGTGTAAGTGGTGATTGATTGTTGCTAATAACATAATATATAATTTACTGACATAAACAAGGTTGTGCTGTACGTCACACGTAGGCTCACTATTGGCCGACGCTGGTCATGTGTGTGATGCGTGTGACGTACAACCCAGAAGCGCTACGCAGTTATACTACGTGAACTAACTCGAGGCCCAGAGAGAAGGAAATGAATAGTGGAATAAAGTCGTTATTTTTGTTTTTTTTTGCGCACAAAAAGTATTCTCGTCGCTTTATAAACTTAAGATTGAGCCACTGTAGTCACTTGGACTACTTTGATGATGTCTTTATTAGCTTTCTGGACATGGACAGTATACCGTACATAAATTTTCAATGGAGGGACAGAAAGCTCTCGGACTAAATCTAAAATATCTTAAACTGTGTTCCGAAGATGAACGGAGGTCTTACGGGCTTGGAACGACATGAGGGTGAGTCATTAATGACATAATTTTCATTTTTGGGTGAACTAACCCTTTAATATGTTCACTTGTCACCACCTACTGGCGTTTTAGTTTAATGTTTAAAAGTATAATTTTTAGGGGTTCAAGCACGAAGTGCTGAAACCCTATTGTAATTGCCCTGATTTTTATTATTATTATTATTCTTCCCTAAAACGCATCGTGCAGCCAAAACCGTAAGGCCTAGAGACGTGATACTTGGTCAAATGGTAGTAGTATTGCTCGCTACTCAGATACACGGACTTAGCCAAATCGGCCCATAGGTGGCGCTACAGCGACCAAAAGCGCAAAACTGCTCATAACTCCTAGACTGTATGTCGTAGACTCAAGTGTCTTATATCAATGTAATCAAGACCTCATGGCAAACAAAACGTATATCTCCGATTTCATTTCCGGTATGCAAATTTTTCCGCCATTTTGAATTTTGTCAAAAACCTACTTTTGCGAACTAGTCCCTGGTTTTTTGCCCGATTGGAACCAAACCAGTGCAGAAATGTTCTCTGGAGTCTGAATATCAATAATTATCGAAAAAAAGTGGAAATTTCGATTCACGGTCGCTAAGGGGCGCCAAAACGTACGTTGTGGGAGGGGCCTATTTTACTAAAATGGCTATAACTCCCGATGTAAATGAGGTATCTTCACCAAACTTGGTACACATGTGTATGAGTTCAATCTGGGGTCACAGTAAAAAAATCGCGACGATTGGCCTCATGGTGGCGCTATAAAATGAAAAAAACATAAAACAGGCTATAACCACCTGACCGTTAGTCCGATTGACTTGAAAATTGGTATGCAGTGTCTTGGTCCAAGGTGCCATGTATGTGTATGAGGACATTGGCGTATCTCAAAAAACATGGCCGCCATCGGCCAATGAAGTTTGAGCACCTATTAGACAAGGTTAACGGAGGCCGATCGGAACGAAACTCAATGGGCATGTTCGGCTCATGGCCCTAGAGGACTGTAAGAATTTTGAAAGAAATCGGCCACTAGTTGGCGCTAATGAGTTTTATGGCTCTGTAATCACGTGGTGTTACACTTATCATCACAAAATGCATATCATTTGATAGATCTGCTTATGCTGAACAACTTTGCCTCTAGAACCATTGCTGTCAATCAAACAGTTTATTAATTATTCACGAATATGTTAAAAACCTACTTTTGCGAACTAGTCCCTGGTTTTTTGCCCGATCGGAACCAAACGAGTCTAGGACAATTCTCTGGACTCTCTAGATCAATAATTATCAAAAAAAGTTGAACTTTTGCATTTTTCGCATGGGTATAATTGTGTCATAAAGAAAATGGACGTGGCAAAATGCAATCAAAAGCCTATAAATTCTAAACAAAAACTCAGAACATCACGATAATTGGTCAGCATATGTGTCGTACCATGCTAAAGAAGCATGGAAATTTTTATGGAGATCGGACCAAAGGTGGCGCTATAACTGTTAAAAAGCTTTAAAACCATATATTTCCTATGGTAAATTGCCTGTATTGCCTGTGAATGGTCTTTTCCATCTATAATCATAATGTTCATATAATAATGTTCAAAACCAGTGCAGTGCAATTCTCTGGACTCTCTAGATCAATAATTATCAGAAAAAGTATGACTTCTTCATTTGGATGGCTATAATAGTGTCACTTCAATATGTGGCCATTACCAAGTGTCCCCAAAAGCCTATATCTCTTTAATGAATGTTCAAACCTTCTTAAAAACAAGTCAGAACATGTGAAATATCTCTCTGAACATGCATGAAAATTTTCAGACAGATCTGACAAAATTTGCCTCTATAACAGTTAAAAAGGTGAAAATGATATGAATTAATGGCATGTTAAGCCAATAAGTGGTATTTTACTGCCCCCTGCTGTTTAAAATAGTCATTTTGTCATATTGGTATTGGTATCAGCCATGGTAAATCATGATAAACTATGGTAAGTGTGTGTGTGTGTGTGTGTGTGTGTGTGTGTGTGTGTGTGTGTGTGTGTGTGTGTGTGTGTGTGTGTGTGTGTGTGTGTAAGCATGCATTGAATTAACATGGAAAAACTGGTTTGCTTTAGTGCAGAAAACTGGTTTAAAGTGAAAGTGAGCCAATAAGTGGTCTTCTAGTGCCCTCTGCTGGCCATTCTACTTAATAATGAAATATTTTACATGTGCTTTTGCATTCATACTTGGACACACACTAAAAATCACGTATATAACTAACTATTATAACACAATAATATTTTGTCAGTGTTCATCACCTCATTTGCACTGACACTTCACATAATTGCTAGTAATGTGGTTAATCATGCTAGAAACATTGTAAATCATAGTAAATAATACTGAAATGAGGTGTATCAAGGTAAATCATGCTAGAATCCTAATAAATCATTCTGGAACATGGTATATGATAGTAAATCATGCTAGAATCATATTAAATAATTCTTGAATGTGGCAAATCGTTGTGGGAGGAGCCTATTTTACTCAAATGGCTATAACTCAAGAAGTAAATGAGATATCTTCACCAAAATCAGTACACATGTGTATGGGTTCAATTTGAGGTCACAATAAACAATTTTATGGAGATCGGACCATAGGTGGCGCTATAACTGTTAAAAAGCTTTAAAACCATATATATCCCATGGCAATTTGCCTGTATTGGCTGTAAATGGTCTTTTCCATCTATTATGTCAGTGGTTACATGCTTGCTAAATAAATCTTAATGACTTTTGATGCTTTTGTGCTTAAATGCCTTAAAGGCCTTAACTGCTTGAACCCCGATAAATGCTGCTTGCAGCTTTAATTAGGGGTTCAAGCATGAAATGCTGAAACCCTATTGTAATTGTGAGGATTTGTAAAACGCATCGTGCAGGACAAACCGTAAGGCCTAGAGACTTGAAACCTGGCCAGATGGTAGGCCTCAATTTGGGGAAAAACCTATCAGTGTATGACCCCGATTGGCCCATAGGTGGCGCTACAGCAACCAAAAGTTCAAAATCGCTCATAACTCTTAGACCGTTTGTCCCAGGGTCAAGTGTCTTATACCGTTGGAATCCTTGGCTCAAGGCGGACAAAATGGCTATCTCCGATTTGGATGTAGGCAGGGAAAAATTTCTGCTATGTCGAATTTTGTCCAAAACCTACTTTTGCGAACTAGTCCCTGGTTTTTCGCCCGATCGGAACCAAACCAGTCCAGGACAATTCTCTGGACTCTCTAGATCAATAATTATCAAAAAAAAGTTGAACTTTGGCATTTGGGTGGCTGTAACAGGGTCATTTAGAAAAGGGGCGTGGCAAAATACACTCAAAAGCCTATAAATCCCAAAGGAAAACTCAGAACTTCACCAAAATTGACGAGCATATGTGTCCGAGCATGGGGAGGAAACATGCAGAGTTTCATGGAGATCGGACCATAGGTGGCGCTATAACTGGCAAAAAGCCTTCATTCTTATTAGGGGTTCAAGCATGAAATGCTGAAACCCTATTGTAATTGTGAGGATTTGTAAAACGCATCGTGCAGGACAAACCGTAAGGCCTAGAGACTTGAAACCTGGCCAGATGGTAGGCCTCAATTTGGGGACAACCTATCAGAGTATGACCCCGATTGGCCCATAGGTGGCGCTACAGCAACCAAAAGTTGAAAATCGCTCATAACTCTTAGACCGTTTGTCCCAGGATCAGGTGTCTTATATCGTTGGAATCCTTGGGTCAAGGCGGACAAAATGGCTATCTCCGATTTGCTTGCCCTTCAGGCGCCAATTTCGAGTAAATTGCATTTTTTGGAAAAACCTATTTTTGCGAACTTCTCCTATGTTTTTGGCCCGATCGGAACCAAACCACTGCAAGAATATTCTCTGGAGTCTGACAATCAATAATCATCCAAACAATTCTAAATTTCAATTAACGGTCGATAAGGGGAACCAAAATATTTGATGGCACCAGGGCCACTTTTACTAAAACGGTTATAAATTGTGAACGGGAAGGAATTTTTTTGCTAAACTTGGGGTACATCTTCCTGAGCTCAACCTGAGATCACTTGAAAAAAATCGCAACAATTGGCCACTTGGTGGCACTACAAAACAGTTATAACTTGTGAACGGAAAGAGATTTTCGCAAAACTTGGGACACATGTTCATGAGCTCATTCTGAGGTCATGTGAAAAAAAAATCATGACAATTGGCCACTTGGTGGCACTATAAAATGGGTATAACTTGTGAGCGGAAAGAGATATTTTTGCTAAACTTGGGACACATGTTCATAAGCTCAATCTGAGTTGACATGAAAAAAATCGTGACAATTGGCCACTTGGTGGCGCTATAACAGTGGAAAAAAATCATGAAAATAGCTATAAGCGCACCCAAATGTTAGTCTACTGAAAATTGGCACGCAGTGTCTTTGTCCAGGGTGCCATGATAGTCTATGAGAACATTAGTGTATCTCAAAAAACTCAGTATATGTCATTGGCACAATGCCTTGAAGGAGCCTTAGAAGTTTCAAGCCAGTGTTTTTTCACAGGAGTGACCTCCTAAGACTCCTGAATCATTGCCGAGTCCAACAATACCAAACATGCCAGGTTTTGCCTTATGGTTTTTGTAAGTGTCATTTAGAGCTTTAAAAAATTGTGTTTATCTTCAAAGCCGTTAGTCCGATCGAGACAACAATAAAAAAACAAAGGAAATTTGAAAACATAGGTAAATAGCTAAACAATAACGCCAAAATGTTAAAATTATGATAGGAACTGACAAAAAAATGAATTAAATCCAATCAATTTCACCCATGGATCATTTTGATGCTCTCACATGTTTGAAACAAACAATGATGGATTGTCATGAAATTTGTTTTGAATTGGGACTGGCGAATCCCCGTCCATACTGTCAATGACCATTCGCAAAGACCCGCCCACTTTAGTTACTGTTGCTATGTCTGACAAGCGACGCCACTCTCACACCACACCAAGTTCTCACGCAGTGAAAAATACATTGCGGATCAGAGAGGAGACTGCGCGCTGACAGACAAGTACTTTTGATATGAAACAAATGGCACATTTCCACTACACAGTACCAGCTCGGCTCGGCTCGGCTTTGTTTGGTTTTCCACTGTGTAAAAGTTGTACCTGTACCTGCTTCCAGGTACTTTTTTTCGTACCACTTCCGGCGAGGTTTTAAGCGAGCTGGGGCAAGCTGAGGCGATACTAAAATGTAACGTGAAAACACGGCAGACTGCTGATTGGTCAGAGAGAATCATCACTATTCACTGCGTCATCATTGCACGCGCCAGACGGAGTATCCTGAATAAAAAACAGCAAAAACAAAAACATCCAAAAACAGCATACACTCGATTTCCTCCATTGTCCATTGTGTGTGGCAGCGGATGTATCTCGCGTAGAAGATTAAGTCACGGCAGTTTCCTGCGGCGTCGCTATGACGACCAGGTACTATTGTGGAGGTACTATCTGCAATGGAAAACGGAGCGAAAAGCGAGCCGGGCTGAGTCGAGTCGAGTTGAGCTGGTACTGGTAATGGAAAAGCACCAAAAGTCTCACCTTTCAAATGTAGTCATTTTTTAGAGACATTTAAACAATAAATACCGTTTTGTGACTGTTTAATGTGTCTGACAGATCGCTGTAGACTCAAGGCTCAGTTAAAGCTGCTCGTGAACCGATCATCTCTTCCTTCTAGTTAATTTATAGCATTAAAATAAACATGAATGAACATAAAAGGAATGTTGTTTTAAAGTGCTAAGACGTCAGTACACTTTGTTTTTCAAATTTAAATCCTCCAAAGTTAATCTACTAACTCTCCTGACTGCTTTGTGGGACAAAATGGCGGATTATGATTAGTCAGATCGCCTGTCAATCAAACTCCCTGCGAAGGGTCAATTGAGAATGCTCGTGCGCACAATCCTGATCTAATCGACAACTTTGCAGTTGCACATAGGAAAGCCCGGAAAATCCCACTATAATGTATGAGAGCATCTTTTTTATGTATTTGGACCTAGGCCTAACAATGTGTTATGGTGCGCTGTCACCAGTGTTTTTTTATTGTTTTTTTTTTTGGTGAGCGTAGGCTCCTCCTGATTTTGTTAGTCATCTCATCTCTTATATGCTGTGTATGATCATATCCTGCCCTATTCATGGTAGCCTACTCGCGGACATTGCGTCATCAATGTCATCAATTGCGTCATCAAGGGGCCCGCCTTGATAATCCTACTTAAGGGCCCGGTGTTGGCTCGTTACGCCACTGAATATAATTGTCTAAACTCCTAATCAAAATTACATATTTACAACAAATTTGACACATATATATAGGCACACTTTGAGTACTACTAATAAAAGTGGTGGAGATCAGGCAAGACTGTAAGAAGACTCAGGCAAAAAGGTGCTATAACTGTAAAAACGCTTTAAAACCATATATTTCCTATGGCAAAACTGCATGTATTGGCTGTAAATTGACTTTTTCATCTATGATGGCAGTTGTTAAATGCTTGCTAAATAAAACGTAATGTCTTTTGATGCTTGTGTGCTTAAAGGCCTTAACTGCTTGAACCCCGATAAATGCTGCTTGCAGCTTTAATTATTATTATTATTCCGCCGTAAAACGCATCGTGCAGCCCAAACCGTAAGAGCTGGAACTTTGAAACTTTGACAGATGGTAGTACAAAAATCGAGGAAAGGTTCAGAGATTATGACCCCGATTGGCCCATAGGTGGCGCTATAGCAACCAAAAGCGCGAAACTGTTCATAACTCCTAGACCTTATGTCGTAGACTCAAGTGTCTTATATCATTGGAAAGCTGGATGCCTGACGAACAAAACGTATATCTCCGATTTCATTTCCGCCATGATAGATTTTCCGCCATTTTGAATTTTGTCAAAAACCTACTTTTGCGAACTAGTCCCTGGTTTTTTGCCCAATTGGAACCAAACCAGTGCAGAAATGTTCTCTGGAGTCTGAATATCAATAATTATCGAAAAAAAGTGGAAATTTCGATTCACGGTCGCTAAGGGGCGCCAAAACGTACATTGTGGGAGGGGCCTATTTTACTAAAATGGCTATAACTCCCGATGTAAATGAGGTATCTTCACCAAACTTGGTACACATGTGTATGAGTTCAATCTGGGGTCACAGTAAAAAAATCGCGACGATTGGCCTCATGGTGGCGCTATAAAATGAAAAAAACATAAAACAGGCTATAACCACCTGACCGTTAGTCCGATTGACTTGAAAATTGGTATGCAGTGTCTTGGTCCAAGGTGCCATGTATGTGTATGAGGACATTGGCGTATCTCAAAAAACATGGCCGCCATCGGCCAATGAAGTTTGAGCACCTATTAGACAAGGTTAACGGAGGCCGATCGGAACGAAACTCAATGGGCATGTTCGGCTCATGGCCCTAGAGGTCTGTAAGAATTTTGAAAGAAATCGGCCACTAGTTGGCGCTAATGAGTTTTATGGCTCTGTAATCACGTGGTGTTACACTTATCATCACAAAATGCATATCATTTGATAGATCTGCTTATGCTGAACAACTTTGCCTCTAGAACCATTGCTGTCAATCAAACAGTTTATTAATTATTCACGAATATGTTAAAAACCTACTTTTGCAAACTAGTCCCTGGTTTTTTGCCCGATCGGAACCAAACGAGTCTAGGACAATTCTCTGGACTCTCTAGATCAATAATTATCAAAAAAAGTTGAACTTTTGCATTTTTCGCATGGGTATAATTGTGTCATAAAGAAAATGGACGTGGCAAAATGCAATCAAAAGCCTATAAATTCTAAACAAAAACTCAGAACATCACGATAATTGGTCAGCATATGTGTCGTACCATGCTAAAGAAGCATGGAAATTTTTATGGAGATCGGACCAAAGGTGGCGCTATAACTGTTAAAAAGCTTTAAAACCATATATTTCCTATGGTAAATTGCCTGTATTGCCTGTGAATGGTCTTTTCCATCTATAATCATAATGTTCATATAATAATGTTCAAAACCAGTGCAGTGCAATTCTCTGGACTCTCTAGATCAATAATTATCAGAAAAAGTATGACTTCTTCATTTGGATGGCTATAATAGTGTCACTTCAATATGTGGCCATTACCAAGTGTCCCCAAAAGCCTATATCTCTTTAATGAATGTTCAAACCTTCTTAAAAACAAGTCAGAACATGTGAAATATCTCTCTGAACATGCATGAAAATTTTCAGACAGATCTGACAAAATTTGCCTCTATAACAGTTAAAAAGGTGAAAATGATATGAATTAATGGCATGTTAAGCCAATAAGTGGTATTTTACTGCCCCCTGCTGTTTAAAATAGTCATTTTGTCATATTGGTATTGGTATCAGCCATGGTAAATCATGATAAACTATGGTAAGTGTGTGTGTGTGTGTGTGTGTGTGTGTGTGTGTGTGTGTGTGTGTGTGTGTGTGTGTGTAAGCATGCATTGAATTAACATGGAAAAACTGGTTTGCTTTAGTGCAGAAAACTGGTTTAAAGTGAAAGTGAGCCAATAAGTGGTCTTCTAGTGCCCTCTGCTGGCCATTCTACTTAATAATGAAATATTTTACATGTGCTTTTGCATTCATACTTGGACACACACTAAAAATCACGTATATAACTAACTATTATAACACAATAATATTTTGTCAGTGTTCATCACCTCATTTGCACTGACACTTCACATAATTGCTAGTAATGTGGTTAATCATGCTAGAAACATTGTAAATCATAGTAAATAATACTGAAATGAGGTGTATCAAGGTAAATCATGCTAGAATCCTAATAAATCATTCTGGAACATGGTATATGATAGTAAATCATGCTAGAATCATATTAAATAATTCTTGAATGTGGCAAATCGTTGTGGGAGGAGCCTATTTTACTCAAATGGCTATAACTCAAGAAGTAAATGAGATATCTTCACCAAAATCAGTACACATGTGTATGGGTTCAATTTGAGGTCACAATAAACAATTTTATGGAGATCGGACCATAGGTGGCGCTATAACTGTTAAAAAGCTTTAAAACCATATATATCCCATGGCAATTTGCCTGTATTGGCTGTAAATGGTCTTTTCCATCTATTATGTCAGTGGTTACATGCTTGCTAAATAAATCTTAATGACTTTTGATGCTTTTGTGCTTAAATGCCTTAAAGGCCTTAACTGCTTGAACCCCGATAAATGCTGCTTGCAGCTTTAATTAGGGGTTCAAGCACGAAGTGCTGAAACCCTATTGTAATTGTACTGATTTTTATTATTATTATTTTTCTTCTGCCGTAAAACGCATCGTGCAGCCCAAACCGTAAGTGCTAGAGACTTGAAACTTTGCCAGATGGTAGTACAAAAATCGAGGAGAGGTTATCAAAATATGACCCCGATTGGCCCATAGGTGGCGCTACAGTGCAAAAAACAAAAAAAAATCATATTTTTGCTTAAATCTCATTAACCGTTTGTCACAGACTCAAGTGTCTTATATCATTGGAATCCTTGGGTCAAGCCGAACAAAAAAGGCCTCAAGGATTTCATTTCCGGTATGCAAATTTTCCGCCATTTTGAATTATGTCCAAAACCTACTTTTGCAAACTAGTCCCTGGTTTTGTGTCCGATCGGAACCAAACCAGTGCAGAAATGTTCTCTGGAGTCAGAATATCAATAATTATCGAAAAAAAGTTGAAATTTCGATTGACGGTCACTAAGGGGCGCCAAAATGTTTGAAGAAGGCGGTGCCTATTTTACTAAAATGGCTATAACTCCAGAAGTAAATGAGGTATCTTCACCAAACTCGGTACACCTGTTTAAGAGGTCAATCTGAGGTCATAGTATAAAGATTGCGGCGATTGGCCACATGGTGGCGCTATAACATGAAAAAAACATAAATCAGGCTGTAACCACCTGACCGTTAGTCCGATTGACTTGAAAATTGGTATGCAGTGTCTTGGTCCAAGCTGTCATGTATATCTATGAGGACATTGGTGTATCTCAAAAAACATGGCCGCCATCGGCCAATGAAGTTTGAGCACCTATTAGACAAGGTTAACGGAGGCCGATCGGAACAAAACTCGGTGGGCATGTTCGACTCATGGCCCTAGAGGTCTGTAAGAATTTTGAAAGAAATCGGCCACTAGTTGGCGCTAACGAGTTTTATGGCTCTGTAATCACGTGGTGTTACACTTATCATCACAAAATGCATATCATTTGATAGACCTGCTCATGCTGAACAACTTTGCCTCTAGAACCATTGCTGTCAATCAAACAGTTTATTAATTATTCACGAATATGTTAAAAACCTACTTTTGCGAACTAGTCCCTGGTTTTTTGCCCGATCGGAACCAGACCAGTCTAGGACAATTCTCTGGACTCTCTAGATCAATAATTATCAAAAAAAAGTTAAAATTTTGCTTTTGGTTGGCTATAAGAGGATCATTTATAAAATAGGCATGTCCAAATACACTCAAACGTCTATAAAGCCTAAATAAAAACTCAGAACTTCACAAAAATTGATGGGCATATGTGAAATAACATGCTAAAGAAGCATGGAAATTTTTATGGAGATCGGACCATAGGTGGCGCTATAACTGTTAAAAAGCTTTGAAAACCATATATTTCCTATGGTAAATTTCCTGTATTGGCTGTAAATGGACTTTTCCATCTATTATTTCAGTGGTTCAAAGCTTTCTAAATAAATCTTAATGTCTTAAATGCTTATGTGTTTAAAGGCCTTAAATGCTTGAACCCCGATAAATGCTGCTTGCAGCTTTAATTATTATTATTATTCTTCCCTAAAACGCATCGTGCAGCCAAAACCGTAAGGCCTAGAGACGTGATACTTGGTCAAATGGTAGTAGTATTGCTCGCTACTCAGATACACGGACTTAGCCAAATCGGCCCATAGGTGGCGCTACAGCGACCAAAAGCGCGAAACTGCTCATAACTCCTAGACTTTATGTCGTAGACTCAAGTGTCTTATATCAATGTAATCAAGACCTCATGGCAAACAAAACGTATATCTCCGATTTCATTTCCGGTATGCAAATTTTTCCGCCATTTTGAATTTTGTCAAAAACCTACTTTTGCGAACTAGTCCTAGGTTTTTTGCCCGATCGGAACCAAACCAGTGCAGAAATGTTCTCTGGAGTTTGAATATCAATAATTATCGAAAAAAAGTTGAAATTTCGATTCACGGTCGCTAAGGGGCGCCAAATTGTATGTTGTGGGAGGAGCCTATTTTACTAAAACGGCCATAACTCCAGAAGTAAATGAGGTATCTTCACCAAACTCGGTACAATTATTTAAGAGGTCAATCTGAGGTCACAGTAAAAAAATCGTGGCGATTGGCCACATGGTGACGCTATAACATGAAAAAAACATAAAACTGGCTATAACCACCTGACCATTAGTCCGATTGACTTGAAAATTGGTATGCAGTGTCTTGGTCCAAGGTGTCATGTATGTCTATGAGGACATTGGTGTATCTCAAAAAACATGGCCGCCATCGGCCAATGAAGTTTGAGCACCTATTAGACAAGGTTAACGGAGGCCGATCGGAACGAAACTCAGTGGGCATGTTCGACTCATGGCCCTAGAGGTCTGTAAGAATTTTGAAAGAAATCAGCCACTAGTTGGCACTAACGAGTTTTATGGCTCTGTAATCACGTGGTGTTACACTTATCGTAACAAAATGCATATCATTTGATAGATCTGCTCATGCTGAAAAACTTTGCCTCAAGAACCATTGCTGTCAATCAAACCGTTCATTAAATATTCGCGAACATGTTAAAAACCTACTTTTGCGAACTAGTCCTAGGTTTTTCGCCCGATCGGAACCAGACCAGTCTAGGACAATTCTCTGGACTCTCTAGATCAATAATTATCAAAAAAAAGTTTAACTTTTGAATTTTTCGTATGGCTATAATTGGGTCATAAAGAAAATGGGCGTGGCAAAATACACTAAAAAGCCTATAAATCCTAAATGAAAAAACACAACATCACAAAAATTGGTGAGCATATGTGACATAACATCATTAAGAAGCATGCCAAATTTTATGGAGATCGGACAATAGTTGGCGCTATAACTGTTAAAAGGCTTTAAAACCATATATTTCCTATGGTAAACTGCCTGTATTGGCTGTAAATGGACTTTTCCATCTCTGATCATATACATTTTTTTTATATCATAATGTTAAAAACTAGTGCAATACAATTCTCTGGACTCACTAGAACAATAATTGTCAGAAAAAGTTGAACTACTTCATTTGGATAGCTATAATAGGTTCACTTCAAAATGTGGCCTTTACCAAGTGTCCCCGAAAGCCTATATCTCTTTAATGAATGTTCAAACCTTCTTAAAAACAAGTCAGAACATGTGAAATATCACTCTGAACATGCATGAAAATTTTCAGACAGATCGGACAAAATTTGCCTCTATAACAGTTAAAAAGGTGAAAATGATATGAATATAATGGCATATTAAGCCAATAAGTGGTATTTTACTGCCCCCTGCTGTTTAAAATAGTCATTTTGTCATATTGTTCTATAATTTATATTGAGACTTTATAAAATCCCTATTTGAACATTTACAATTACATTTAGTCAAAATCCATCTGTTAAAGTATTAGTATTGACAGTTTGATCACATCATATATATCAAATATCTGTATCTACAACATAATGTGTGTGTGTAGTCTTAGGTTTCTGAATAAATTCTGAATAATCTGATTAATAGCTTACAAAGACTTTGTGAAATGTTTATAGACCATTCAAATATATTTTCATAATGACACATTCCAATAGCATTGAAAAAACAACAACATTTGTCTTTGTGTGTGTGTGTGTGTGTGTAAACATGCATTATGGAGTTAAAATGGAAAAACTGGTTTGCTTTAGTGCAGACAAATGGTGAAAATCATGAAGTTTAAAGTGAAAGTGAGCCAATAAGTGGTCTTCTACTGCCCTCTGCTGGTCATTCTACTTATTAATGAAGTCTACTCACATATGCTTTTGCATTCATTAGACACTAAAAATCACTTATATAACAATAAGACACTAAAAAATAACTTGTATAACAATTACTATTGTAGCACAATCATATTTTGTCAGAGTTTATCACTTCATTTGTACTGATACTTCACATAATTGCTAGCAATGTGGTAAATCATGGTAAATCACGCTAAAAACATGGTAAATCATAATAAATAATACTAGAATGTGGTATATCATGGTAAATCATGCTAGAACATGGTAAATCATGGTAAACTATGCTAGAACAGGGTAAACCATGGTAAACTATGATAAATCATGGTAAACTATGATAAATCATGATAAACTATGGTAAACCATGCTAGAATCACAGTAAACAATGGTAAATCATACTAGAATGTAGTATATCATGGTAAATCATGCTAGAATATGGCAAATCATGCTAGAATCATAGTAAATAATACTAGAATGTGGTAAATTGTTGTGGGAGGAGCCTATTTTACTAAAATAGCTATAACTCAAGAAGTAAATGAGATATCTTCACCAAACTCAGTACACATGTGTATGGGTTCAATTTGAGGTCACAGTAAACATTTTTATGGAGATCGGACCATAGGTGGCACTATAACTGTTAAAAAGCTTTAAAACCATATATATCCAATGGTAAACTGCCTGTATTGGCTGTAAATGGTCTTTTCCATCTATTATGTCCGTGGTTACATGCTTGCTAAATAAATCTTAATAACTTTTGATGCTTTTGTGCTTAAATGCCTTAAAGGCCTTAACTGCTTGAACCCCGATAAATGCTGCTTGCAGCTTTAATTATTATTATTATTATATATATTTTTTTTAAACAATCTCATAACATTATTTAACACTAGAACTACCGGAATTCCATAACTACTAGAACGACCATAGCGGTCATTCTGACCGTTCATACTTTGACGTTCATATGGCCGTACTGAACGTCATTTTCGTAATGTCATATCTACATTTGAACTTTCTCTTTAAGTTTTCCAATGAAGCTTTTAATTCATCGCCCTTAAAACAAGCACAAAGAAAGATTTCCCCGACAGGTGCTGCCTCTCTATGTGAGGAAAGTTTTGCGTTAAAAATATATATTTTTTCACCCCACTCACCACATGAATAGACATGCAAAAAAGTTAGGAAATGTCAAAGCTTCATACCGTTTAGTACAGCCCTGTTTGTAAATAAGTTCAATAATCAATACAAAATCTAAAAATAAATGTAATAAAGATCAGGACACAAAATTTTAATTCAAATGAATGTGAAACTGTATTTTCCAGCCTAATTGATAAATATTTTCTTCTTTTCTTTGTACAATAAAAACAAATCTTGTGATACAATAACTTATAACATATATACAATAACAAAAACACTACCTATATACATTTGAATACATTGTAAAAACTTTCATGGACACGAAGCCTATGCAGCACAATACAGTAGCCTACACACAAAAACAGGCTAAGAAAAAACATGAACATTAGCTAAACAAGAAAACGAACTGCTTTAGAACGATTAGTTTCAGTGAACAAAAAATATTAACGAACAAAATCAGGTTAACAAGTTTTCCTCCAAGTGGGCTCATTTGAACGGCGCAAACACTCTGCATCATTCACTGACGCTTACGCACAGTCCACACAGGTAAACACCGCCTTTCGTGTGCAGCTCCCACACACTACTTTGTGACATTTGGCACATGTCTCCTTGTTTTTTTGTTTTTTTTTGCAGTTCCTCCTTACTTGGTACTGCCTTCTTCTCTCCATCTGCTGCTGCTCCTGCTCTCAATGGCGGGAAATGTAGCGGACTTATGATATCTATAATGCATGCGGTCAAAATGACCGCAATGGCCATTCTAGGTAGAAATAGTCAGAACTGTTTTGTGTTTTGTGATTTTAATAAAATAACAGTGTCAGAATAAAATGTACACATATTTAGGAAAAGTCCTACAGCCACATTGATTTTATTTTAACAAAGTTATTACACTGTAAAATTTAAAAACGGTCAAAATGACTGCCTTGGTAGTTCTAGTGTTAATGCAGTTGTATTTTTTCAGTGTAAATTATTTAATTTGTTTGGTAACAGCCCTATAGTGTTTTATTATTCTATTTTAAGTTATTGATCTAATTTAAGAATTTACAATGAAAGATGAAGCATACATTTAATAAGATTAGGGGGAAGAAAAGCCTTTTATGAAGGTAAAAAAATGCTCTTGGGATAAATATCACAAATATGCAGATTTTAATATGTCAAAGCTGATGGAACAATGATGAGAATGTTGCTTCAGAATAAATTATATTGACACCACAAAAAAAAAAAATGAAAGTGAATGACTGATTTACTTGTACACTTGCACAAAATTGATGGTTCGATACGTACCAGTTTTGATCCACTTCAAATGTTGACTAGTTAGACCCCTAATAAATAGATAATCTCTGATAGTGCTAAGTGTTCCCCCGACATGAACAGAAGTCTCCTCTCTGAGTTGTAAAGTCACTCCCTGCTTCTTGCAGGTTGTCTGTACTTGTTTCTCAAAGCTTTAAGTAGACTTTCTTTGCTCTCAGCTCGAGCTGTCAACATCCATGTTATATCCCAGTCTTTAGCATTCCTCTGCATCCTTCACACCTTTTTATCCTCTGCCGGCACCCTCCTTTGATTCAAGAAAAAAGAAGTGACAAAATGGCCTCCTTTCCCATCATGTGTTTGTGTCAGCAGTTTAAAGCGGCATGGCGTTGTTCAAGCGTTGTTGATCATGACAGGCGAGAGCTGTCAGGGGAACACAATCCACCTCCACACACTTGCTTTTTTTTTTAAAGGTGACAGAGCCCCTTCCTGTGATCGCTCGCTCTGGAGGCGTACATCATCGCTCTAAATGTGAAATTTGTAAATCCGCTGATTTTTGTTTCGTAAGTGATTCATCTGTGCGGTGGGTTTTTCCATGGAGCCGAAGATCTGGGAGGTTTACGATCCTTCAGTAGACTGTCAACGTCTCAGAACGCATCAGAAAGCTCACCCTGAACAATTTCGAATATTTTTCCTTCTCAACCACCTCAGAAATGTGCAATTTTACATTGTGCCTTATTATACAGGAGTTTCTAGTTTTATGAATTACATGCATAATTTGTATAGCAAAACAGTGTTAACGTCAGTCATCTTCATTTATATAGCGCTTTTAACAATGTAGATACTTTACAGAGATACAAGGATAGTTTAAAGTAACAGAGATTGTTTTGGCTTTATAGCAGTTCTTGAATAAAAACGTGCCATGTATGTATTTTGTGTCGTAGGCCATTACCCAGAGTCCAGGACTGCAAAAGGATTCTCATCGCTGGCTTGCTGAGGTTAAGGTATATTGTTGAGCCCAGCTTTCGATGATCATTTCTCTAGCTGATGTCATGCATCTTAACACAGCTGTTCTTTACTGTCTCAGATAGACTGACGGAAACATCTTCCTGCTCTCATGGACTTAATTTCATGTTTTATCAGGTTTTATTTCCAAAATGTGTATTTTAACACATTTAAATGCATGTGTAGATGGTTGTTGCTTTCTATTTGTAGTGGTGTGCCTGATATATTATATCAATACATTTAAAGACCCTGTGAAATGGCTTGACAGGCACTCTGCACTCTTTCCTTGCTGTCTTGATGTGTTTTATTGAAACAGGATAGGTCATTAAAGGCCCTGCTTTATCCTTTAGTGTACATCATAGCTGTGAACCATTATTTGCTACTTGCTATTGCTAGTCAGTAAATGGTGGGACATTCTCATTCTAGAGAGCATTTGACTGGACAAAAATGTAGAGTCCATGGACAATTTTTGGTCTGTTTTAATACAGAGAAAAACTAAGTTTTGTAACTGTTGTGTACAGCTGCTAGAAGTTAATGCTGCAAACATTAAGAGTACACTAATAGCATATAGATGACTTCAAAACTAATGCACACCAATTAAAAGCCACAAAACTTGATTTCATGGGGTCTTTAAAGTCATGTTAGTGGGCAGTTTGTGGTTTTTCAGAGTACGGCTGTGCGAATATAATCTGCGAAGTTCAATCATATATTTTTATAGATCCATTTTAATTTATGATTAAATATAAATATTTTGTGATTTAATTTTAATATTTAATTCATATTTGTGTGCATCAGGGTTGTTATAGTTCTGTGAATAGAATTATAAAACTTGTTTCTTTGTATATTTGCAAAATGAGTAAACAAAATTTAGCTTTAATTTTGTTTCAGCATTAGTTATAGTTTTTATCCCTTATCCACCTTATTTTTCAGATAAGTGCGGCTGCGGCCATTTGTAATTTTAATGTCTCTGGCTTCTGGTGTCATTCGCTTCCAGTTGTTTTTAGCTGTGCAAAACAGCTCGTTATGCTGCTTAATATTGCAAACTGCTATTTCTTACCATATTATTTTAATGTATTGTCTTAATTATAAACACACTGGTTTGTAGCGCAGACAGTTTTACAGTTTACTGCACTTTGAAATATTCTTCTCATTATTTCCCTATAGCGGCTAATAAATTGGAAGTTGCACACATTCACAGAAAACATCTGTGTGCAAAAATAAGGTGGATAACACAGCACAATTAATTCTTTCAATCTGCCAATGATGACAGTTTATAGGAAAATTCTGGGGTTGGCTGTTGTACATGTCGATCAGACACCCTGTCTAATTGGGTAGCGCTGGGAAGCCAGACTTGGCCATCCAACATTGATTGAAAATATGAAAACTACAGTAAAGTCATTTTTTATTGAATTTTGTTGAGTTGTAATGAATATTTAGTGCATTACTACAAAGTTTTCATTCATTTAAAAAATTCCAGTTTAATTTGATAAAACTTAAAAATAATATTTTTATCTTTATAATAGTTGTTGGTCATATTTCATACAGTTGAATTAATCTAGCAAGTAATCTTAATAAGCATAAATTCTTAAACTGGCATTTGACAAGTAGTTATTATATCATGAGTCATGATATGTATCATAAGGAAGTTGCAGAGACACTCTTATTTCTGAAGTTTTTACTCTTCTTGTAATGCAGTTGTACATATTATTGTGTTCCAGATGTGTATATTTAATGTGTCTGTCTGTGTGTGTTCAGACAAAGCTCCAGTGGCTGTGCGAGGAGGTGCGTGAGCGGGAATCCAGTGAGAGGAGGTTAAGGAAGACACTACAGCAGCACAAGGAGCAGATGAAAGCACTGAAGCAAAGCAGAGACTCAGAACTGCAGAGCCTCCTGGACCGCATTACCCAGCAGGATCGGCTCCTCAAAGACATCCAATCAGAGAAGAGAGGTACTAACTCGCCTTAGAGAAAAGTGATTTCTAGATCAGAATTTATTGGGCCTGGCACTTCAGCACAGGTAGTAATGTGAAATTTTATCCCATTATTCTACTGCATAAGCTGTACTATACTAGCTGACTTTATACTGGCAGTCATTTGCGCGATAGTCACAGGATGTGCAATGCCAAGTATAGGGATCGTAGTTGATACGTGATCCGTTCGGACCAGGCACCACAGTTTGAAATGCATGTGATTTCGGATTATTGCAAAGTTTACTCCTCATAGAGTGAAAGTTTTAGGTCCTGTCAGTTTAAACATTCATGGGATTTTAAGCCATTTGAAAGGAAGACACGAAAGAGATCTCAATTCTGAACTCACACACTGTTTTCTGTGTGCACACACACACAGAGAACACCGAATTCCTTTGTCTTTCTCGTCTGTTTGTGCTTGAACGGACACATACATGCAAAATTGCCAAAAATGCCTGTCTCTGCGAGTATCCACATAAACTCAATAGCTTATTGCTTATGTGAACGTAAACAATTGCGGAAGAAAAAGGATGCGTATCATTATATTGAATCCGTGCATTCAGTCTTAAAGTGACAGCAGCCTAAAATACCCACTGCTGTCTGAGTCATTAACTGTTAATCAAACAACAAAAGCAATGTAATAAGCAACGTTTGAATCCTAATGGTTAAAATCAAAATTGTTCACTCTTCTCATTCTTCCAGTGCCCCCGAAAAAAAAGTTATTTTAAACAAATACTTTTTCGAACCCTTATAGGCTGTTTTTACACCTCACATGAAATTGAGTGTCCACCAAGATGCCCCAGGCAATACGTTATTAAAAGAATTGTAATAAATCTTTTCAAAGACTCTTATTCTGAACGAGTCTACTGCTTTTTAAATTATGGGTGGCAACTTCTGTTTCAGGGAACTTAGACTCAAAAGTACTGAAACATTTCAAATGTTTCAAAAGGACAGTGTATTCTGTTCCTCCTGATTAATTTCTTTCTAAAAAATAAATTCTCCTGTAACAATATGGAAAAGACGATACTGCGCACTTGTGTTCTGCAATCCCAATTTAATAAAAAATAGATGCCCTAATAATCGCTTGTGTTTCTCCCCAAATCCTCATTCATGACTCTTTCCAGATTTGTTTTCACGTGGGTGCTTTAAAATATTATCCATTTCTATCAATGGATACTGGTATGGATACTAGATATTGGTAGATGATCAATAGAGGGTCTTAATACTAATGTTATCCACCAGAAGGAACTGCATGGTAAGAAATCCATTTAAGTCTCATTGATTAAAATCTCTGTAAATGGTTCAATATATTGACTTGGGGGGAAAAAAAGCACAGAACTTCACATTTGTTTAATATAATTAATTTGCAAAGAAATCTGTAAAATCTCCAAAATGCTTATAGATAATTGTTAGTAGTCTATATGGGGGAGTATGTGTCACTTTTGATTTATGACCGTTGATTTATGGTTATGGCATATGTTTATGGCAGGAAGTCCTTATATGGGGGCAACAGGTGGTATGTGAAATTTGACCCGTGTGTGGTTCCGGTGGGGGTTTTATGGCTGTGTGTTTTATGACTGCAATAATGCTTGGTGTGACATGGAAGTGAATGTTTTTTCAGGTGATGTTTGGAATGTCTATGTCTCTCTCATGGTGTATAAATAGACGATCGTATTTCTACGAAACAGAACTGTGTGGTGAATCATATCGATATGGATAGTTTTAACTCACCTAAAACCCCTGAGCGTGAAGTGGTTGAAGATGTAGTGGAAAGTCTGACGTTGGCTCTGAGAAAAGCCCATGGCCATAGCAGTTTGACAAAGTTTCTCCACGATAATTCTCCCAGTGTAAGAGGGGAATATTTGATGAATAGTAACCGTGTATTTGGTTACATATTTCATAAACAGTTTCGAGTCGTTACGCTCTACACGACCGATACCCCCGACGTGTTTATACCGGGAGAAGACCCCTGCCTGGTATTTCCTGATAAAGACTGGACATTATTTTACAACCGGGTCTGGAAAGATTTGAATGACGGTGGAAGCGAACCATTGTACGTCGCAGAGTGGGACGGTGATGCTCCGAATGTTCGGTACCGCGTGGTCGGGGATCATACTAAAAAGAAAGAGGATGAATGTGTTTACATATTCAGTTGCAAAGATAAGACAAAGCTTTGTGAGCGTTCAGGAGCAGTTCTACAAAATGAGCATCATTATCTGTACACGATGCAATTTTTGTTCAAATGGAGCGATGTGTGTCTACTGAGTCTCCTTTTTTCATCGATAAACAAAATGTTCAAGTGGTGTGACATGCACGACGGGTACAATAAAATTAAAGTGCAGCTGTTCCATCCTGAGAGATGTGCGCGCAGTGGGACATACACTGTCCCGTCCCCGCCCATTTACTACAGCCATTATAAACCGAGGCAAGTCTGATCCCTCCTCACAGTTCCTCTTTATAAGCCATGTCTCAAGACGCCGATTCGAAACATGTCTGTAGCTGTGGTGTCTCTTTCGACTATGGTCTTGCTGAGCCTGATGACAATGCTACTGATCATATTCTAACAGACGGACCCGACACATCCGATACTCAGAACGGCTGGCTGGATAAATTCTGCACAGAACTTGGATACCGCAACCTGACTTTCCTGACTGACACGTGTGGTGGAAGCGATTCCACTGCTAAACCCGGTTTCGACGCTACAGACGGTTGCTTCAGCACCGTCGGATTCAAAATCGTAAAAGCCACGATCGTTCTGCTGTTGCAACATCTTATCGATGACAAGCTGAAGGAAGAGTGTGAGGGATGTGCAACAGATCATCCGAGTCAATTGCAGCATTCCTGCCTGTATGAACCACCCACATACTTCTTTGAAACCCACTTTGAAGAACTGTCCTGTAAACTGTTTAAACCTAATCTTCGATTCATCATATCATTTGTCCTAAACTGACGCGGCTTAAAATCCCATCCTCAGGCGATTCAAGGAGCAGTCGGGTCTATTCTACATGAACTAAGAGACGAACCCTTCATCGGTACTAAGCTACGAGAAATCAGGGACAAACTTCTGGATCAATCCTGCAAGGAGATCGTCTACGATGTCATCGATCTCTGGCAAGGCCTCTTAATTGTGAATGGAGAGTGACGAAGAGCCCACTAGCATGGCCGCTGCCAGTAGCCGAAAGAGTTTCATGGAATTCATGTTTAAAGGACATTACAGAAGACAGTTGATTTCATTAATGCAAAGAGCCATCGAGTATTCAAGTGAATCGGATGTTGATGATGATGATGATGACGTTGATGTTGAAACCAAGACCAGTAAGCTGACGTTGGCATTACCCAACCCAGGCTCCGGTCATAAAGACGATGTTGTAGCCACCAATGTCGAGGTCGGTGGAACTGTGGAAGATGTTGTTGGGGAAGTTCTGAAGAATGTACCGGCGAGAAGCGTAAAAAAACAGTAGACAAAATGTCTAAAGCTAAAGGAATAAGCTCTTGGACTGAGTCGGGAGAGTTTGTGTTCAGGGGTAAAGCTGTACAAGGATCACACATGGTCGATTTGCTAAAAAATGTCACGGCTCCACAAAAGGTTCGGGATGACCGAAGACCTCTAGGATGGACCGAGTTTCTACAGGCATTTGCCGAATTAAACATCCCTTTTTCTATGGTTCCGAATCACCATGTTAGACGTATGATCAACGGTCTAAAGAGTACGCCTGCTACACCAACATCGCCCCATATTCAACCGAAACCCAGACGATATGCCCGTTCTTCATCGAGACCGTCAGAAGATGTCATTTTTAAATCACCGGCTATCGATAGAAGGCAATGGCTAGAATTTTAAAGCATCCATTTTATTTTCATGCATGTAATTTTTGAAAACATTGAATGATGTATGTGTGTGTGTGTGTGTGTGTATGTGTCGTCTGTTTGATCTGAAATAAAAATATTGAAAATTATGGATTTTTATGAATTTTTATTGTTTTTAGAAACATACAATATAGAGTGATTACTCAATCATGATTCAATGACATACCATTTTAGGTACCATACCAAGAGCGATACCATTTTATCATTTGTAATATAATCATAACTATATAGTTTCATCACATCATGATAGTCACGACCCTTGACTAAATGATATAGAAAAAACACTATACACTATATATAACACACAGGTGCTGGCCGCAAGTATCTGATGAAAAATCCTGGACACGTCTGTCCGAATACATCACGTCGACATCGTTGGTTGTTAGGAAGTTTTTGATGGTGGCTGGAAAACGATCGCTGTAGGGGTGATTACCGAAACTGTCGAAAAAACACGCGGGTCCATCTTGAGGCAAATAAATAGCAAGCCAGTGCTCTCCTGGTAGGTGTGCCGAGTGTGTGTTAATTATACACAACGCTGGGAAGTTCCTTAAAGATTTTTTAGGTAGTTGATCGCTTGGGAGAACTCCGAGAAAATGAGTGTTGCACGTGAGTTTATCCATGATCCCCGTGAGCTGTACCGTATTCATTTCAATAGTAATCGACCAGGACCTGTCTGCGGTTAGACACTTCAACGATACTGTCAAACACTGCATAAATGATCAAGTTAATAGTATGTGGCAGCGCTTGTCTGAACCGCGCTTCGAGTCTGATATTTCCGGATTTGATGAGGGATATGTGCTGCCTGCAGTCTTCATCAGGCGTTAGGTTAAAGGCGTAAAGCGTGTACCCGTTCAGGAAATCGGTCCTGTCGATAGAGAGTGCCTGGTTTTTAAGATGTCTTCTGGTCGTCATGGCCAACTGGTAAAATTCGCAAACTGCCCACCCTGCCTCAAAATTGGGTTGTAGAGGTTTCGCTGGGAATTGTTGACCGTCGACGTAGACCGCCAGGAACTCCAAATCGTAATGTTTGAACGCAAAAGGGTTTTTTCCGTAGGACCCTGTGAAAGCATTGTTATCGACCATGGCTAGGATGATAGATTTTGGTAGCGTCCCTAAAAACAGGTTTTCTTGATTTGAAACGCGCGACCCCGCGGGTATGGAGAAATTCTTTAGACATACCCTATCTATGGGGTACTTGGCTGTTGCCTGGGCATGCCCCAGTCTCACAGGAGGTGATACAGACACTTTCTTGACATATAGGGATGCTGACACAATTTTTAATTTGTATGCCACGTCATCAGACCTCATCAGACAGAACTCATCTTTACCACGGGTCAGGCGTATTTTGATGTCAACGCCATTCAGCATTAATTTTTCTTGAAAGAAAATATCACTGTGAATAGGTGCCAGCAGCTCCACCACCTGACTACCGCTTGTGTAAAGCGAACGTTTCGTCAACCCAGCGTTACGGCCTGCAGGGTCATTCAAGTCCATGTGTCCGGCTGTGTCTTTGTAAAACAGACCGGCTGAGAAAAGTGATTCCAATGCATCTTTACTGTAGTTGATCAGACTCTCTATGATGCATCGATAAGGATACGTGCTCGAAATCTGCGATAGCAGCCGATCACCGAGGCTCACATCAACTTGTGAAAATATAGTGGGTAGTTTATTTATTTTAACACCTTTGCAGGGGTTGCGATATCAGCTCCGTCAGGACCTGTGATTTTAAGTTGTAGATATAATAATGTATTATTTAGGTCCACATAATCCTCACCGTTCCCCGCTATGAAAAACTCCAAAGGTGTAGAGTCCGATATAGCGGATAAAGGGGGGACTTCCAAATACCCGTTTTTCTCAATAACCATTTGTGTCATTGGTACCGTAAATAAGTCCAACTCAGACTTAAAGCATTCTCCCGACATGCGGTGCAGTAGCGCCATGTTAGAATATGGTTTTTATGGATCTCTTAACCACTGCTTTTCGTCTCGCAGGCTTCTTACGCTTTCTACTTACGACTGAACGTGCCTTAGGTCTACGCTTTGTTTTCTTCTTTATCCGATGACCGCGCCTCCTTACACCCGGCGGTTTAGACATTCTCTTACGAGCCATGACCATCAGACCAGATCCGTCTTGAGCTTTAGCATTATCATTATACAATCTCGAAAATGCATTTGAAACGACGTTGGATACTATATTTTTGGCCGCAGATTTTAGGTGGGGTTTTGCGATACTAAATCCTCTTTTTAGCAAAGGTATGGCCATCCTAAACAGACCTCTGAAAAGACCTCCAAGCCCCGCCCCATACATAACCCCACCCCCTGAATATCCTGGTAGACCAGCAGCTTGATTTTGGTAATAGTTAACATATTCAGCAGCATTCGTTTCGCGAGGGTTATAATAATAACTCATTCTAAAGAATAGAATGTTTCGATGGCTTAAAGTGAAGTTTTGCTACGACTTTCCCATAAGAAAATGGTATTTCACAGTATTGGTCGTCCTTTAGCTCTATGGTGATATCGGTGATGTGCCCCTTGTTGATCGATGCATAATGGCGGTTGTCGTATCTAACACTGACGGTATCATTGTTTTCACCAGATATATGTACGCATCTCAAAAGGGGTACATAGGAATCCCCGACTGATTGATATTGGATAATGTCGGTGTATATGTAGAATGTATAGAACCCCACGTTTATATCTGCTTGATGAGGGGCGTACGTGACGACGTTCGTTGTAAAATCAGCTTTTTCATGATAGGCCGATCGCCCGAGAGCATCATCCTGTTTCATACCTAAAATAGTGGTGAGTTTTCCATAGAATGCCACCGATATGTTAGGTTTCGATTCCAGAAACACTTTGTTTTTTAAATTATCGTAATTCAATATGGTGGTCGGTGCAAGAACTTGATTTATTCCCCATATAACCGCACAAATGTTCTCATAATATCCTCCGTTTATATGCATTTTCCTCGATACAGTAAACCCTGATAACTTGTTTATTCGGGACGGCCTTGTGGTTATTTGCATCATTCGTGGGCGTGGGAGATGTGTATAGGGTAAAATATCCATCGTCGTCGCTGAAAGAGTACCATCTTCTAGGATATTCAATTTCGGCGAGTCCTACTTCCCATTCCCCTTTCAAGTTTATAGTTTCTGCTAACCTGGTTGTATAGCTGGATATGCAATTTTCAGGATAAACCAACGATGAAGCATTACACGGTAACGTAACATAGAACCCGTGGTCGTCCATGGTTATCCGGCACATTTATGATCTCATCCGGTAAGCGGTCATATGTTTTAAGGCTTTTGTAAGTCCACCAGTGCTTTTTTATCAATATAACTATTGAATTTAGCTGGCCATCCTAACCATTTCACTAAAACAAGCGTAGATTTTCCTTCTTTTTTCTGGCCTAAAATCTTTTCCACCTTAAAAGATTTGTTTTTACCCACAATTATTTTTTGCAACTCTTTTTCATAAAAAACACCTTCGATGGATTCCCCGTCATAATCGGCCAATCTATAGACGGGTGGCTGACGCGGAATACATGTCGATACGGTGAAAAATTCATCTGTATAGTTCGGTTCATAACCTTTGGTGAATGGTCCTCTCACTTTGGAGATCCTCACAACATCTCCAACTTTGAAATTGAAGTTACATTTCTCTGTCTTCTTTATAGTTCCGTACAAGTTTTGAAACACCAAAGTCTTGTTTACTTTATCGACGTCCACCAGTCTCATTTTAATACTCCTATGATAACTGGAGTTGTAACTCTGCACGATATCTTGTAAAGCATCAATGTAGCGGCGGGAATTTGTAGCTGTTAAAAATCTCCACATTCGACTTTTTAACGTTCTGTTATACCGTTCCACGACACTGGCCTTCAAATCGGTAGCGGTAGCGAAATGATTAACTTGATGCTTTTTCATCACATCTTGAAAATGTTTGTTAAAAAACTCCTTCCCCTGATCCGTCTGCAGTTTCTGTGGAACACGACCCTCTTCGAGTATAGACACAAACGCTTTAGTAACCTCAATACCGTTCTTATTCTTTAGCACTCGAACACACGCGTACTTACTAAATAGGTCGATACATGTCAGTAAATATTTATTATCATCATTCTCCTTGGAATAGGCAGACATGTCGACAAGATCCGCTTGGAACTGGGCATCTATCGCATACACCACAACTCTATTGCGTTTGTATTTTAGAGGGGCGGTTCTGTGTAATGTATAGGCATCCTCTCCGGCCAACCAGTCTGAGACCTCTTTATCACTTAGTCGAACTCCATTATCCTTTAAGACTGCGTCTTTTAAACGTTTTTTACCCCCTAAAGACCCTGGGTTAGATGGCGTATAATAAGCTTTTTTCATAAGCTCCGACATGGTGCCAGTTCAACCTCTGTAAAAGAATTACTCATACGAGCAAGGTGGTTCAACCTTTTATTTTAGAAAAACACATCTAATATTACAATAAGTAAAACATGCTAGATAATGACTACATGATACAAGTAAAAATAATAAAAGAATTAAGAAAATAAATAATGGTAGTACAAAACTCTAAATGAAATAATGGCATTAGAGGTTAGTGAAAAAAGGGTAACAATAACATCACCGATAGTCTAACCAGTAGAGGACATTTCTGCATGCCATCAATTTACGGTCTAGGATATAATTGACAAACATTTCGATAATTCTACTGGTGTCGCCCTCATCATTGTCTTTTAGTTTTGGAAGCATTAGCTTACATACATCTGCCACATACGCACACATACAGAGTACATCGGGGATTGCAAACTCAGCACTGCATTCAATCATCATAGCCAGAGCATCTTTTACCAGTACACATGGTGGCTCAATACCGCAGATTCGTTAATTTTTATTTTTTTATTTCTATATCTGTTATATTGATATTTTTTCTATGGTCAATGGCAGTCGTGTAAGCATTTCACTGCATATCGTACTGTGTATGATTGTGTATGTGACAAATAAAAATTTTGAAATTTTGAAAAATTGAAAGATACATATGTTTGATAATTGTGCTGTCTTTAAAGTTAAGTGAATGGGTTAAATAAGTTATTCGTTGGAAAAGTACACATGGTGTACATTTACAAGTACACAGACCGAGGAAAGACAAAAAATAACTTCAGGACGCATTTGTATGAAAGACAACAACTCCCACAATGCACCACATTGCACAGCTACGCAAGCCACGCCCACTAATCCAGAAAGCGCATATCTGCCTATAAGAGAAATCACTCTTCCGTCTACAAGGCTAGCTACCACCAGAGCTTGAAATTCATTTCACATTCACACAAAATGTCTAGTTAGTTGGTGAACTCATTAGTGCATTACTCCTCGTTTGTATTTCTTTCGAAAAGGTGAATTATTGCATGGTACCTGGATGTTCAGTCAGAACATATGCGGTGCGAAACTAGGATAGTTCACAACACAAACGTCCGTGTCCTCGTCTGATTCAGAGATTTCGTCCAGGAGAAATTGTCATCGTTGAAATTCTTTGCCGCAGACGGACTCTATCTCTGTGTTCGTAGCGGTTCGTAGCTGCATAGTGAGATCACCGGCGCCACCAGTACGCCCTAACTCGAGCCAGTCCGGGCTCCTCGTCCGCGGCAGGCAGGTCTTCTGCCTCGGCTGCTCTTTGCTATAATGCGGCTTGTAAAGGTAGCCACAAACACCTGATTCAAGCATCAGACTTCCGAAATCCTCTTCTTCTATATCATATTGAGTACTCTCCTCCGCTATTGTCATAACTGTACATCTGTCTCCACAGCGCCTGTTAGCTTAGCTTCAAACAAGATGGAGGATATTGCTTTCAGTTTCAGAGAGTAAAGTCCCACCCACTGATCTGTAATTGGTCTGTAGCGTGAGCGGGTCCCGCCCCCTGGGAAAGATGAGGAACGAGTGTTGTAGTCTCAACAGAAATCCCCCCCTCTTACAGTTCCTCCTACAATGACGCAAAATGACGATTTTTGCGTCATTGTAGGAGGAAGTGTAAGAGGTAAATAATGGATTTCTCCCGTCTCAGGGGAAAATGAGAGAGTGTTGCACGACCATTCAATAGTATGACTGGGTTTCTAACAATGCAAAGCTTAATGCAAATGGGTGAAGTGTCCCTTTAAGTTAAATTTCAGAAGTTCATGCTGTGTGCTGCCCTCTACTGGTCAGAGTTAATAATTCAGTGAAGCACTCTCTTTAGTAGAAATCTGTCAGGCAAGAAAGTCAGTGCTGGATTCATGTTGCTGAATTTATTTCTGATACGCTTCTGCCTTGGAGACTATGTGCCTGTAAGTAATGTGTAAATCATTTTCAATCACTTGCATTGGTAAGGAATGCCATGTTAGAAACGCTTTTATGTTTTGTAAAACGTGCTCTGTTAGCTAGCAGTACAGCTGTAGCTAGCTCTGTTTTTTAATTGCTTTGTGGCTTGTAGGTGAACTGTGTTTTCATACAGTAGGCTACATTGCTTGTTGTATTCAGTAGGCTACAGTGCTTGTTTTACACTTTGATAGGAATTTTGTAGTAACATAGTTATATGTATGCATATGTTCATGTTTTGTGTACTGATTTATATTCTTATTTTGTAATGTTTCAGTTTTACAAAACAAAACAACAAGAGGAAACAACTTCAGTAAAATACAAGAAAAGTCAAGCCTTGTGTGTTTATTGGAGGACTTTTGAATGTTCACTGGCTGTCTAGCTTTGCACAAGAGATCGCATTGCAAGGGCAGCACAATAATTCACCGCAAGAATCAGGCGTACCTCTTATCAAACTCATTTGTTTCTTGAGATTTCTTACACGTTTGGTATCAACGTCATCATCATCATCATCATCATCATCATCATCCGATTCACTTGAATACTCGATGGCTCTTTGCATTAATGAAATCAACTGTCTTCTGTAATGTCCTTTAAACATGAATTCCATGAAACTCTTTCGGCTACTGGCAGCGGCCATGCTAGTGGGCTCTTCGTCAATCTCCATTCACAATTGAGAGGCCTTGCCAGAGATTGACGACGTCGTAGACGATCTCCTTGCAGGATTGATCCAGAAGTTTGTCCCTGATTTCTCGTAGCTTAGTACCGATGAAGGGTTCGTCTCTTAGTTCATGTAGAATAGACCCGACTGCTCCTTGAATCGCCTGAGGATGGGATTTTAAGCCGCGTCGGTTTAGGACAAATGATATGATGAATCGAAGATTAGGTTTAAACAGTTTACAGGACAGTTCGTCAAAGTGGGTTTCAAAGAAGTATGTGGGTGGTTCATACAGGCAGGAATGCTGCAGTTGACTCGGATGATCTGTTGCACATCCCTCACACTCTTCCTTCAGCTTGTCATCGATAAGATGTTGCAACAGCAGAACGGTCGTGGCTTTTACGATTTTGAATCCGACGGTGCTGAAGCAACCATCTGTAGCGTCGAAACCGGGTTTAGCAGTGGAATCGCTTCCACCATACGTGTCAGTCAGGAAAGTCAGGTTGCGGTATCCAAGTTCTGTGCAGAATTTATCCAGCCAGCCGTTCTGAGTATCGGATGCGTCGGGTCCGTCTGTTAGAATATGATCAGTAGCATTGTCATCAGGCTCAGCAAGACCATAGTCAAAAGAGACACCACAGCTACAGACATGTTTCGAATCGGCGTCTTGAGACATGGCTTATAAAGAGGAACTGTGAGGAGGGATCAGACTTGCCTCGGTTTATAATGGCTGTAGTAAATGGCCGGGGACGGGACAGTGTATGTCCCACTGCGCACACATCTCTCAGGATGGAACAGCTGCACTTTAATTTTATTGTACCCGTCGTGCATGTCACACCACTTGAACATTTTGTTTATCGATGAAAAAAGGAGACTCAGTAGACACACATCGCTCCATTTGAACAAAAATTGCATTGTGTACAGATAATGATGCTCATTTTGTAGAACTGCTCCTGAACGCTCACAAAGCTTTGTCTTATCTTTGCAACTGAATATGTAAACACATTCATCCTCTTTCTTTTCAGTATGATCCCCGACCACGCGGTACCGAACATTCGGAGCATCACCGTCCCACTCTGCGACGTACAATGGTTCGCTTCCACCGTCATTCAAATCTTTCCAGACCCGGTTGTAAAATAATGTCCAGTCTTTATCAGGAAATACCAGGCAGGGGTCTTCTCCCTGATATAAACACGTCGGGGGTATTGGTCGTGTAGAGTGTAACGACTCGAAACTGTTTATGAAATATGTAACCGAATACACGGTTACTATTCATCAAATATGGTTACACTCTTACACTGGGCGAATTATCGTGGAGAAACTTTGTCAAACTGATATGGCCATGAGCTTTTCTCGGAGCCAACGTCAGACTTTCCACTATATCTTCAACCACTTCACACTCAGGGGTTTTAGGTGAGTTAAAACTATCCATATCGATATGATTCACCACACAGTTCTGTTTCGTAGAAATACGATCGTCTATTTATACACCATGAGAGAGACATAGACATTCCAAACATCACCTGAAAAAACATTCACTTCCATGTCACACCAAGCATTATCGCAGTCATAAAACACACAGCCATAAAACCCCCACCGGAACCACACACGGGTCAAATTTCACATACCACCTGTTGCCCCCAAGGACTTCCTGCCATAAACATATGCCATAACCATAAATCAACGGTCATAAATCAAAAGTGACACATAGTCCCCATATAGACTACTCCAATATTATTAGTCTCTTTTAATATAATATATAAAATAGTACTTATATAAAGATGTAAAAAAAAAATCAAAAGAGACATGGCCATTGTATCACTGTATATCTTTGTTGAGGGTAAATGTGGCTGAGTCGTCGTGAGCAGATGTAAACACTCAGGAGAAGTTGGATGGGTTTGAACAGATGGGATCTTTTTATTTACCCCAATTAAGGCCAATGAAAGGCATTTCAAATTTACAAAAAAAACAAAAAAACAAAACAAAACAAAAATAAACAAAAAAAAAAAAATAGAAAAAAAAATACTGTTTAGTAAAGAAAATAAATTGACATGAGAGTCAAAAAAACTAACAATCAAAATTTTGCAGCTGCTTAGAAATTGACCTTTACACAAGCCACTATACATAGAGCATCACACAGACTTATGTCTTCTCATCTCATGCTCCCCCAAGAGAATGAAGCTACCCATCTTCATAGGACTAAAGGTACCCCTGAAATTGGCACATACCAACACAATATTACAATACAGGGGTGGCTCAGGTGAATAGTCCATAAATGCTTAAAAACAGCCTAAATGCTTCCTCTATAAAACTAGAAAATTACACAATATTATTTCAATGGTTCCAGCTAACATTTGGCAAAGCCACAAGTTATATTAACAGCCAAAAAAAATTAATAACTTAAACTCCGGGTCACTTCCAATTGACCCGGAAGTCATAGCGTCATATAAACCTCACAGTTACGGCAAAACTTCCTTTACACAAACAAACCGGAGACGCCAGTAAGACACAAAGATGGTATGTCAAAGCTATGTTCCTTTTAAACTAAATAAACAAATACATAATTAACGAAAACATGAGTTATGTGGTTATTGAAACTGATCATGATTGTGAAATAAATAGCATGGTTTTAAACAGTAAGATATGTATTGATAGTAGTAGCTATAGCATTTAAATCCCCGTAGTATTAGATATTATAAGTGTGCACACGAAACTACGGGATTACTGTGAGGGTTTTGATAAAAGGCTAGGTTACCGCTGATTTGAAACAATATGAAGATTAACAAAACACTCTGACACGCTTAAACAAATACACACAACATTTGCACTCAGTCTTTGTGAACTGGAATAGGCAGCGCATCGCTGCCGTGACGATAGCTATGCGCCTCGTCACACCCCCCCCCCCCCCCCCCCTTAAGAGAGAACGTCCAGGTCCAGCTCATGACGTGAAAGAAAGTCAGCAATGACATTGTCCTTTCCCGCCCTATACCTCACAGTAAACCTGTACGGCTGCAAGGATAGGTGCCATCGGGTGATTCTGGAATTAAAGTCACGCATGCGATGTAGCCATTGCAAGGGCCTGTGGTCTGTCTCCAAGACAAACTCTTTGCCAACAAGATAATATTTTAAAGTGTCCAGAGCCCATTTGATGGCAAGACACTCCTTTTCGATGGTGGAGTACCGAGTCTCGCGAGGGAACAGTTTGCGGCTCACAAACTGTATGGGACTTTTGTCCTCCCCCTCACCCTGCAACAACACTGCTCCTAGACCGATGCCCGAAGCGTCGGTTTGCACTGTGAAGGGTAAGGAAAAGTCAGGACTCTGCAACACTGGTTCGTGGCACATGCTCTCCTTGAGGTCGTGGAAAGCTGCCTCACACTCAGCAGTCCAGACCACCTTATTGGGGCTGGTCTTGCGAGTGAGGTCTGACAGGGGAGCTGCTCGGCTTGAAAAGTTGTGGATAAAACGCCGGTACCATCCGACCAACCCCAGAAAAGATCTCACCCCCTTCTTGGTTGAAGGCGGCTGGGAGCTGCGGATGGCGTCCACCTTGCTGACCTGAGGACGTATGGTGCCGCAACCCAGGACATATCCCAGGTAGCACACTTCAGACCGGGCAAGCTGGCATTTGCTGGCATTCACTACCAGCCCGGCCTGCCGAATCCTTCGGAAGACATCACTAAGGTGTTGAAGATGTTCTTCCCATGACGAACTGTGAATGATGACATCATCGATATAAGCCGCGGCGTGGTCCTCAGCGCCCCTCAGCACCTCATCCATGAGACGCTGGAATGTTGCTGCTGCGCCATGAAGGCCAAAGGGCATAACCCTAAACTGGAACAAGCCAGATGGAGCTTTAAAGGCGGTCAGTTCCCGTGCTTGGGGGTTAAGTGGCACTTGCCAGTACCCCTTACACAAGTCTAAGGTGCTAAGGAACTCAGCCTTTCCCAAGCGCTCCACCAGCTCGTCCACACGGGGCATGGGATATGGGTCAAAAGTTGAGATGGTATTCAGTTTCGAAAAGTCGACACAGAAGCGGAGCCCCCCGTCCTTTTTTGGCACCAGGACCACGGGACTGCACCACTCGCTGTGTGATGTCTCAATCACCCCCATTTCCAGCATCGCCAACACCTCCTGCTTCAGTGCGGGGATCAGTCGCGCTGGAACCCTGGTGGTGGTCTGCCGGATGGGGCCTGGAGAAGTCAGCCGGATGTCGTGGGTGATGACGTCGGTTCGCCCCGGCTGGTCTCGGAACAGGCCTTTTGGGATGATTTCCAGCAGGTCCTTCTGCTGTTCCGTTGTCACATGGGTAACGGAGGGGTAGGTTGACTCGCCGCCCGCAGTAGGAAAGTACTGCTCCAACGGCTCTTCTTCCTCTTCCACAGTCCGCGCCCACAGCTGGTCTTGGATAGAAGATGGTCGGTCAATCCATTGTTTTAGGAGGTTCACGTGGAAGATCTGTTTGGAACGACGTCTGTCTGGCATTGAGATTTCATAGGTAACCTCGCCAACCTTGCGAAGTACCTTGAAAGGGCCTTGCCACTTCGCCAGCAAACTGCTTTCTGACGATGGCAACAGTAGCAGCACTTTCTGTCCGGACACAAAGGTACGACTACGTGCTGTCCGGTCATACCACGTTTTCTGCCTCGTTTGAGCCTGGGCCAGGTGTTGGTGGGCCCTGGAGCTCAGCTGGTCCAACTTCTCCCTCATCTTCAGGACATAACTCACAATGTTGGTTGGCTGGTGAGGAGCGTCCCCCTCCCAACTCTCTCGGAGGATGTCAAGCGGGCCTCTCACTTCCCGTCCGAACAAGAGTTCGAAGGGAGAGAACCCGGTGGATGCCTGCGGTACCTCTCTGTAGGCAAACAATAGATAAGGAAGCCACTGGTCCCAGTCAGCTCCTGACTCGGACACGAACTTCCGCAGCATCGACTTCAGGGTCTGATTGAATCTCTCAACCATACCGTCGGTCTGCGGATGGTAGGGTGTAGTTTTAATGCCCCGGATCCCTAACAGGGAGTACACCTGTCTCAATGCCTTGCTGGTGAAGTTACTTCCCTGATCGGTTAAGATTTCTTTGGGGACACCCACACGGGAGAAAAGTTGAATTAAACTATTGCCCACCTGCCTTGCCTTAGTATTTCTGAGGGGAAATGCTTCTGGGTAACGTGTTGCGTAATCACAAATTACTAAGATATAGCGGTGCCCTGCCCTACTCCTCTCTAAGGGACCAACTACATCCATAGCAATGCGACTAAAAGGTATGTCAATAATTGGGAGACTGATGAGGGGAGCTTTTAAACCCCTTTTGGAGCGAACAGACAACTGGCACTCTGGACATGACCTAGTGTACTCTGCTATGTCCTTGTTGAAACCTGGCCAATAAAATCTTTGCAGGATTCTCTTCTCAGTCTTCTCCCTGCCTAGATGTCCTGACCACGGAATACTGTGACCTAGGTGTAACACTTTGGCTCTAAGAGTCTCAGGAACAACTAACTGCTCTGTGTCCGCACTCACTCGATACAGTTTCTCATTATTGATAACAAAACACATGTCACCCTCCCTCATGGCTTCTCTAGCCTCATCATCGGTCTTAACAGAAGAAAAGCAAGAGCTAAGTGTGGGGTCTTCCTGTTGAAGCTTCTTGAAGTCTTCATCCAAGACTTCAGTGTCCTCTAGTTGTGGGAAGGACAGACTTTCCTGCACAACTGTACCTGCCACCTTTGCTCTACGCTTCTCTGCCTTGGACTTTCTAGGTTTGTCACCAGGACAACCCTCAAATGGTAACTCTGACCAAACATTGGAGTCTAATTTATCCTTGGCCTGTGCTCTAGTTGTAACATAAGCACTGACTGTGTTAACACTTTGCAATAGTTCTGTAAGAACTGGCACATCTTGGCCTAAAATCACTGGGTAAGGGCATTTATCCAAAATCCCCACGGTTAACAAGTATTTTTGGCCACTAATATCTATGAGAACCTCGCTGGTCTGGTGCTCAGACTCATCGCCATGAATGCAACGAACCCTCACTTTGCCCACGGGCTGGAAATCAGACCTCAAACAAGATTGCAGAACGAAAGACTGACTACTTCCTGAGTCAACTAACGCCTGGACTATCTTTCCACTTATCTTCACAGGGACAGTAACATCAGAAGACACACAAGATAAGTGCTTGCTAGGGCCAGGTAGGTAACATAGTCTAGTATCAGACACTTTCTTCAGTGTGCAATTGGGCCTAATGTGACCTTGCTGACCACAACCATGACATATGGGCACTCTAGGTGTTCCAGCTGGAGTGGGGCTAACACTGGGGCTATTGGGGCTGTTGGAGGGCCTAAACACACGACTGCCACCACCCACAGACCTACCAGAGGCTGTCTTCTCTGGCTCTCTCTGGTCTGCTTGGTAGGGTCTTCTCCAGTCCTGCTGTTGTGGACCCAGGTGATAGCCTCTTCTGGATTGTCTGGCAGCCATAAAAGTCTCCACCAGATCTGCAGCTTGCGCCGATGAACCTGGGGTGCGTTCTCTCACCCACACCTGAAGCTCAGGGTACAGCATGCCCAGGAACTGCTCCAGCACAATTTGGTCGCACACCTGGTCCCTGGTCCGCGTCTCTGGAACTAGCCACTTCTCCATCAAGTCCTTTAGCCGGGCTTGAAGTTCTTTCGCTGTCTCACCCTCCTTGATGGACTTGGAGCGGAAACGCTGGCGGTAAGTCTCGGCACTGATGTTGAACTTGTTGAGAATGGCTTGCTTCACTTTCATGTAATCCTGGCTGTCTTCAACACACATGGCTACATAGGCAGATCTGGCCTTACCATTTAACAAGGGCACAAGGTACAATGCCCAAGTGTCATGGGGCCACTGACTTGCTGCTGCGAGCCTTTCGAAGGTGGTTAAATAATGTTCAATATCTTCGTCCTCTTCATACGAGGACATCCTAGGGGGTTTCCACCCCCGCTGGAGGTTTAGAGGTGTGGCAAGGCCAAGGGCGGTGGAGTTAAGAGAGCTCTGCATCCCTGATGCTGGAAGCTGATCTGGATGTGGCTGAGGAGTTGGTAAATCCAGAAAAGGCATGTTGAGTGGATCAAAGGCTGTCGAGGGGCGGGAGCTGGGCAGGTCCATCTGCTGCAGTCCGGCCAGTGGCTGCCTCGTCACCTGCCTTGATGCTGGATCGCCTCTCACCAGTTGCTGTAATTGCTTGAATTGATGCTCCATACCTTTCCATCTCCGCTCTTGCCGGAGCGCCTCTGCCTCTATCTGGTCCTGCTGATGCCGCTGAGACTCCACCATCGTTCTCACAATCCTCTCCAAGCGATCTGTCCTGTCTTCGACCACAGGAGTGGGATGCTTGGATGACTCTGTGGATTTGGACCTGGTACCCATAGCTGAACCATCTCTAGGGGGTGCCGTACCTCTGCCTTGATTGTCCATCTCGACTCACTGAGTGCTGCTCGGACACTGTTTACCCGGAAACCGCTGCCACCAAATGTTGAGGGTAAATGTGGCTGAGTCGTCGTGAGCAGATGTAAACACTCAGGAGAAGTTGGATGGGTTTGAACAGATGGGATCTTTTTATTTACCCCAATTAAGGCCAATGAAAGGCATTTCAAATTTACAAAAAAAAAAAAAAAAAAAAAAAAATAGAAAAAAAAAATACTGTTTAGTAAAGAAAATAAATTGACATGAGAGTCAAAAAAACTAACAATCAAAATTTTGCAGCTGCTTAGAAATTGACCTTTACACAAGCCACTATACATAGAGCATCACACAGACTTATGTCTTCTCATCTCATGCTCCCCCAAGAGAATGAAGCTACCCATCTTTATAGGACTAAAGGTACCCCTGAAATTGGCACATACCAACACAATATTACAATACAGGGGTGGCTCAGGTGAATAGTCCATAAATGCTTAAAAACAGCCTAAATGCTTCCTCTATAAAACTAGAAAATTACACAATATTATTTCAATGGTTCCAGCTAACATTTGGCAAAGCCACAAGTTATATTAACAGCCAAAACAAATTAATAACTTAAACTCCGGGTCACTTCCAATTGACCCGGAAGTCATAGCGTCATATAAACCTCACAGTTACGGCAAAACTTCCTTTACACAAATAAACCGGAGACGCCAGTAAGACACAAAGATGGTATGTCAAAGCTATGTTCCTTTTAAACTAAATAAACAAATACATAATTAACGAAAACATGAGTTATGTGGTTATTGAAACTGATCATGATTGTGAAATAAATAGCATGGTTTTAAACAGTAAGATATGTATTGATAGTAGTAGCTATAGCATTTAAATCCCCGTAGTATTAGATATTATAAGTGTGCACACGAAACTACGGGATTACTGTGAGGGTTTTGATAAAAGGCTAGGTTACCGCTGATTTGAAACAATATGAAGATTAACAAAACACTCTGACACGCTTAAACAAATACACACAACATTTGCACTCAGTCTTTGTGAACTGGAATAGGCAGCGCATCGCTGCCGTGACGATAGCTATGCGCCTCGTCACACCCCCCCCCCCCTTAAGAGAGAACGTCCAGGTCCAGCTCATGACGTGAAAGAAAGTCAGCAATGACATTGTCCTTTCCCGCCCTATACCTCACAGTAAACCTGTACGGCTGCAAGGATAGGTGCCATCGGGTGATTCTGGAATTAAAGTCACGCATGCGATGTAGCCATTGCAAGGGCCTGTGGTCTGTCTCCAAGACAAACTCTTTGCCAACAAGATAATATTTTAAAGAATGTTGAGGGTAAATGTGGCTGAGTCGTCGTGAGCAGATGTAAACACTCAGGAGAAGTTGGATGGGTTTGAACAGATGGGATCTTTTTATTTACCCCAATTAAGGCCAATGAAAGGCATTTCAAATTTACAAAAAAAACAAAAACAAAAAAAAAAAAAAAAATAAACAAAAAAAAAAAAAAAAGAAAAAAAAATACTGTTTAGTAAAGAAAATAAATTGACATGAGAGTCAAAAAAACTAACAATCAAAATTTTGCAGCTGCTTAGAAATTGACCTTTACACAAGCCACTATACATAGAGCATCACACAGACTTATGTCTTCTCATCTCATGCTCCCCCAAGAGAATGAAGCTACCCATCTTCATAGGACTAAAGGTACCCCTGAAATTGGCACATACCAACACAATATTACAATACAGGGGTGGCTCAGGTGAATAGTCCATAAATGCTTAAAAACAGCCTAAATGCTTCCTCTATAAAACTAGAAAATTACACAATATTATTTCAATGGTTCCAGCTAACATTTGGCAAAGCCACAAGTTATATTAACAGCCAAAAAAAATTAATAACTTAAACTCCGGGTCACTTCCAATTGACCCGGAAGTCATAGCGTCATATAAACCTCACAGTTACGGCAAAACTTCCTTTACACAAACAAACCGGAGACGCCAGTAAGACACAAAGATGGTATGTCAAAGCTATGTTCCTTTTAAACTAAATAAACAAATACATAATTAACGAAAACATGAGTTATGTGGTTATTGAAACTGATCATGATTGTGAAATAAATAGCATGGTTTTAAACAGTAAGATATGTATTGATAGTAGTAGCTATAGCATTTAAATCCCCGTAGTATTAGATATTATAAGTGTGCACACGAAACTACGGGATTACTGTGAGGGTTTTGATAAAAGGCTAGGTTACCGCTGATTTGAAACAATATGAAGATTAACAAAACACTCTGACACGCTTAAACAAATACACACAACATTTGCACTCAGTCTTTGTGAACTGGAATAGGCAGCGCATCGCTGCCGTGACGATAGCTATGCGCCTCGTCACAATCTTAAAATATAATTTACTTGAACAAATATGTGTTTGATAAGACTTGTTTTCAGAGAATCTCTGAATGTGAGATAAAATTAACTTATAGATATACATCAAAATAATTTTTGCATATTTGCACATAAAAAAGGTATTAAAACTTAACTTAATGCAGTGTTTTAAAAGGTGGTAAAATCCTAATAATGTATTTTAATAATAAGGTATTTTTTGTAGGTCATCATATAGCCTAATATGTTTCCCACATTCATTTTTGTGGGTGTAGCTCGGTACCTCTAGGGGGGTCCGGGGGCATGCCCCCCCGGAAGAAAATTTTGTACATTTTAAAGATAAATTCATTAATCTGGTGCACTTTGAGTCACCCGAATCCACTGTTAAAAATAAATAATCCACCCGCAAACCGCCCATATTCTTTGATTTAGATATCTGCATCTGATCATCACATTACAATTATTAAAATTCTTAGTGTTAAGCATGATGGTATGGTAACATATCACACTGAAGTAGGCTGATTTAAAATGAACATTTATTTTAAATAAAAGTTATTCTTTTGGCAAAATTACATTTTCCTGTTTTTATTTTTTTTTTACATTTTTTGTACCTTTTATAAAGGGCATTTTCCCCCTAATTTTATTAAATGCATGCTCCATTTTTCATTTCAAATTCTTAAATTTGATCAATATATTCAAGACACAGGCTGTTACCAATCAAATTAAATAATTTACATTGAAAAATTATAACTGTATTAAGTGAGATTATTTTAAATATTTTTGAATATACAAATAAGGAATGTTGAAAAGAATATACTTTATGAAACTAAACCGCCAGTAGGAGGCGGCAGGCGACCGTCTTAATGAGCGAGTCATTGAGTCATTCATTCAAACGATTCGTTCAAACGGCTGATTTATTCAGAATGAGGCAGTTTATGAATGGGTCATTGAATCTTTGACTCAACCGATTCATTCAAAACGCTGAATCATTCAGTAATGCTACAAGTGTTCGTTGCTGTGAGATGCGCGATGGTTCTGCTGTGATCTTTGTTTGGAGCTATTTTCGCTGCAGAAACAGAACAAAAACAGTCATTGCGTCTAAAATGTAAGTGACTTAATTTTAACTGTTTAATGAACTGTTATGAAATCAGCCTCGGTTTCAGTCTTGATGGCATTCAGGAAAACAGCACTCTTGTCGTGTGTAGCCTAGGCTATATATTGTTTCTTAACAACATTCTTAACAACATTGTCGCAACATTGTTACCGTCAGTACATTAGGTAGGCCTATTATTATCAACTATAGGCTATAAATCGCCACTTACATTAAATGAAATAAAATAGAATCATCCTCACGTTTTCGGTGATTCCCTAGATATTTTTTTATTTTTAAATAAAAAATTGTTTTAATCAGGGTATTTGTTCGGTTGGACAAGTAGTACAATTCTCTCTCACTTTTCCCTTAAAAAAAACACACGTGTCCCAGACAAGTGTTATTGTCAAGCCTTGATGTTTTCCTTGATGGGTTTTCCCTGAAGAGAATTAACGTTACGTTGTTGAAAACGAAAGTAAAAGTGACGCACGTTCATTGCGTTTTACCGTGATGAGAGTTCTGTGTCTTTATTAAACTCAAAACATTATAATTTATCGGTCATCCACCCTCGATTTATTGGAATGGAATGTTTGTATTACTTGGCCCGCCCGACCTGCGGATTATCCGCTATCCGCGCAGCACTATACGGCTTGAGAATGGACACAAGCCAGTAACCGCAACAGAACTGTCACGGTGGAAAAACTGTATCTGACCATGCGACTGTCCGAATTTTGTCGAGAGCCGGAATCGGCACGAAATTTGACGGAGGCGGCCGCCTCATAATTCTCTATGCAGGAAAAACCCTGTTAATGTGAAGTCTTAATAGTAAATTCAAGTAAATTAATCTTTTTAGTATTTTTCAGTTTTTACTGTAAATATTATTAATAAAATCAATTAGCAACATAAATTCATCAAATATTCTCCTGTGTTCCATGGAAGAAAAAGTCATATACGTTTGGAGTGTGAGTGAATGATTCATTTGATGACTCTTTTTTCAATATCAATGCTCATTAAAATGGTCTTCCAGGTCTTATTGAAAATGGCCACAAGAAAGAAGAGGAGATGAGAAATCTTCAGGTCAGTGTAAAGGAGTTTGTATGAATGTTGCACTCTTAGATATACATGCACACGTGTGTGTGTGTGTGCGCGTTTCCATGTTTCATGTGGACTTTCTATCTCCTCTGTAGTTAACCTTTATGTAATCCTGCATGCACGTCAGTTTTCCTGCATGTGGCAGCCATGTAATAACATCATCTTACCCTTGCTTGTCTGCATGCTTTCAAACCAAACCCACTGGGATCACCTACCCATTATGAATCAATCCCCTTAATGGGGCTCAGAAGAAACCAGCAGCATGCTTGAAGACAATAGGACACAGAGTCAGTAATTACACTTGGCCTCAGATTTTCCCAGATGCTGCTTTTTAACTGGTGGATTAGAAACGTCTCGGTTACTGACGTAACCTCGGTTCCCTGAGATGAGGGAACGAGTATTGCGTAAGTAGCTTACGCTATGGGAAAACTCCTTTTCTCGAGAATATTGAAGCCATTTTTTTAAAACGCAGGGTAGCTGCACAGCACACACAGATGAGCGGCGAGCACGGTCATTAGCTGTGCTGCGGCAACTGCACGAACCTATGACGGGGCGGCTCAGACGCGTAGTCCAATCAGGGCAATTCGCGCCCTGACACGTCAGAGCCCGCCAAGATGGGCGTGGCCAGAGGCTATAAAATGAGCCCCTCGTCCGTCAGAGTCTTTAGGTTAAATCGACTGAAGCGATCCTTGACCAAAGCACAAGCACGGCAAGTTACGCAATACTCGTTCCCTCATCTCAGGGAACCGAGGTTACGTTAGTAACCGAGACGTTCCCTTTCGAGAGGTCTCTCCTATTGCGTGAGTAGCTTACGCTATGGGAACCCCCTTCAAAACGCTGTGCGTGCTTAACTTCGCTTTAATATTAGCCTGAGGCAAGATGCCTGAAGCCTTAAGAGTAAAGTATGAATCCCAATAAGCCGGTCAGTGACGGGCTTCATAAGGGAAAAAGGAGGAGTGGGCCTAATGAGGGCCAAACTCTAATAATGATATATAATGTATTCTTCTGCCCTCGGTTGAGTGTGTGTGTCCAGTTCTTCACTAAGCTACCTTTTATAGCTCAATAAACTCCCCACTGGAAGGGTTTTCAGGACAAGTACGGCGGATACAACTCGGGTCACTTTATGAGCTTTTATTGCGCACACATACACAATACTTTCTCACACACTAGGTAGCTTGAACGCTATCGCTACGCTAGCCTGTTAGTGACGTTAGTTAACCTTAGTTAAATTAGGTTAGGTTAGGTTGTAAACCTGCAATGAAAACACAAACACAAACACCAGAATTAACTAATACATCTACACACTCAAATGATATTAAATATCAACCCAAATTACTAGCAATGTTAGTTTACAGTCACTCACCGGCAAGGCGTACCAGTCCTGACCATCAACTAAAATGAAAATGAAACCTAAACTAAAGGCGCCTGCGCACTTACTTATTAAGCATACACAGACATTCTGGTGACCAGGAATGATAATACAACAAACCTGTAACCTAGTAAGATTATAACATGAAATATAACATAAATATGCTTGCATTTGGAATGTACACAATCATTTTCTCAAATAATTCAGAACATAATAATAACATCCATCTCTTGCAATATATATTCATATATACATGTATATAAACACTAGATATACCTGCTGGGAAGTTCTACACCTCCCACTTGGTCTACTGATTCTAGAATCCAAGTAGGCCATCATAACCAAACAGTTAAACTTTTAGATATGAAATTCTCTCCATGACCATGCAAATAACATTGCATACTTGGATATGAACATATTATGTCATAACATTAATAATTATCTTCTCAAGTTGGTTTTAATGTCCATAAACAACACGCATTGTCCTTGGTAACATTACAACCTCCTTTACCGAAACACACCACCAGCCTACGGAAGGATGGTAGTGGGGAAAGTCTTGATCCTTCACTGAAACACACAATAGTGGGGATCTTTTATCAACCGAAACACACCATGGTGGGGATCCTTTATCAACCGAAACACACCATGGTGGGGATCCTTTATCAACCGAAACACACCATGGTGGGGATCCTTTACCAACCGAAACACACCATGGTGGGGATCCTTTACTGCTCCCCCACTGGAAGCAGAACCACCAACCTCCTAACGTCCCTGTGGAGGATGGTGGAGGGATAGTTCTCCATACCTTGGTTTTTCTTGACCTGTCCGCCAAAAACTGGACAGCTTCGACATGTTCTCACCCTCACATCTCGTACCACACCCTTTACATAAGGACACGCCTCCATGACTCGACCCAGCCTAAACTGGCCCCTCAGCGCATTCTGGTCAGCTAACCACACCAGGTCCCCTGCTGCAACATTTCTAGAAGGCGCGTGCCACTTTTGACGGATGTAGAGGCCCGGACCTGCCAGCTGGCTCCATCTCTTCCAAAACTTGTCAACCTCGATCTGGATTGCTCTCAGCCTCACAATGGGGTAAGTTGGATACTTAAACCCTTGGGAGTCCCTACTGGGTCCTGCGCGACCAAGCAGAAGAGAGTTGGGAGAGATGACTTCCACGGTCTCATCTTGTACCTGGGCTCTGGCACCGATTGGTCTTTCATTTGGCAAGGTACAGCAGGGTCTGGAACTCCAGTGCTGTCAGGTTTCCTTCTTTGCCAACACTGCTTAATGCTCTCTTAAGTACACGGACAGCTGCCTCAGCTGCCCCATTTCGGTGTGGAGAGTCCGCCGGGTGAAACACCCACATCCAGTCGGTTCCTACAGCTGCCGCCTTCTTCTGGACCTGATCCTTGTCAATGCCACTTAAGAACTCGTAAAGCTCCTGTAGTACTGGCCTGGCGCCCACAAAGTTGGTCCCTTGATCCGACCAAAGCTTTCTTGGGTGACCCCTGAGAGCTGTGAAGCGCTGGTAGGCTTTCAGGAATCCTTCCGTCGACAGATCTTCCACAATGTCAGCATGTACTGCTCTTGAAGCCATACAGCTGAACACCACAGCCCAGATTTTCATCTTTGTTTTTCGCCTTATCGTATCTTTAACAACATATGGTCCGAAAAGGTCTAATGTCGTATAATCAAAAGGTGCGGCTGGTTCAGTTCGTTCGAGGGGGAGCTCACTCATCACCTGTTTGCACATTCTCGCTTTGGCCTTTCGACAGTGCATACAGGAGTCAATGACATTTCTGACAACCCTTGGTCCCAGCACCACTCATGCTTTAGACCTCACACGGAGGAGTGTACCAGCAACACCTTCATGGTTAACCTTATGGGCCTCTCGTGTGAGAAGGGTGCTAATCCACACATTGTAGGGGATCAGGGGCACACCGGTATATTCCTGGGTAATGGTCTGGACTCTACCATAGCATTTTAGGAGCCCTGAAGCCTCATCCCTGCTGACAACAAGTCTGTTTAGCATTGTCACAGGAAACGTAACTCCCTTCTGGGCGGCTAGACACAGGTCTTGGAATGCAGCTTTGCGTTCCTTTACTGTCAATACTGCCTCCCACTTTGCTGGTATAGAGGCCCTGCCTACACAGGCCAACCACTTCTGCACAGCTCTGTGGACATAACCAACGACTCCACAAAGTTTAGCTAGAGAACTGTACCTTCTTGGTTCCACTTGGTCTATGAGTATTGCTCCCCACAGTGTCTCCATTTCTTTGGTCTCGGCTAAGGTCAATTTCATCCCATTTTCTGAGGACGCTGAAGCCCCGCTAACTCCATCTGTGACTATTTGATTTTCACCACCAGGACTGTCAGGGTTCAACAGCTTCTTGGCTTGAGCTCTGGTGAGTACTGCTGAAAAGGCCTTTCTCTGGAGTTTACTCACCACCTCCCTAGCATCAGCTGCCACTTCTGAAGCGGACTTCATGGGCCAATCCTCAACTGGACTAGACAGGAACTCAAGACCTTCCTGCCACACAGAGTTCTCACCCAGCAATTCAGGAGAGCACCCTCTCGTGACTAGATCAGCGATGTTGACCTCGCCTGGTATCCACCATCAGTCAGTTACGGGTCCAGCCTTCTAAATCTCTCCGACTCGGTTCGCGAAGAATGTCTGGAATCCGTAGCTCTCCCTTTGGATGGCTCCAAGCACCATCTGACTGTCAATGAAGTGGTACCACTTCTCCACGTCTATCCGTCCATGCTTCAATACGTATCCCTTCAGACGTGTGGCAAAGACTGCCCCGCATACCTCAGCTTTGACTGCGTCACCTTTCTGGTTGAGGGGGGTTAACTTGGCCTTTGACTCTACTAGCCGGGTGACCACACCATTTGATGTTACCCATCGCAAGTACAGTACAGCGCCATAGGACTCACAACTCCCGTCAGAAAACGTGATTGCCCAGGTTCCCCAGGGCAACTTCCCAGATATGCACAGAAGGGGGGTCGCAGATGGTTTTAGCCTCCTTTCCCCTTTAAGGAAGCGGACAATGAGGTCGTTCCTTCCTAATGATTGTCCGGCCACAGGAGCGTGCGATGCTGTTATGGCCGCTACATATACTTTGAGCGTGGAGGGGGTGCGACCCGCGTCCAAAAGCTCTTGTAAAAAGGCGAGTACACTCGGTATCTCGCAAGAGTGGGGGTTCAGGCTCTTAGTAGCACACCAGCCAGAGAACACCCTCCATTTCTGAGCGTAGAGGCGCCTGGTCGAGGGCGCTCTTGCTTCAGTGATGGTTTTCAGCACCCTATCCGGGAGGCACCCGGGAACCCGTTGAGGGGCCATACGTGAAGGGCCCATAAGTCGGGATGGGGATGCCAGATCCCCCGTTCGCCTGCCTGAGGAGATCTCTCCTCAGCGGAATCGGCCATGGGACTGATTTCAGCATTTGTGTCAAGTCGGAGAACCAGAGCTGGGTCCTCCAGAGAGGGGCTATAAGAAGCACTGCACATTTTCTCTCCCTGATCCGTTTGATGACCTGAGGTAGCATCGTGACCGGGGGAAAAGCATACAGCGGACGATTCGGCCATTCGTGGGCGAGTGCGTCCGTGTTTTTTGAGAAAAATAATCGGCAATGAGCATTGTCTTCGGCGGCGAAGAGGTCGACCTCTGCCTCGCCGAAGATGCTCCATATTAGTTGAACCGTCAGAGGGTGGAGAGACCATTCCCCTGGATAACATATCCGCACCCTGGTTCAGAATGCCTGGCATGTGCGCTGCCCTCAGCGAGCGCAGATTTTGCTGAGCCCATAGAATGAGACTCCTGGCCCTGGCGTGCAAGGTGTTCGACCTGAGGCCGCCCTGGCGATTTATGTAAGACACCACCGCCATGTTGTCCGTTCGGACCAGGACGTGTTTGTCTTTTAGATATGGGAGCAGGGCTCTGAGCGCTAAAGCGACCACTCTCATCTCCAGACAGTTTGTGTAGGCGCTTCTCTGGGCTTGACCAAAGGCCAGAGACGGGCCTGCCCTCGTAGAGGGCTCCCCAACCTAGGTTGGAGGCGTCTGTCGTGATCACCTTTCTCCTCGAAATCACACCTAAACTCACGCCAGACTGGGAGTCAGGGCTTTGATGCAGCCGCGATTTGCCCTGATCAGTAAGTGGCCGGAGCGCCACGCGTGAGCTGGGACACGTCTGTTTAGCCAGCGTTAGAGAGGGCGCATGTGCAGTAATCCGTGCTGGAGTACCGCTGATGCTGAGGCCATAAGACCCAACATCCTCTGGAATCTTTTGAGGGGGGCGCGGGTGCCCGCTCTGAAAGATGCCGCTAGGCGCCGAATAGAGAGCGTGCGCTCCGAAGAGAGGCGCGTTTTCATATGCGTAGAGTCTATTACTATACCCAGAAAGGAGATATTCTGGCTGGGAGATGGTGTGCTCCTGGAAAAGTTGATCTTTAGACCCAGGCATTCTAGATGGGCGATGATCCAAGATCTGTGCGTTATTAACTGTGCCTCTGATTGTGCTATAACCAGCCAATCGTCGAGGTAGTTCAGTATTCGCACTCCCCGCTGTCTCAGGGGTGAAAGTGCTGCATCCATACACTTTGTGAATGTACGGGGAGCCAACGATAGGCCGAACGGTAGAACCGTGTACTGGTAGGCCTGTCCCTCGAAAGCGAATCTCAGAAATTGCTTGTGATGAGGCGATATTTGGATATGAAAATAAGCGTCTTTCAGATCCACTGAGAAAAAAATCTCCCGGCTGAATTTGCGCAAGGATATGTTTGGTCGTCAGCATTCTGAACGGGCGCTTCGCCAGCGCTTTGTTCAAGTGTCTGAGATCTAGGATGGGTCGGAGACGGCCGTCCTTTTTCGGACGAGGAAATAGCGGCTGTATAAACCCGACTCGCTTTGTGAGGGGGGGAACTGTTTCGATAGCACCCTTCTCCAGCAGTTTGAGCACCTCGGTGCGGAGAACGTGTGAAACATCTTCTCTCACTCTCGTCTCGACCACGGCTGAAAAGCGCGGCGGTCTGTGAGCAAACTGTAGCGAGTAGCCGTGTTTTATTATGTTCAACACCCATTTTGATATGTCGGGGATAGCTTCCCAGGCTCTGGCCCGTACCGCTAGGGGTTGAATAAAGGCTGGGGACGGGCCGCTGTGAGATAGGGACCCGGCCGTCAGGCCGTTTTGAGCTATTAATGAGCTCAGCTCATAAGCGCTGCACAGCGGGCGTACCATAGTCACATATCCAGCATGGGTTAGAGGGAAAACTGATGCGGGAACAGTTTTTATGTGTAGATGTGCACGCTGAAGAGTGGGCACACAATCTATCTTTATTGTCTCTCCCGCGCTGGTTGGGGGGAGAGTGAGCGTCGAGTTGACAGTATTTGTGTGTAGGGGTGCGTGTTGTAAGGCAGGCACGCTCGCTACTTTTATTAAACTTCCTGCGTGAGCTGGGGAAATATTTGTGGCTGTGGGAACAGTGCTTGTGTGCAGGGGTGTGTACATGACAGTAGGCACGCGCGCTATATTTATGAAACTTCCAGCGTGAGCTGGAGGAAAGTTTGAGACTGTGGAAACAGTGCTTGTGTGTAGGGGTGCAAACATCACAGTAAGCACACGCGCTACGTTTATTAAACTTCCAGCATGAGCTGGGGAAAAGTTTGAAACTGTGGGAACAGTGCTTGTGTGTAGGGGTGTGTACTTGTAGTGGGCACATAACCTACATATGACAGAGAGAAAAGAGCTCTTTTTGTGCTTTATTTGCGTCACCGTAAAACCTGTTTGCAGGTGAGCGTGTTTTGTAATAGGCCCATTGACTGCAACATTGACATTTCCAGCCACCTGTAGAAGAGTACTGGGGAATGTGGAACAGCTTATATTTGCAGGGGAGCATATATTGCTGGGATTACATGGGAGGCGGGGTCGAAGTTGAGCCCGACTAACCCCGTCTTCAGACGCTGCCAAAGAAAGTTGGTCACGCGGGGGCGGGGCCGGCGTGAGCTCGTTCACTTTAGTGAAAAGATTCAGCACAGCCGAGATTCGAACTCAGGTCTCTGGCGCGAAAGTCTCAGATTCCACCACTGAGCCACAGAAGGGGTGTGGATAAGCACAGGAGAATAAAGTCTGTTTCTGTAAAAAGTGAGCCACGCGGGACCGTGCTCGCCGCTCATCTGTGTGTTCTGTGCAGCTACACTGCGTTTTAAAAAAATGGCTTCAATATTCTCGAGAAAAGGAGTTTTCCCATAGCGTAAGCTACTTACGCAATAGGAGAGACCTCTCGAAAGGGAACTGCTAGGAATCTCTGAAACAAAACTTCCTGTGTCAAGGTAATTTCTGTTTCTCTTTTTTTTCAGGACCGGGTTGTAGATCTTGAAATGGTAAGATTTGTTTCCCTCATAGTGTTTTAATGAATCTGTCATATACTTATTTGTCCAGTGTATGTTAATATTCACAATTTTCTACAATTAATTCAGCCTGAACTGCTTAAAGACTCCATTGCAACCTTTTGTAGAAAATTCAGCCTTTAGCTGCACTGGCGCAGAGTGAACCCAACAGAGCGGTAGTGATCTCTGTCATGAGTTTCTATGTTCCACATGCGCTGTTTTCAATTGATGGCTTTCATAAAGATGTGTTTTTTTTGTCCGTTAAATGTTTTGCTTTATAAGATGCTGTAAAAGAAGTAAGCTAATCTTTGAATTCCTGTGCTGTTTCATTGTGTTTCATTTGAACAAAGATCAACCATATCAGAACTTTTGCACCTTTAATGTAAAAATTACAACATATTCAATGCCACTGAAAACCAAAGTGACACATTTCAGTGAAAAAAGATAAACATAAACACTTAACTAATCATCAAGCTCATGTGAAACAGTAGTCAAGTCACATTTATTTATATAGCGCTTTTTACAATACAGATTGTTTCAAAGCAGCTTTACAGAGATAACAGGAAAATAATGCAAAAAAGTTTGTTTACAGAAGAAAATAGCATCACAGTCCAGCTTAAGTTAGTTCAGTGATGTTTCTTTTTTGTTTTTTAAAAAAGTTAGTAATTTAGTTAATTTTTACATATATATATATATATATATATATATATATAGCCGCGCTGGAGTAAACCGTGATGTTGTCGTCCAGCTCAGTTCAGTTCTTTTATAATAGTGTCAATGCAGGCAGATCAATATTATTGTTGAATCTTAAATTAAATGTTAAATTTAATGTCCCCAACTAAGCAAGCCAAGCCAATGGCAACAAAGGTGGGAAAAGGTGACAGTGGCAAGGAGCCAAAACTCCATCAGGTGGCAGAATGGAGAAAAAAACCTTGGGAGAACCCAGGCTCAGTCGGGGGTGCCAGTTCTCCTCTGGCCAATGAATGAACAGTGTATGATTATGATTCAGGCAGCATTATAGGTCAGAAGTCAGATTGGTTTGGAACAATCAGAATATTATCCAGTTCCATCTGGATTAAGATCAGAGTCATCCCGTTGGTATGGAGACGGGTTTGTTGAGGATCAGTGCCAATGGCTGTCGTGTCGATGAGGCCTTCACAGGGGAGAGTCTAGTTGAGACAATCTCTGCTGACACTTCAGGGATGCGTTGTGTCTAGGCGCAGGTCCTCCATCTGATCTGGATTCGGCCCAGATCTGGCTGATTACAGTGAACCTCGGAATAAGCAGAAAGACTAACTTTAGTGTAGATGCCATTCTTCTTATGATGTAACGGGTACATTGGGTGTTATAGGAAGTGTTCCCTGTTCCGGCTGACCTAATTTATGCAGCCTTATAATTATTTAACTGATTTAAAAATAGGAATATATAATTCTTGTAAAGTACAGACATGTCTTCACCTGAAGTGACTCTGATTGACTCTCAGTTGTTCTTGTAAGATTTTCTGACATCATCTTGGCTTTCTGGGTTTTAAGGCAGTGCGATCTAATTTGGTACAGAAAACCCATCAACAATGATGACAAATGTTTATTTATGCTTGAATACATGCATCCCATAGCTAATACAAGGCCTCTTAAACAAGGCTCTTGGACTAAGAGGGCTCGCTGGCACTCACCGTTACTGCTGAGCCCTATATAAAGGCCCCCAAACCTCTTATAGAACTTTTGTCCTATCCGGTTTCAAATTATATTTATTTGGTGTTGGAAAAAGTACTTTTTATTATAATAACTTCCTATCTTCCCTAGGTTGAAGTTAGAATCGTACATGCATAAAGAAAGAAAGAAAGAAAAAAAGAGAGAGAAAGAAAGAGAGAGAAAGCAAGAAAGAAAGAAGGGAGATGGTTGGGAGATTTGCGCTGTGCCCACCACCCTGACATTACTTTTTTCTTTTGCCTAAATTGACTATTCTAAATGATCCAACAAAAAGGTCCTAAAGAGAGCAACAGAGTATGTTTTCGCATGCTTATGATTTAAAATGTCAAGAACTGACAAAACATACACCCTTTACTCTCAGACTCTAATAACATTTACTTTACAAGTACTTTACACTACAGCAGGGCTATTCAATTACAAATTCAGTTGGGCCAGATTTTCAAACCAAGAAGGTTAGCTTGGCCAGTTATTTTAGCGGCGAAGCAACTCGTAATGACACATTTTAAAACCAACACAAACAAATTTATTGAATACATGTAAGGTTTATTCACCTATTGCCTAGGCCTACCTAGGCTGCATACCTGACCTATCTGATCACAAAGTGCATAAAACAAAATAGTGCACAGTAGTAGATAAGCAATAACATTAAGTTTCCTTTTGAAACAAAATAAACATCTTGCTCACATTTGACCCAGGAACATCTCAAAGTGCATAAAATAAAAAGTGCACAGTATTCACAACTAGGCTATAACTAACACATGAATACAAGGTGGACTACTGCACATATTGCACATACTGAGGGAACATATTTTAAATCACCACATTTGTGATTAGGCATGCCTTTGTTACACATCCAACATTATATTGATGTAGGCTACAGTTACCCAGCTGATTTAGTGGGAGAAGTGACATTTTTTGTTTTGAAGCAGTGACAATGCAGTCCGAAGGCATTGGTGGAGAGTATGGTCAGTCAGGGAGCAACGAGAGTTGCTTTTTATGGAGTTCATGTGTGAAAAACTTGACTCACATGTGTATGTTGATCCAAACATACTGAGCATGATGATCGCTACTTTCTTAATGTTAGGGAACTGATGTACGTTGACATCAGTCCAAAACATTGAAGGCCCGTTAATGCAAAGCTCCTGTGCCATGGTTACAGATGACTGCATGTCAACAAGTTCGAGTGTGAATTTCCACTCATCAATGGAAGGAACCACTTGCTTTGCTCTGGCGGATAAGTCCCCTTCTATTGCAACAGTGAACGGGTCTCTGACAAAAACGGCCACCTCTGTGGGCAGAACAAGTCCATCCAATCGACCAGCAAAGTTCATTTTCAACCTCACAATGAAATCTGTCATCACATCTGTGATTTGTGTGGGGGATGAGATGCATTTGCGGAGTGTCGGAAAATGCAGCATTTGGCCTGTGCTCAAATCAGTTGCGAAAAGGTCCAGTTTAACTGGGAATGCATCTGTTCCACACGGTCGATCCACAGTTTTGTCTCTGCCTTGTAGTGCCAAATTGAGATCATTCAGGTGTTTAAATATGTCGCTCAAAAAGCAGGCATCGGCCATGAAGTTGTCATCTAGTATGCGACTCAAGTGCGTTTTCCACAGAAACGCTCCAGTGCTTTGCCTTTGGACAGCCACCTCACGTCATTATGCAAAAGCAGGTCGTGGTGCTCAGCAGACATTTCTGTCAGCAGCATGTGGAACAAGCGGTGTTGGAGGCTTGATGTGGAGCGAATAAAATTAATTGTAGCCATCACGTTGTCCATTGTCGTTTTGAGCGCCCCGCTTAGTTTTGTGCACAACACCGCCTGATGCACAATGCAGTGTAAGGAGATCAACTGAGATGCAACAGCAGACCAACGTGCTGCCAAACCATTCACTTTCCCTGTCATGGATGGAGCCCCATCTGTCACAAGCATGCACACACGCGTCATATCCAGACCATTGTCTTTAAAAAAAGCGGAAATTTTCCAAAAGACTATATCGCCCGCTGTGTGTCCTTCTAACAGCAGTAGGCAGAGCAGCTCCTCTCTGAAGCATTTGCTGTCAAAAAAACGGACATATATGCACAAGTGAGCAGTATCAGTTTTGTCTGTGGACTCATCTACTGCTGTAGACATAGTATCAGCTTTCATCAGGTCTCCTAACAGCGTTTAATACACATCTGCAGCAAGAATTTCAACCCTACGAATGTTGGAAGTATCTGACAGGGGTACGTTTTTTATAGCAGATGCCACGCTCGTTTTAATTTTATCGTCATTTATCACCTCATCCACGACGGCCAGCATACAGTCCTTCACGGTTTCAGAGTCTGTGAATGGCCTTTTCTTTTTTGCCAATATCCAGGAAACACGAAGGGATGCTGCGCTAGCTCTCTCTTGGGCTGTGAATGACCGCACCATGGTAGTACTGCTCCGGTTGTAAGATGCAATCAAAATCAAACTTTTGCTGCCCTCTCTTGAGATCCCTCGGGAAAATTGGTACGGAAAGTCTGGTGTTTCTCAACGTGGTGCCTCTGCACATTGTAATCTTTAAGTACTGCAACGCACTCATTACAAATTAAACACATCAGTTTGGCATTTGGATGTGGCGGTAAAATAAACAAGTATTTGTCAGTCCAGGCAGGGTTAAACTGACGGTTTTCATTCGCAGTTTTACGTTTCAGTGTTGAGAAAGACATATTGATAGTAATCTAGGCTACTACCGGCACGCTCTGCAATGTTTGCGTGTTGCTAGGCTACATGGTCTGCACAATTGTATGAATTTACGTAGGGATGTGTGTTTTTGGCGGGACCACGGGCTGGGCCATTTGGATGTTGTTCCAGGCCGCATATGGCCCACGGGCCGCCAATTAAATAGCTCTGCACTACAGTATGGGAATTACAATACGTTTGCCTTAATTATTCTCTTGCATGAGATTAACACTTAGTTTCTGTAAAAACATTCATCACTCAAAACATTCAAAACTCATCTCATTACAAACCTAGTGAAATGCTGTAATCGTCTGTCCACAAAAATGTTGGAAAGTATGCAAATGTGGAATAAAGCTTAAAGGTAGGGTAGGCAATTTTCAGAGTGGCTAGCAATAGCAAGCTAGCTTAGAAAGCATAAGATCCCACCCTCCCTTCAGAGCGTCTCCAAAAGCCACGCCTCCTTCAAAACACATGACTACTGCAGAGTTTGCAAAGTGTCACAGGACGGGGTTAAAGGGTTAGTTCAAACAAAAATATTCTGTCATTAATGACTCACCCTCATGTCGTTCCAAACCCGTAAGACCTTTGTTTATATTCGGAACACAAATTAAGATATTTTCGATGAAATCCGCGTTCAAGAGAGCACTACAATGCATGCGTGTGGAGATGACGCAGGAGCTGGCATTCTGACATATAACCCGGAAACTTGTGTTTACAAGCAAAGGAAGTACGCACTGTACATAAAATGGTTCATAAATATGTCTTCAGATTTCGACATAGAGGATGAATTGCAATTTTTTGCCCAACCTTACTTATTCAAACGTGGTGTCATAAATGTCATCAGTGCCAAGCGATGCCTACTGAGCAGGAGAGTGTGTGCTGCATCAATTGGGATATTTTCATGCCACAGCTTGAAAGTGTGGATAATTCAGACGACACATGTATCTCACTGTGTAACAGAGGATCCCAGCTTGCCGCCCCTGCTTAGCCGCTGTGTTTTAGAAGTGATTTTTTGATTTGCCCAAAGTGAATTGGAAGCGACGTCTGAGGCCAGAAGGACCGGGTGGCTCACTATCTGTAGAGTAAGTAGCCAATTTCTTTACTAATGAGGTATTATACATGCAGCCTAGGTACTTACTATACATCTGTTTTCTGTTTACAGCCAGTGCAGACAGTGGCGCACCGGGTTGTACTGGAGTGGATTCTCAAAGGTCAAAAGCTGGGAAGACACAACAGAGAAGTTCTGCCATCATGTGATCAATACAGGAAAGATGCCTATCATCATCTGGAACATATTTGGGTTTCAAGGAAGCCAAAGAAGCTTTGACTAATTTAAAGAAAAATACAGCAAAACAATACACATTTTCTACTTTTCATTTTTTATTATTAGTATAGATATTTTCAACAAACACATTGTGTGGGTATTGCTTGTCTTGGTACTGTTTAAATAAAAATAGACATCACTACACAACATAAATTGGCTTTTGTATGTCAATTACAGCCTACCAACTGAAAACTGCTATAAACTGCTAAGACCATTTCAGTCGGAGTAGGGCTTTACCATATGGTAGGGTTTTTTGTCTTATTTTGTAATATCACTGTATTAGATAAGCAATTTTCTGGTCTTCCCAGCACTTTTACACGTTATACTTTTTTTTTTTTTTACACAAATAAAAAGAGTTGGCATTTTACTAAAAGAAATATGCAAAAATACAAGAAGAGGCAAGAAAACTATTACTGTGTGATTGTCAGTGGTCTACTTTGTAAACCTTGACACATGCTTAGCGATTGCTGTTTCTTTGTCCAGTTTAGATTACGTTGCAGTATTGCACGGTAAATTGGGAAGGGCAGCTTGAGAGGTTGGGTCCTTGAAAACCACAGTGGGGTCATTTCGCCGCTCCAGTCCTTTTTGAAGCAGTCCATCCCTGAAGTTTTGTGAAGTGGGTTTATACATTTTCCTTTTCACCCACTCTTTGGTTTGCTTTGGAAAAACTTTTTGAAACTTTTTGCTTTTTGAAAAATGCGAAAAACCTCTAGTTTTGTTTTATTCCTGCTATGCTCCATTTTTCTGGCTGCTCTCTTGAGGGCCCAAGTGTGCTTGTACCACGACGTTGGACTATTTTCTTTAATCTTCTTTAAGCGCAAAGGAGCAACTGTGTCTAAAGTGCTGGAAAAGAGAGTCAATAGTTTCTGTTGCAACATCGAGTTTTCCTAAGCTATCTGAGAAAAAATTATTTATAAAGCAATCTTTCGTGGTAGAAGTGAAAGTTCTACCATATTTGTAACAAGGAGTCGGCTTTGCAACCTTGGCTAAATGAAGTATACACAAGACTATTCTCTCTCTCCACTAGTCTCTCCCCTGTGAAGGCCTCCTTCCTTTACCTCTGTACAGATAAAACGTTGTCGGGATAATTCCGGTTCACATGGCTATGCGGAAGCGATAAAAAAATTCTGTATTATACATTTAAGGCCAGACAAGTAGTTTGTTGAGGGTTGGTTTGTAAAGAAGGACTACACGCCTGCACACATATATATTCAAACGTGCATACCTATAGACTAAACACGTAATATGCATGTGCACGCCATCAGCGTTCTCATAGGTTTGTGTTTTTAAAGTTTGCACAGAGAGAACTTGAGGGTTTTCTGTTAGAATGGTGTCGTGCTAGCGGCCCCTAAGTTAATAACTAATGATCGTTGCGATGGAAGTGAATCAATCAAAACTAACTTTAGCTGGACAATAACTTTATTCTAGAGCTGCTGTAAAGCCAAAACAATCTCTGTTACTTTAATTTCCTATTATCACTGTAAAGCTGCTTTGAAACAATCTATATTGTTAAAAGCGCTATATAAATGAAGGTGGCTTGACTTGACTTTACTAGATAATGATCTGAGATGTCATCGCTCTGCTGCAGAATTTCAACGGCCTCAACATTGATTCCATGTGCCAATATTAGATCTAAAGTATGATTACGACAATGAGTGGGTCCTGACACGTGTTGTCTAACTCCAATAGAGTTTAGAATGTCTCAAAATGCCAATCCCAATGAGTCTTTTTCATTATCTACATCAGGCATTCTCAACCCTGGTCCTCGAGGGCCACTGACCTGCAGAGTTTAGCTCTAACCTTAAATCACATCACGTCATGTCTGTGGAAGGCTTATGACCATAAAATGTTTGTCCGAATGCAATGATACAATGTCCTACCTGCCTGTCAACATATGTATTTCTATATCTCTGTGCACCTTGCTTGCGCAGACATCACACGTCATCAGCGCGTTTCATGTTATGAGTTAGACAGACGTCAGTCATCGTCCGTGCACCGCAACCGTAACAGCAGCCACATTTTACAGTTACTGTAATTTGTTAGACAGACATATAAATACATTTAGAACACTTAACTTGGTGAACGCTATCAGGATGTGAGGAGACTTTCAACCAACATAAAAAAAAATTCTGGAACAAATCTACCCTGCCTTTAAAGGCCAATTCACACTGCACCAACAGATGGCTAACAGTCACAACTACAACAGACGCCTACAAACACTGATAGGGATAACACACTAATCCTACAAAATCCGACGTAGTGTCCATTACAGTCTGTCAGCAACTGTCGGTGCAGTGTGAATTGGCCTTAACTTGTGCCGTTGCATTTCCAAATGCGCATTAAACTGACAGTACATGTAGAGATGGAGTTTACTGCATTTACTGTGAACCGAGCTGCTCTGAAAACACTGAGTCACAAGCTGATCTTGTGAACAAAGTGCGCCGTTCTAATACTTAAGTATTATTAAGTATTCTAATACTTCAGCCTTTCCCGATTCGATAAGGGCACTAAGGCCATATCGCGCTTTCTAATTATTTTGTGTGACAGATACTTTGCCAAAGCTTACAAAGTTTAAACATGTTTTCAGTTTCACTATGAGATTTGATGCCTCAAGAGTGAGAACGGTTGTAATATTCACGATCATCATAACCTCCACTTTGCGCTAAAGGAAAGAACTGAAGGGCCTTTGCAAGTCATAATCTATCCCTGGGTGGAGGGAATCATGAAAAGCTCGAAGTACCAGCCAGTTTTGGCACAAAACCTTCTGGCTTCTGCTAGAAAGCTGAAAATGAAGAGAAACTCAGCATGACAATGATCCAAAACACACATCGAAATCAACAAAAGAATGGTTTCAGCAAAGAAAGTTGAATGTTTTGGAATGGTCCAGCCAAAGCCAAACCTGAATTGTATAGAAAATCTGTGGGGGATCTGAAGAGGGCCATGCACAGAAGATGGCCTCACAGTTTAACAGATCTGGAATGTTTTTGCAAAAAAAAAAAAGAGTGGGAAAATATTCTCAATTCAAGATGTACCAAACTTGAACAAAGGGTGCTTCAACGAAATATTAGTTCAGCACACTTATGCAGTTAATTGTTAACTATAGTTTTTTTCCTCTGAAATGTGTTTGAATAGATTGCAAATTTGACATTAAACATGCAAAGTTCTGTTATAATTTATCTTTTTATTTTTTTATTTTTTTTTATTTTTTTATAATTCATTTACATAGAACTACATGCATATAGCTACAATACTATTCTTCTGGTGACTTGAAAGCACTTCTGAAATGCAAATCTAGTTTACATTGTAAAGCTGAGTTTGTAGACAGAATATTCTGTACCAAAGCAAAGAAAGGGTCTCTTTCTGTGCTTTGGTACAGAATATTCTGTCTGCAAAGTTACATTTCTGAAATGTTCCAGACCTTAGTACACTATTTGCAGAAGCATAACGATTTCTGTTAAAGGTTGTATCAGCGATTTCAGGCCCAAACATAAATGATCATATTCATCTAATCTTTCCTAACGATCCGCTAGCGTTTTGCGCTCGTGCACGGCTGCCTATGACGGCTGCACGCGAAAACCTCACAACACCCACCCCTGTCGGTGATTGGTTGGAACACTGTTTATTTGGGTTTTGAGTGATGGTGAAACCAACTGTTTTTGTGTGCAGATCTCAGAGCCTAGGCTGCCTACAGAGACGCGTTTTTTTGACGGCATGCTTATGGGGCGGGCAGCTAGCGGATCGTTAGGAAAGATTAGATGAATGTGATCATTTATGTTTGGGCCTGAAATCGCTGATACAACCTTTAAATGTCTGAATTGCAAATCATTACTTGGCTAAGAAATATGCCGTCGTTTGTTAAAAGTATTGACGCCTGTATCGACTCAGCAGTATTTATACAGTTTGAAAAAAAGCTATCTGACGCTTACCATATCAATCACCATTATGTGCTATGGCTGGCTGACGAACATTTAATTAGCTCCTGAAAACCTTCAGCCTTTACTTACAGCTCCGTCTATTTACATCATTACTGCTTGGCACAACAACACGCTGGTGTCAGAAATTGACCCTTGCCTCTTCTGGGAGATGCACTCATTCCATTGACTTGAAGCAATCGACAAAGCGCAATTCTCAAAGACTAGGATTTGAGAACTGAAATGAAATAAATATAAATGACAGAATATTCTTCTTTTCCAGAGCACCAGGCTGGCCTTGGATCATCTGGAGTCAGTTCCTGAGAAACTCAGTCTGCTGGAAAACTTCAAGGATCTCGAGGTTGGATCATAGTTGATGTTTTGGTCAAGATTTAACCTCCCTCTGAGGCAGATGTCATGGTTGGCTTATGTGATTTCAGGAGTCACAGAGGCAGAGAGAAATGGTGGAACAGCGTTATGCCAAATATAAGGAGATAGTTGGGGACCTCCAGCATCAGCTTGAGGAATCTAAGAGGAGGATTCAGGAATACAGGGTATGAACATATAGCGCTGATGCCATGCACTTAATAAGTTTAGTTTAGCCATAAGAGGACTGGTCCCCTGACTGAGCCTGGTTTCTCTTAAGGTTTTTTTCTCCATTCTGTCACCTGATGGAGTTTAGATTCCTTGCCACTGTCGCCTTTGGCTTGTTTAGTTGAGGACACTTAAATGGGATAGTTCTGCCAAAAATTCTGTCAATATTTACTCACCCTCATGTTGTTCCAAATGTAGCAATGAATGAATCAAATTTTTCCACAAGGAGACTACAATGCACTGCCTGATGCGATACTGTAGTAGACGGTTGCATAGTTATAATTTTCTCCCTGATATTATCAATCTTGTTAGTAAAGCAGTTCATAAAGTCATTACTGCTGTGCTGCTTGGAAACGTCTGGGGTTGAAGATTTATTTTTCTTAGTTTAGCCACTGTTTCAAATAAATACCTAGAGTTTTGTTTATTTTCTTCTAATAGGGTTGAAAAATAAGCAGATCTAGCAGCTTTTAAGGCCTCTCTGTATGCAATCGTGCTCTCTTTCCATGAAATGCGAAATACCTCTAGTTTTGTTTTCTTCCAATTGCGCTCCATTTTTCTGGCTGCTCTCTTAAGGGCCTGAGTGTGCTCGTTGTACCACGGCGTTGGACTATTTTCTTTAATCTTCTTTAAGCGCAAAGGAGCAACTGTGTCTAAAGTGCTGGAAAAGAGAGAATTAAAGTTTCTGTCGCAATATCGAGTTCTTCTAAGCTATCTAGGATGCTGAGATGATGAAACTGATCAGAAAGATTATTTATAAAGCAATCTTTAGTGGCAGAAGTGATAGGTCTAACATATTTGTAACACGGAGTCGGCTTTGCAGCCTTGGCTAAATGAAGTTTACACAAGACTAGATAATGATCTGAGATGTCATCGCTCTGCTGCAGAATTTCAACGGCATCAACATTGATTCCATGTGATAATATTAGATCTAGAGTATGATTACGACAATGAGTAGGTCCTGACACGTGTTGTCTAACTCCAATAGAGTTAAGAATGTCTTTAAATGCCAATCCCAATGCATCTTTTTTGTTATCTACATTTATATTAAAATCACCAACAATTAGGACTTTATCTGCAGCCAGTACTAACAGTAACAGTAAGATTGGGGGGTGGACTCATTTAAAGTAATGTAATCGTCTGGTTTTAGCCAGGTTTCTGTCAAACACAGCACATCTAGGTTATAATCTGTAATCATATCATTAACAATAAGTTCTTTTGAAGTAAGGGATCGAAAATTCAGCAACCCGAGCTTTATCATTTGTTCATGCGTATTATATCTGTTTTTTATTTGTTGAACATCAATTATATTTTTACCCTTAAATGGGTTTAGGAGTTTTTTGTATTTTGGGGAACAGACACAGTCTCTATATTATGATATCTAGGTGAAAGAGTCTCTATGTGATGTGATTTATCTGACCTAGGTGATGTGAGACAGCTAGCAGACAGTCGGTTTAGCCAGTCTGTCTGCTTCCTGACCTGAGCCCCAATTCATGTTTGAGCTCTAAGACTATGTGCCATATTACTAGAGAGAAGAGCAGCACCATCCCAGGAGGGATGAATACCATCTCTTTTCAACAGGTCAGGTCTGTCCCAAAACCTTTTTCCAATTGTCTATGAATTCTATATTATTTTGCGGACACCACTTAGACAGCCAGCCATTGAGTGAGCACAGTCTACTTAGTATCTCATCACTCCTGCGAACAGGAAGGAGGCCAGAGCAAATTACTGTGCCTGACATCATACTTGCGAATTCACACACCTCCTTAACGTACATTTTTGTGATTTTTGTAATCGGAACGGAAGAGCGGTGTTTTTTCCCGCGACTACAGCGCCTCACCGCCACCCAATTGCCCTGCTGCACGGGCTCTACAGCCGGAACCGAACAATGTATAGAGTTCACTAAGCTAGTCGCATCCAAAGCAGTATCTAAAGCCCTTGCATTCTTACTATCCTTGATTAAAGTTTTGATGCGTGTCTCTAGTTCTGAAATCTTCTCCGTCAGCCTGACTGTCTCCCTGCATTTATCACTTGTAAATCCTTCATTGCTGACAGAGAATGTTATACTATACATGTGACAATAAAGTGCCAAGTGACAATAACAGGAGATGACATTACTCACCGTGTTTGTTGACTGATCCTACTCACCACAGTTGTTTGATTTGCAAGCACAGATGGCAGGTTAACAGGCTAGCGAGATACTAGCGTGTTGTGCTAGTGATAACGATTTAGATAAAAGCTAGCGATTTCAGATTAATGTGATAGGCAATATTAGACAATATCTAATATATGTTGATGAGTAAGTTAAATTTAGCAAATAAGAACAAGGAATGATATTAAATAGAGATTCAAAACAGCTTTATACGATGAACAAATTTAATTTAATAGTTTATTCACATTTAAACATTGATCAGCGTATATAAACAAAAGCTCAACTGAACCTACTTAACATGCGAGAACAAACCTTAGTTGGTTCATGTGGAAGCTCAGACTTGCTGCGTAACACGAGAATGAACCTCATTGGTTCTTGCTGAAGCTCAAACATGCTGCGTAACATTTTAATGAACCTCAATGGTTCTTGCAGAAGCTCAAAAATGCTGCGTAACATGAGAATGAACCTCATTGGTTCTTGCAGAAGCTCAAAAATGCTGCGTAACATGAGAATGAACCTCATTGGTTCTTGCAGAAGCTCAAACGTGCTGCGTAACATGAGAATGAACCTCATTGGTTCTTGCAGAAGCTCAAATGTGCTGCTTAACACGAGAATGAACCTCATTGGCCTCATCTTGACTTCCTGCTCAGCTACTGTTCAGACGCTAATTTTAACTTAAGCAAACAGCACAGTGCTCAAACGACAAAGTTTGGATTACTACAAAACATAGAATTCTTTTACCCGACCAGCTTACATTCCGGGGAAAGGAAAACACAACTGCCTACATTCATAAGGATAAGAGAGAAAATGCCTCTTCTGGTTCAAGAATCTACTTGCTGCACTAACTGCCACAGACTTTTACAAAGGATTGCAGTTCTTGAAACAAAGTTACTTATGGGACCACCAAACCAGACGGAACACACAACAGAGCTCCGTCATGGACACCCTCAGCATATAGCCGGTGAGTCCGGTGAGTGCTCCTAGACAGGTAGAGAAACAAGCCGATCGACTTACAAATCGATGGCACAAACAGGGAGTGAGACCCAAAGGCACTCGAGACATCAGATTGTCACGAGCCTCACATATTGCCGCAGTAGCATCCTCTACCCCAGACACAGCTTTTGCCTATACATCTTGAGAACAGATTTTAAGTACTAATGAATGTAAATGAGGAATCCCCACACGTGATGAATGTGATCGAACACAGACTGAATCAGCCAGTAGCTAAGACTGATGCTAACTGGCGCTCAAGGTCGAGCAGACAGCGGCACTCAGCTCAGAGCGCAGCCGGGCACAGGACTCTGATAGTGGGGGACTCCATAATCAGAAACATTAGCAGCAGGGATACAACTACGTGCTGCCTTCCACAAGCAACAACTTCTGATGTAAACAGGGAACTTCAGAACATTCTAATGAAACATAAGACTGCAAATAGACTCATCATTCATGTGGGGAAGAATGATATTCATAAAGAGCAGTCAGAACTCCTTAAGAAGGATTTCAGTGAACTTTTTGAAACACTTAAAAGACTGAAAGTTCAAACATTCATCAGTGGACCACTCCCAGCAAGAGGAACAAACAGGTTTTCACGGTTGCTTGGGCTTAATACATGGCTGCAAAAAAACCTGCAATATAAAAGGAGTGAACTTCATTGACAACTTCAATCTTTTCTGGAGTCAGAGACAACTGTTTCATCAGGATGGCCACCACCCAAACAAACTTGGTTCAAGAGTGCTAAAGGACAATATCTACTTCTCCCTCAATCATCCTTCTGCAGTGTGTGCCAATCCACTCAATCTGAACGGCACACACACACACACACCTGGACACAGTATGAATGACCACAGGACTTCACTTCAGCAGCAGAATGGACATGCAGTTGACATATCACACAAGGACAATGATAATACCACTGAGCCACAACAACCTCTGCTCATGGACACAATCTCAGCTGAGCCCTGCCCACAGAGCTCACCACAGACAGACATATTAGAACTGCTCCAAGATTCAGCACCCAAGGACGACTTCCTGGAAAACAGCCAGGGAAGCCAGGACAGCATATTATATCCTCCGATAACACCAGAGCAACAGCCCCTCTCACTTTATCCCTCTCTCCAGCATCTCCACTTAAGTGCTTCTCACAGAAAATGGAAGAACTGGTGTATGCTGGAACCAAACTATCCCACTCGTTTGCTGCAAGCCCCCAGATATCAACCAAAAAACGGCAGGCACCGCAACCACCAAAGCCTGCGGGCCCAGCTTGCCCTCCCCCTCCTTCTGTGAGAGCTCTTCGGCCTCTGCCACAACGCCAGGGCCCACCCCCTCCTCCATCAGCTCGAGGTGAACCAAAAACAATTGATACCAGCTCTCAGTGATATGTGTTGGGTCCCCGCTATGATAACAGTAACTTTATCAAATGTTTACAGAACAAGCGGAAACCCAGTGTGCCTGTATCTTTCTCTATTGCTGTTCTATTACAAGATAGAAAGTCTAAGGCCTTCAATAGCCGTACAGCAAACCCAACTAATCTGGTGCCTATTATACGTCAAACTAAGATTGCTGTGGGGACAAAAAGTAAGACTGTTAAGTTAGCACTTTTAAACATCCGCTCACTTAAAAATAAATCACTTCTAGTCAACGACTTAATAACCACAAACAACCTGGATTTTATGCTTCTAAATGAAACCTGGCTAGAGGACAGCTGCAGTGCAACAGTCCTCAATGAAACAGCCCCTCCTAACTTTACTTTCATGAGTGTCTGCAGAGCTGTTAAGAGAGGTGGGGGTCTAGCTGCTCTTTTTAAAGATATCTATCAATGTAAGCAAATATCATTTGCGAATTACCCTTCTTTCGAATATCTGTGTATTGTGTTAAAAGGTGCTCCACGCATTTTACTTATTATTATTTATAGGCCTCAAAAATACTCTCCAGCCTTTGCTGAGGACTTTACAGAACTGTTATCAACAATTACCTCAGAGTTTGACTGTTTTGCCATTGCTGGAGATTTTAACATTCACATAGATAATGCAGAAACCAATATGGCAAAATAAATCAAAACTGTTTTAAAAACTTTTGATCTGACTCAGCATGTACATTGACCCACACACAATCGCGGACACACTCTAGATTTACTTATCAGTAAGGGTCTAAACATTTCATTGATTGTTATTAAGGATGTAGCACTGTCCGATAATTTCTGTATTTTCTTTGATATATTGATTTCTCCTGCCATTGAAGCTAGATCTGTGTCTGTCAAGAAGAGATGCTTAAATGAGAACACTAATGTACTATTTATGAAGGCTATATCCTTAACACCAAGCATATCTGCTGACTCTGTTGATTTTCTCCTTGATTCTTTTAACTCAAAAGTTAAAAGTGTAATTGATGATATTGCTCCTGTGAAAGTCAGGAAGAAGAGTGGCAGACAAAAAGCACCTTGGAGAAACTCAACAGCAGTGCAAAATATGAGAAGACAATGCAGAAAAGCAGAGCGCATGTGGCGGAAGACAAAACTTGTAGTTAGGGCTGGGACGGTATGGATTTTTTCTTACCACGGTTGAAAAGCAAGAAATTCCCGCGGTATAGCGGTAAACCGCTTTAAATCAACCCCCCAAATCTGTACATCTCACAGCACCCGCACCCAGTTCTTGCGTCTAAATTAGTTGCTTAAATAAACAAAATAATCCTACAATAGTAGACATAAGCCCTTTAAATACAAATAAATAGCCATGTTTTATAAAAATGTTCACAAAACTAAATGAAAATGTTGTATGTAAGATAACGTTAATTAAGTTGTAGGTTACGTTTCTAATGTCACAGGTAGCCTAATAATCTAAAGGTTTACTGCTTACACGATTCTTTTGTAGTTTGGTGTACTAAAGTGTTGTTCTAAAATAAACATTCACGAGTGTACCTTATTACTTCTTCTCACTGCTGATTCCTGATGGTTTAGAGGACGAGTCGCCCGCTGTCGTTTCAAAGAATAGTATACGGCGAGCGCGTCAAGCATAAAATGCCTCGTCCACTTGGGGAGGCGCGCGCGCAGTCAGAGAAGAAGAGATAAAAGCCCACCCACACTGACAACTGATTGGTTGACTTACCGAAACGGGCCAATCAGGATGCTCTCTCTCGCTCCCTCTCCCTCTCCCTCTCTGCCGTGCGTGCACGCGCTACACGGTTTGGAACACAGTCTCTGTCTCGCATGCGCACTCTTGCTCGCTCGCTCTAGATTCCGGGAGATTTTAACTAATTTGCGGGCATTATGGAGCCGCTATTAATATGCGGGAGACTCCCGGAACTTCTGGGAGACTTGGGATGTCTGTAGGTTTTTTTGCGGTGATGACGGTGACGAGCTCAGACCCGCGGTAGGCATCATGTGACCGCGGTATTGCGGTAATGCGGTAACCGCCCCAGCCCTACTTGTAGTCCATTATAACATCTACAAAGACAGCATCCATGCTTTCAATATGGAACTAGTGTAACGGATGGACAAGAATCACGACTCATTCATTCCTTCTAAACACATTCTTTGCTAAGATTACTAAAGCTTTTAACCTCCTGACTCTCAGATGCAAATTATGGCCTGAACGCCAGAAAGTCTAGGCCAAATTACCCCTTTGACACCTTTTATGGGACCGCTGAGTCTACGCAGGAAAAGCAGACATTCCACGCGAGTCACGTTTGCCAGCTTCAGAGAGATTACGAACTCTCCCTGCACCTTTACGCACACACATACATGAACTTTGAACATTAACTTAGAATATAAGCATGTCATATGTATACAATATACTTTTGTGTGTTTCCCAGTTCATATTAGCTTCGTTTATGATCTTCTAGGTGAAGGAGTGAACTATAAATTATTATTATTACTATAATTCATGCATACTGATATAACTTTGTATTCCCGCCTCCTTTTCTTGCCGTTCTTGGTATCCCTTTAACCGTCTCAGTTTGACAGAACCAACCATATACAGGAGATTACAGTAAAATGTATTATTCTGTGTGTACCATCTTTCTGGGTAGAAATGACGAATTCTAAACGCCGTCATAAACTATGTAGATTAACCGTCCCGACAGGACAAAGGAAAAATTCCCGCTCTGAAATCTCTGAAGGTGGTTGGCCCACGTACGCGAAGTAGGCGTAAACTAAGACTCTCCATAAGAGACTGACACAGAAAGTTTCTCCAGAGCACTTCATCTGTGAGAGGTTTCCTGTCCCACAACTCCTTAGGGAGTTCCTACGTTTTTCTTTTCTTTTCTTTAAGCTGTCTTTATTTTCGTCTTCTGACCTTTTTCTACGTTCAGTGAAACAACTTTCACTTTGAGTAGACTTTTTAAACTTCCCGCAAACTCCGTTTGCTCCAGAAGCACGAGAAGGACGCCCAGCTTCAAGAGGACACACGCACGCTGCTTTCGTGGTCACACCAAGACTTTAATGCAAGTAGAACCTTCATTTGAAATCTAAGGCTGTGGTTAACTCCCTTTTTGGGATTTTAATTGGTGTCTCTCAGAGGTAACTGTGAAAATTGCCATCCTGACATTTAGTTTCACTTTCTCTCGCTCATTCTCTCTCACTCTCTCACCCTCTCTCACTCTCTCTCTCTCTCACTCTCATTTCGTTATTCGTTGTCTTGTATTGTCTTACTGGCATATATATTCTTGATTGCTTCTGTCTGCTGCTCACATTACGAAGTCCCTTAAATGTTAAATCTAAGCTACAAGCTTTACCTTTGTTAATACTTTAATTAGTTTTTATAGAACAGAGAAGTTATTTTTCGTGGCCAGAAAAATAGCCTTTTTGTGAGAGTCTATAAAAGGATGACTTTTCTTGAGGGTTGGTAAAAGATCGTGCGATCCGTTTGCTGGACGAACGGATTATTCAATAACAAATTAATTCCATTAAAGGTTATCCTAAGAATTGATCTGTTTTCATATATTAATAATTAAATTATAATTCGTTGTAATTAATTATTGATATATACAATTGATCTATTTTTCAGCTTCAATAATTTTATTAAAGGTATTGTAGGTAGGATTTTTATAAAAAACTTATTTTCCAAATTTGTTTAAACTTTATTTATATATCAAAACATAATTAAAATGTAAGTACTCTGAAAAAGAAAGTATAAAAATCGAGTGTCTGTAGACCTCTCACGACTGTTTTAAAGACAGCTCATTATTTCCATTCACTCCACCCCCTCCCTTCTGGGCTCCTTCCAAAGCCACGCCCCCAAAACACATGAACGCGCGACGCCGACCGCTGAGCTGAAGACGCATTATTTACCTGAGACGAGCGGAGAGGAAGGAGCGCAGTGCATGTAGTGACATCATGTCAGAATCACATGTAATAAAAAAAATCTAACTTTATCATTATGAAGATAAACAAATAAGATGTATTTTAGTACTCACTATCAAGCTAGCATATTGATATTGGTAAAGTTTAAAATATATATTTTTTGATTCGCTAACGAACTAGTTATCTATAAGGCAAAGCTAAAAACAGGTTGCATGATACACGTTTTTCCATTACCATCATTTACACTGTGATGAAGATGAATTTCGTGTAAGATTCATAACATATATGGTGTTCTGCATGTAAGAGTTTCCATGATGAAAGCATTGTTGACTCTGATGAGGACTACACTCCAGAGACAAGTACCGCATCTTCAGCTCGAGGACAGGTCCGGGGTCGAGGGCGAAGCAGAGGACGTCGTGCAAGAGGCCGTGCAACTAGGGTCCGAGGATATTGACACGCGTTTTATTCAAAGACTTTTTGTTCATTACCTTTTCTAGTACTGTCTTCCTTTTTTGCCTTGTTTGCCTTCGCTAACTGCATATGCCGGTAATGTGAATTTTTGATTGCTCTTTCTCTGCCATTGTTTTGCTATTCCTAGGTTCCGTGCCTCTTGAATTCCTCAAATCAAACGAGTGCGCGCGCATATGGGCATATCCTGTGTGGCAAAAGGGTGGTTGCCATGGTTGCGAGAGAGTGACAGTCGCCTAAGCCAATCCTTTGTTTCGTCCCGAATGGAAATAATGAGCTGTGTTTAATACAGATTAAACGGTCTAGAGTCACTCGATTTTTATACTCTTTTTATCAGAGTACTTACATTTTAATTATGCATTGATATATATAAAAAGTTTAAACAAATTTGGAAAAAAGTTTTTTATAACAATCCTACCTACACTACCTTTAACTCTGTATACGAAGTGAATGAATCATAACCCGATATCATTTGAGCTAAATTCGTTACACTAGGCAAAACTAGATAGACTTTCTTCTCAAATATTATAAACAGCAATTTAAACAACACACGCACTCTTTTTGCTACTGTAGAGAGACTGACAAACCCCCCAAGCCAGATTCCCAATGAAATGCTCTCAGACAGCAAGTGCAGTGAGTTTGCTTCTTTCTTCTCTGAGAAAATCAATAATATCAGAAAGGTGATCAGCACATCCTTGAGTTGCGCTGGGGTCAGACAGATCAGACCACCTGAGAAAGTAGTAACTTTGTCTGATTTCAAAGAAATTGATGGCAAAATTTTGGAAGAAACCGTACAGCACCTTAAAACATCAACCTGCACTCTTGACCCACTTCCCACATCTTTTTTCAAAAGTGTGTTAAACAGTTTAGAAGCAGATCTTCTAGAAGTGGTAAATGCCTCACTTCTCTCTGGGAGTTTTCCAAACTCCCTGAAAACTGCAGTTGTCAAGCCCCTCCTGAAAAAGAGCAATCTGGATAAGACCATATTAAGCAACTGTAGACCGATCTCAAATCTTCCTTTCATAGGCAAGATCATTGAAAAAGTTGTTTTCAATCAGCTGAACAAATTCTTATGCTCGAATGGATACTTTGACAATTTTCAATCTGGTTTCCGACCGTACCACAGCACAGAGACAGCGCTCATAAAGATAATAAACGATATTCGCTTAAAGGTAGTGTAGATAGGATTGTTATAAAAAACTTTTTTCCAAATTTGTTTAAACTTTTTATATATATCAATGCATAATTAAAATGTAAGTACTCTGATAAAAAGAGTATAAAAATCGAGTGACTCTAGACCGTTTAATCTGTATTAAACACAGCTCATTATTTCCATTCGGGACGAAACAAAGGATTGGCTTAGGCGACTGTCACTCTCTCGCAACCATGGCAACCACCCTTTTGCCACACAGGATCTGCCCATATGCGCGCGCACCCGTTTGATTTGAGGAATTCAAGAGGCACGGAACCTAGGAATAGCAAAACAATGGCAGAGAAAGAGCAATCAAAAATTCACATTACTGGCATATGCAGTTAGCGAAGGCAAACAAGGCAAAAAAGGAAGACAGTACTAGAAAAGGTAATGAACAAAAAGTCTTTGAATAAAACGCGTGTCAATATCCTCGGACCCTAGTTGCACGGCCTCTTGCACGACCTCCTCTGCTTCGCCCTCGACCCCGGACCTGTCCTCGAGCTGACGATGTGGTACTTGTCTCTGGAGTGTAGTCCTCATCAGAGTCAACAATGCTTTCATCATGGAAACTCTTACATGCAGAACACCATATATGTTATGAATCTTACACGAAATTCATCTTCCATCACAGTGCAGGGAACTACACTAACCTTTTCCACTGGTGGCACTTGCGCTACTAACTTTTTCAGTTACTGGCGCAAAACATGATTTGGTCGCACAAATTATTTATAGTAAGCCGCTCTGGATAATAATGAACAATAATGAAAATGTATTGCATACAGATGTGCTTTTTATTTTACTTGCCATCTTTTAAACCACATGCCTTGTTTTTGTTTTCTTTAACATTGGTTGGGATAGATTTTCTGCATTAGAAAATACAGTACACAATAAAGTGCAAAATGGATTTCAACATGCTATGGTTGGCACAGATGGGCAGACTCCTGAACTCTTAAGTAGTGATGCGATATTAATATTGCTGTTATGGCATAAAACAGTAAAAAAAAACAAAAAAACAAAAAAAAACAGGAACATTGTGTACAATTAAGATAGGCTACTTAATTTATTATTCCAATTAGGGGTGGGCGATATGGCAAAAATATCATATCACAAATTTTTTCAGGAAAATCACGATTTTATCACGATTCTTTTTTTTGTTGGTTTTACTATTTGTATTTTGTGACTGAGCATTACAGCCAAACTAATGTCCATATTTTAAAAACAAAGCCTTAGGTAACCAAAACAAATAAAAATGGCAGACAGGGGCGAAGATAAAAATATTTGTCATTATTTTCTTTGTTATTAAATATTAAGATCAAAGATACACATTACACACACAACTTAATATACAAAGTGTATTAAGTGTATTAAAATGTTTTCAGCTTCAGAAGGTGTATTTAACAGTAGCATTGAAGAAAGTAATTAAATGAACAAATATGAAAATAAAACAAAACAGACTTCACTGTATAAATTATACGTTGATACTTATTAAAGCTACTATTAAAGTTATCAGTCAATAGCAGTGAGTGATTTTCTCTTTGCATTGTGTTGTTTTATTAACATTAAAGGAATAGTTCTCCTAAAAATTCAAATTGTCATAATTTACTCTCTCAAGATGTTTTAAACTCGAATAAGTTTCTTTCTTCAGTTGAAAATAAAAGTTATTTGGAAGAATGTGGGTAACCAAACAGTTGATGTACCCCAGTGACTTAGTATATTTTTCTCCTATGGAAGTCAATGGGGACCAGCTACTGTTTGGATAGCCACATTCTTCAAAATATTAATATTAGAAAAATATTAGAAAATATTAGAAGGAAATTAATACAGGTTTGGAACAACATTAGAGTGCGTAAATGATGAGATGATTTTTATTTTTGGGTGAACTATCCCTTTAAGGACAAGCGGCAGCGTGTTTACTATTGCTACTGTCTCTTTAAGAGTTGCGCGCGACGCGTCTAATATACACGCATTTGACAAGCAGATTTACTCAATTTTCTCAAGTTTGCTTTCACTTTAGACATAACCGACTTTGTTTATGTAAACATTGTGTGTATTTAACAGTATAAGCACAATAAGACTCGAAAGATAACTTAGTCCAGTATCCAGGCGCTGGTAGACAGGCTTTTAGTGCATGTGAGCTTTACATGTACGCGCTGAGGAACGCACGCGTTAGAACACGTTAAAATATTAAACGTTAAATATTAAATAATAAATGTTAAACTATAGCCCGTCAATTTTCATTTTACAATTATCTTCTCTCTCTGTGTGCGCGCGTCCATGTTTGTGTGAGAGAGAGAGCTCGCGCAGCACTGAAACAATGGTAGGCTACGTTTTAATCTAAGTAACGGTCGCGGGGCTGAAGCCAACTTGATGTTTTAAATGCTCAGAGCACGTTATAAAACGTATTCTTAAAATACACATTTCTGTTTTAATAAACGCTCATAGTAAATCATAGCATAGGCTATTGCCTAAAACATAGGTACAAAAATAATCAGTGATACATTTGCGACCCATTAAAAATTAGGGTCGCAATGGCATTTCAAAAGGTCGCATATGCGACCATTTTGGTTGCAGTGTAGTTCCCTGCAGTGTAAATGATGGTAATGGAAAAACGTGTATCATGCAACCTGTTTTTAGCTTTGCCTTATAGATAACTAGCTCATTAGCGAATCAAAAAATATATATTTTTAACTTTACCAATATCAATATGCTAGCTTGATAGTGAGTACTAAAATACATCTTATTTGTTTATCTTCATAATGATAAAGTTAGATTTTTTTTATTACATGTGATTCTGACATGATGTCACTACATGCACTGCGCTCCTTCCTCTCCGCTCGTCTCAGGTAAATAATGCGTCTTCAGCTCAGCGGTCGGCGTCGCGCGTTCATGTGTTTTGGGGGCGTGGCTTTGGAAGGAGCCCAGAAGGGAGGGGGTGGAGTGAATGGAAATAATGAGCTGTCTTTAAAACAGTCGTGAGAGGTCTACAGACACTCGATTTTTATACTTTCTTTTTCAGAGTACTTACATTTTAATTATGTTTTGATATATAAATAAAATTTAAACAAATTTGGAAAATAAGTTTTTTATAAAAATCCTACCTACAATACCTTTAAATACTGATACAGGCAAATTATCAGTGCTGGTACTACTTGACACTGTCGATCACAACATACTTCTTGACAGGCTGGAAAACTGGTGGGGCTTTCTGGGATAGTCCTAAAATGGTTCAGGTCATACTTAGATGGGAGAGGTTATTATGTGAGTATAGTGGACATCCATGACATGCAGAGTCCCTCAAGGCTCAATTCTTGCGCCACTCCTGTTCAACCTGTATATGCTCCCAATGATCCAAATAATGAAAAAGAACCAAATTGCTTACCACAGCTATGCAGACGACACACAGCTGTACTTAGCCCTATCGCCTAACGATTACAGCCCCATTGACTCCCTGTGCCAATGCATTGATGAAGTCAACAGTTGGATGTGCCAAAACTTTCTTCAGTTAAACAAAGACAAAACTGAAGTCATTGCGTTTGGAAACAAAGATGAAGTTCTCAAGGTGAACGCATACCTTCACTCTAGGGGTCAAACAACTAAAAATCAAGTCAGGAATCTTGGTGTGTCACTAGAGTCAGACCTTAGTTTCAGTAGTCATGTCAAAGCAATAACTAAATCAGCATACTATCATCTGAAAAATATTGCAAGAATTAGATGCTTTGTTTCCAGACAAGACTTAGAGAAACTTGTTCATGCTTTCATCACCAGCAGAGTGCATTATTGTAATGGACTCCTCACTGGCCTTCACAAAAAGACCATAAGACAGTTGCAGCTCATACAGAAACGCTGCCGCCAGGATTCTGAGCAGAACCAGAAAATATGAACATATCACATCAGTCCTCAGGTCTTTACACTGGCGCCCAGTTAGATTTAGGATTGATTTTAAAGTATTATTACTGATATATAAATCATTCAATGGCCTAGGACCTCAATACATTGCAGATATGCTCACTGAATATAAACCCAACAGATCACTCAGATCATTAGGATCATATCAGCTAGAAATACCAAGTGTTCACTCTAAGCATGGTGAGTCCGCTTTTAGCTATTATGCCAGCCGCAGCTGGAACCAGCTTCCAGAAGGGATCAGATGTGCTCCTCAGTAGTCACTTTCAAATCCAGACTCAAAACACTTCTGTTTAGTTGTGCATTTAATGAATGAGCACTGTGCCACTGTTCGTCCGACTGTTTGTACTGTACTGTATTTTATTTTATTTTTCTAAACTGTTTTAATTATTCTTATTTCTTTTTATTATTTTAATTTATTCTGTGTAAAGCACTTTGAATTGCCATTGTGTATGAAATGTGCTATATAAATAAACTTGCCTTGCTTTGCTATTGGTTCTTGCTGAAGCTCAAACGTGCTGCGTAACACGAGAATGAACCTCATTGGTTCTTGGCTGAAGCTCAAACATGCTGCATAACACGAGAATGAACCTCATTGGTTCTTGCTGAAGCTCAAACGTGCTGCGTAACATGAGAATGAACCTCACTGGTTCTTGCAGAAGCTCAAATGTGCTGCGTAACACGAGAAAGAACCTCATTGGTTCTTGCAGAAGCTCAAACATGCTGCGTAACACGAGAATTAACCTCATTGGTTCTTGCAGAAGCTCAAACGTGCTGCGTTACACGAGAATGAACCTCATTGGTTCTTGCTGAAGCTCAAATGTGCTGCGTAACACGAGAATGAACCTCATTGGTTCTTGCAGAAGCTCAAATGTGCTATGTAACACGAGAATGAACCTCATTGGTTCTTGCACGTCAAGTGAACATGCTTGAGCTTCCGTTTACCAGAACTGATGTGTTGAATGTTTATATGTGAATAAAAGCCTAAATTCAATCTGTTGCGATCGTGTCTCTTCAGAAAATTTTGACTAAACCGCTCAATTCATATGGATTAGTTTTACGATCTCTTTATGAACTTTTTGAAGCGTCAAAGTGTCAGTTACATAGAGTACAGAAAGCTCTCAAATTTCATCAGAAAGATCTTCATTTGTGTTCCGAAGATGAAGGAAAGTCTTACAGGTTTGGAACAACATGAGTAATTAATAATATAATCAATTTTTTTGTGAGCTATCACTTTAATATTTAGCAATATTATTGAGTGAATGCATTGACACTGTCGAATGAGAACTGAATCTTAGCTGGATGATGACATCACTGTTTTCTGCAGAGCCAATTATGATTTATTTCATAATTGATGAACTTTACAGTTATTGAACTGAACTGAATAAACACTGAACTGACTTCAGCTATTGTCTTTTTAGAGCTGCTTTACAGCAGAATTGAATTCTGTTTGCATCATTGATCACTGTTTTCCTGTTCATCACTGTAAAGCTTTGAATCAACCTGTATCAATAAAGCGCTATTTAGATAAAGGTGACTTGACTGTTGTCAAATATTGTGACAATAGTCAAGTCACCTTTATTTATATATGCCTGTTCATGGAGCTTTGTCATTAAAGGACAAAATAAAATATGGTTATTAACTTTTATAGATTTTCTCTATAAACAATGGTTTACTCATTAGAAATTGGTTTCGCTCAGCAACAACAAAATTAGATGAACAATCCAGGTCACTTTTCTGACTGTGTAAAATTGGATCTTAAATCTTAGACTTAACTCTTCAATCTCTTGCTGTTATTTGTAGGGTGAGAAGTTGGATGCCGCCTGTCGGAGTCTCCAGCTCACTGGTCTGACATCATCTCTGCTCAGTCAGAACAATTTCCTGACCAGTTCCTCTCTGTCTACCCATACCTGTGAGTACACGTGTACGGGACACCTGCAGTTAAAAGTTGTCAAATTTATCATGTTCTGTGATTGTTGCTAATAAATGATAGACAAAAATTATAATTTGCTGTTTAGGCCTAAATGATGGCATGATGTCAAATTGCTATAATTTCTCATTTTGTTCTAAGAAGAAAAAAAAAAAATCTGTTTAATAGTGGTATTGATTGCTATAGTACTGCCGATACTGGCTTTAATAGTGCTCGTAAAAGACTGCATTAAACAAACATAATTTAACACCTTAACCTGCACCCATACAAGCTAAACATGTCTAGAATTTTTTTGTCCGAGTCAGAATTATGTACAGGAACAGTTTAAGAGAAGCTCACACAGTCTGAAAAGTGACTTGCGTGTGAAATACATCAAGAAAAAAATTTGCGACTAGGATTTGAGACATACATTTAAAATTAAGATAAAATTTAAACCAGATCTTGGTAAAACATTTAAGATGATTCTCACAAAACTTTACATATGGAAATGGGGAATCTCCTCAACCACCACCAATGTGCAGCACCACCTGGATGATGCGACGGCAGCCATATTGCGCCAGAACACACACCAGCTTACTGGTGGAGAGGAGACAGTGATGAAGCCAATCAGTATATATGGGGATGATTAGGAGGCCATGATGATGAACAGAGGCCAATGGGCAAATTTGGCTTGAATGCCGGGGTTACACCCCTACTCTTTTTCCGAACAACAACCTGGGATTTTTAATGACCACAGAGAGTCAGGGCCTCAGTTTAACGTCACATTTAAAGGATGGTGCTCTTTGACAGTATAGTGTCCCCGTCACTTTACTGGGGCGTTAAGGACCCACACAGACCACAGGGTGAGCGCCCCCTACTGGCCTCACTAACAACTCTTCCAACAGCAACCTGGTTTTCCCAGAAGATCTCCCATCCAGGTACTAACCAGCCTCAACCCTGCTTAGCTTCAGTGGGCAACCAGTCTTGGGCTGCTGGTTTGAAGAAAGTTAAAGAGAAAAGCCTTGCACCACAATGACTCGACTCAGGAAAATGGAGTGCAAAAACAATCCTAGGTGCTTACACTGTACAGTGGCTAGGTTGACAAGGAAGACTGTAATGTGGTGGCAAGTTTTTTCAACTCTCAAGTCAATGGAAATGCAAGTTGGTTTGGTGGAAAAAGGCCATCTCTTTTATTTCCTCTCTATCTATAATTTTTTTTATTGTTGCTCATTTTCAGTATAAGCAAATAATCAGATGGTTGGGTGTTGCCTGGCAAAATGACCTAAAATATGATATATGCTGGATGGAAGTCTTGTAATATTATTATGGTTTGCAGTGTTATTGAGCTATTTCAGAGAAAAAAACTTTTAGAAAGGCTCAATATGCCTGGATGATGGATGTGGTCTTTTCAGAATATGAATGTGTTCTGGGTACTAATGTATATAAACATATGTGTATATAAATATATAAACCATATCTATACCCATCTCTGCACTTACATCCAGTTTTCTTGTCTGTTTAAAGCACCACGGAAACCTCTTGCCAGTCCAGATATGGAATCCAGTCTGACCCAAGACTTTTCTACAATCAACGGAGCAAACTGAACACACAAGCATGTAGTGCTCTCTCTACAGCTGGAAACTTTTGGCAGTAATGACAAACTATTGATAAAAACTCATGACTACCTCTGATTCCTACCAGATCCCATATGTTTAGACTTATCAGATTACTTCATCGTAGAACATGAGTGCACTGTACAAACAGTAATACTGTGTCATTACACAGTTCCTATTTAGTGCCTGTATGACAGTCCAGTTACAGCTAATTGTACTGGTCATGTAGTGCTTAGCTTTGGTTCTATATGTCTTTGTTTTTATGTGTCTGTAACTTTGATGTAACACTGTATATTGTCAGATATTTTCATCAGATGATTAGAACATGGTAAACCTATGTGGTATTAACTAAAGAAAACTAATTTCTATGATTCTACTGTATTTATATTTTAAAATATCTCATTTTGAATATTTAATGTTGTTATTTTACCTTAACCTAGTAACATAAAGTGAGGTTTGTTTGTTTTTCAACTAGGCCTAAGTTTTTACACATCAATTTAAGGAAAGCTGTGCTAAATTACAGTGCCTTGCCTGATATGTTTTGTATTTTATACCTTTTTATGTTGTGAATGAATGTTTTTTAACTTTTAAGTCTGAAACAATGAATATATGAGACTCATACTTGAATGAATGTGAAACAAATAAAAACATGACCACCACACAGCTGCAAAACTCCTTTGTAATAATTTGTTGCAGGATGCAAAATTGAGTGCACAGGACATATTCTTGCATTCAGAACTGTAAAGATACACCATTTGCAAAATGAAAGAGAAATGAATATCTTGCTTCCTTTTTATTTTAAATACTGCAATAGTAAAAACAGAAAGTCATAATGTTATGTCCTTAATGCCTTAGTGCTTTAACAAGTTTTTAGGTCTGGGCGTTATGACAATATACAACAATGATTTAAGTGTTGTATTTATAGCTTTTGTATGACTTTGCTTTATAAATTTGCTAAATGTCAGGACACTTGATTCCTGGTAGTTAAAGTTTATTTAGATATTAAAGTTTTATTTAGATGTAAAGTTAAAGTTTATTAGATGTTTTAATTCAACATATAAGTTTCTGTGGTGTCTTTCAGGAGTAAAGTAATAAAGCTTTTGAGACAGGAGTAGCAAACTTCATCCATCTGTTAGCGTCTCTTCCCTCGCAAGCTGGAGACTCAGAATGTGGTTGTATTTCTGTTATTGTCTCACTGGACGGAGACTCAAAATGAGGAGTGTCTGTTGAAAGCATACCTTTATCTTTTTCTGATGAGGATGAGATGTTTCTCCATTTCAGTTCTGTGATTTGCTGTTGACATCAGAGTGTGTTCGCCCTTTTTTCTCCTTGTGGAACTCATTTGCATAGTTACAACTTTAAAGTCCTCTCCTTCCTGGGCCTGGTACTTGGGTCTTCTTCTTGCCCTGTCCCAAATGGCACGCTTCATATGCACAATCGGCCTTGTGGACTTAAAATGACCATTAAGCGATTGTCTTTTAAGTCAATGAGACCGTAGGGCAGGGGTGCTCAAGTTCACAGGCCAAGAGGGCCACATTTAAACTATAAAATGTGAAGGGCCACAAATTACAACTTGCATCAAAAACATATTTACAGTTTTTGCTTATTTATAAATGCAAGTTATTACCTATTTGGCTATGGATAAGTCTTGCTAGGCTTTGTCCTACTTAAAGTAATACTGAACGTGATATAAAAAATCTGGAACAAAAAAGTGGATTAACAGTTTTCTTGCAATATTAAATTGAAACTTTTAATATTAAATTGAACTTAACTTGAACTTTAAACTTTTAAATTGAAATATTAAAAAAACTCAAAATGTATAAAGAAAAACAAGTTTGAGCAAATACACTTCTCAGGCCCTGATAAAAAGAAGTCCTTATTCCCAGTAGGAAATATGAGTCTGCATTGGTTTCACCAGTAATTCCAGGTCTGGCTGATGCTCAATGGTATCTGCTCTAAGACAGTCTGTCAAGTGTCTGTCAGTTAGACGAGAACGTTGCTTTGACTTTAATATTCCCATTGCAGAGAATGCAATTTCACACACATACGTAGATTCAAAGCAGTTTTTTTTCAGTACACTGCATTAATGCAGGGTATGTCTCTTGGTCACTTGGTCCTGAATGTGTCAATGCTCTCTTCTGTAGGATGTTGTTGTGCTGCAGCTCTATGAGTTGCTCCTCAAACGCTGCCGTTTCCACACTGAAGTGTTCTGATGTGACTGCGACAGACGGAGCCTGTGTGACACACGCAAATGGATTCTCTTTGAATGCCAGTCCAGGTGTGAGGGTTTTAACGTCAGCAAAACTGGTCTTTTAGTTCCCTGAGATATGAACAGTGAGTGCTGGGTGAAAATGAGCCTGGTTCTGTGAAATTTCTTTCCTGAAGTTGCTGCGAGAACAGGTTTCGCTTCAAATGCAGCCACATCATTCAGCATCATCGGAAGAATCTTTTGTTTCCCTTGAAGCATACAATTGAGTGCATTTAAATGTCACGTAACATCAGTCAGAAAAACTGCATTGTGCATGAATGTGTCTTAGAGGGGTGCCAGTGAATCAGGCCTTCTCTTTCAAAAATATGCGCACAACTGGAAGCAATTCCATGTAGTGATCAAGGACATTTCCGCCACTAAGCCATCTGACCCCTGCATTGCCAAGCCAGGGTATGCGCTTTCAAACTCTGCAACCAAGGTACAGAACTGTCTGTGTCAAAGCGTGTGCAAGAATAAAAATGACTGTTTGTGTCACAGTGTCCATTGTCATTTTGAGCTCTCCATATTTACGCTTGCTGCACAGTTGCTCCTGATGCAGAATGCAGTGGTCTGAGAAGAAGGCTGGTATTTCAGGATCTTTTCTAAGTAAAGCAATTAATCCATTTCCCTTTCCAACCATTGGCGCCATCAGTCACAGAAACAAGCTTTTTTAAATGTATGTTTTTGCCTGGTCCATGAAAAAATCTAATCAGTGCAGAGTGAATGACCTCTCCATGGATTTGGCTGTGAAAAGAGATCATCTGAAAGCTTCCTGTAGCTCAAACAGTAGAGCATTGGCACTTGCAACGCCAAGGTCATGGGTTCGATTCCCAGGGAAAGCAAGAACTGATAAGAATGTAAATGTGCACCTTGAAATGCAATGTAAATCGCTTTGGATAAAAGCGTCTGCCAAATGCATAAATATAAATGTACTCGTCTGCCATGATCACTGTTCAATCAGACAACTGTAGGTTTGAGATTTACCTGATGATGTCGTCCTTGTTCTTAAAATCTGAAAACAGCGATTCTGCACAGTCCATAAATGTATTTTTGAGAAATTCTCCCTCTGTAGCAACCTCTTTGCTTTTGCAATATTCCAAGCGATTCTGAATGAGGCATTGGTAATATTGTCAGGGCTTTTAACATTGCTGTAGAACATGGATCGTGGCCGTGAAACCCAGCAATGTCTGTACCTTCTGACTCCTGAGATCGCTGCTATGTGGATAGGCAACATTGAAATCGGGATGAAGTTGCTCATGCTGGCGTTGCAAGTTAGCTCGCTTTAATACAGCAATTGTTTTTTGACAAAAAATACATATGCCTTTTCTGCAAAGGCGAAATCCATTTGCCAATGCATGGTTGAAATCTGTTTTCATCGCCATCCTTCCTTCCGACGTCACTGAGGAACAATGGTAGCGCATGCGCAGGTTACTTTACTTCCTGAACTAAACTGCCAGTTATAACAGGAGGTTTTGCAAGAGTACCTTGAACTCATTGATGTGATGACAGCTCGTCATTGTAATGGGAGTGCTTGCTTTCTGTTAATAACCCACTGACAATTTGAATACAAGCTTTGTTTTTCATGCTGTTAAGAGCACTATCGGCCACTTACACACTGCAAAGTATCAGGAATGTCAATTGCATTTTGCCTAATATTCACGTTACTTTTGAGCTCAAATTATACTAAAACTGCATTAATCTTTAGCATGACACAGTCCACAGAATTAATGCTGACGGGCTGGATTCAGGCCACTTGCAGTAGGGTGTCCCATTTGTAATTTTTTCTCGCTTGATTAGTTGGCCTGGAGCCTGAAGTGGATCCAGGGGAAGGGTTGGCTGTACAGGTCATATAACTATGCTGAGAACTGAATATCTGAATTAGTCAAATTAAACTGTCCATTTTTCTATGGCCGGTATTGTAGGATGGGCTCGAAGTCTAAGAGGATCCTGGGGAGGAAAGGTTGATGTCTTGCTGGTGGATGTGAGTGGCAGTTCGGATCAAACGACTTTGACGGCGGAAAGGGGATGATCCCACGGGGGGCTGAGGATCGGTGGAAAGAAATGATGCGTCATCAGACGGGTCAGAGTTCGAGTTCAGAGTTCATTTCTGCAATTGGGCCAGGGCTAACTTATTGTCCCCATCCCTCATTCTGTGGAAGAATTACAACACTGAGTGGATGCTGGTTAAAAAGAAAGTTTAACCAAATGCATTCAAATATGATTCAGTGACATACAGTGGAGTCATATTCAAATCACTGAAGCATGAATGATAAAACAGCCTCTCACTGTGTCTGTAGATTTGCTCAATGTATTAGGTTGTTCCAGTTTTTGGTTTTGGCTCTCTCAACTATCCTGAAGACATCAGTCTGATTTTCTTTCGTACACAAACACACATACTCAAAGACTCAAACAAATAAACTGTCCTTATCCTTATTTCTATTTTAAAAGATCACCACTATTGTTCATGTAAAATAGCTGGATAGAAACAGAGTCCTGTGCTGTGCTTGAAGCTGTATATGAAGGCTGGTTGGTGGACGCATTATTACAGTGGCTCCTGCTGTGATAACACATTTCCATCGCCTGAGACGAAATCAACAGGGACTGATTTCAGTGCCAGGGGAGTGTTCAGCTGCAACACTCGAAGCTTCATTGGGATTCTCATTGGATCCAATCACACTACAGAATGCAAAACCCCAGCCTCCCGGACAAAATACATCACTGTCAGTTCCAGAGCTATGCAATGGCAAGTCCTTAAATTGCTATATTTTTCTCCATCTTCCCCACATCCCTTTCACTCTTTTTATTGTTTCATGAGAGCAAAAGGGATGATGCCCAAATGCAAATTTATTCTATATTTTTACAACAATCTACTGCATTAACACAGTACAATCTGAAAAATTGGAATTCAAAATAATGAAAATAATAAGTCACTAATAAAGAAAATAAGTCACTAATAAAATAAACAAGAGTGTGACATTGAACATAGCTGGTAAACTAATTTGTGTACATTTTGTTTTGTATTAAATTACGCAAATGCACAATACAATCTCAGACTTTAGGAATTGTATAAACAAATCTGTATTTTCCGTCTCTGATTTATTGTTCAATGTGAATAGTTTACTCTGTTTTACTATTTTCATTCTGATTTTGAATCAGAGCAGTAGGTTGCAATTTGACAAGCAACTTAGAGCGGCACTGCGTCTCCAGTCTACCAGCAATAGAGCGAAGGAGGATAAAGTCATTTGCTAATTTATGGCAGATTTATGTTGTAGACATGTACGTTTCACAAGGCTCAGTGTGATATTCGTCATAACAGACAAAGCATTGCATTTTAGTTTAATTTGTTTTTCAGTAAAATTACAATTCTATCACCTTCACATCGTTCCAAACCTGTATGACTTTCTTTTTCTTTTTTTGTGGGAAAATACTATCTAGCAGCCATTTTTCTCCGGATGTAAGTGAATAATGACCACAGCTATTTCTGCTCCCATCCACTTTCTTTCTATGGGAAAAATATATATATATTCTGCTAAATATCCCATTTTATGTTCTACACAAGCAAAAAGCCATATGAGTTTGGAACAGCCTCAGAGTGAGTAAATTAATGCATAATTAATTACATAATTGCAATTACAAGTTTTCTTTTTCTTTTTTTCTTTTCTTTTCTAGACCAGACAAAATTGTTCTTGGAGGCAACAGTGGCTATTTTGGGGTTTAACAACTGCCAGTTTGAAAGAGAGAAAACGTTTAGTGCAATTGGAGCCAAAACCTTGAACAATCTCTTTACTGGCAGATAAGAGTGAAGCTTTGTTCTGTCATTTCTAATTCTGAATAAAATTCATTGTCTGGGTGTAAAGTCTGTGAGACCATTACATTTTTCAGTTATCTGCACAGACATATGTTTTTCAAATATTTGGAAAAATGCTAAGGGATTAAAGGGATACTACTACAAATAATAATAATAATAATGTGAATGTGTGTTATCCCTGTGATGGACTGTCCATCTGTGCCCATCTAAGTGATTATGGCTGTCAAACATAAGACCAACATTTTGTTATCTCATTAAATTAATAGTAGACTGTCTGCTTAATTTCTGCTAACACTTTATTCCAATGCTCCAAACAGACATTCTACTGACTATAATTTACTTTGTTCGGTGTATGAGTTGGGATATTAGAAGTTGACATGTAGTTGCAGTCTACTAATTTATAACTAATACTCTTATGAGAGTTAGTTGACATGTAGATGCAACGTTACTTATAATCAGCATATCTAAAGAATGTCTTAAAGGGGACCATCAAAATAAAGTGAAACCCAGGGTTTCTACACATTTTCCATTTCAAAATTCCATACAATTTCCAAACCTATCTGTAGATTTTTCAGATCATATTTAACATAAATGGTTCACACAACATTATTTTCAGCATTACATTTAGCATATAGTACATCTGTATCCGTACAGTCATCTGTATTTTTATTCTCTTTTTTTTCCCCATCGGTTTTCACAAAGTGATAACATGCGCTTACATTATGAAAATAACCTAAAACGCTTTATAACCTGCATATATATATCTATATATATATATATAGATATATATATACACACACTCACCTAAAGGATTATTAGGAACACCTGTTCAATTTCTCATTAATGCAATTATCTAATCAACCAATCACATGGCAGTTGCTTCAATGCATTTAGGGGTGTGGTCCTGGTCAAGACAATCTCCTGAACTCCAAACTGAATGTCAGAATGGGAAAGAAAGGTGATTTAAGCAATTTTGAGCGTGGCATGGTTGTTGGTGCCAGACGGGCCGGTCTGAGTATTTCACAATCTGCTCAGTTACTGGGATTTTCACGCACAACCATTTCTAGGGTTTACAAAGAAAGCATCCAGTATGCGGCAGTCCTGTGGGCGAAAATGCCTTGTTGATGCTAGAGGTCAGAGGAGAATGGGCCGACTGATTCAAGCTGATAGAAGAGCAACTTTTACTGAAATAACCACTCGTTACAACCGAGGTATGCAGCAAAGCATTTGTGAAGCCACAACACGCACAACCTTGAGGCGGATGGGCTACAACAGCAGAAGACCCCACCGGGTACCACTCATCTCCACTACAAATAGGAAAAAGAGGCTACAATTTGCACGAGCTCACCAAAATTGGACAGTTGAAGACTGGAAAAATGTTGCCTGGTCTGACGAGTCTCGATTTCTGTTGAGACATTCAGATGGTAGAGTCAGAATCTGGCGTAAACAGAATGAGAACATGGATCCATCATGCCTTGTTACCACTGTGCAGGCTGGTGGTGGTGGTGTAATGGTGTGGGGGATGTTTTCTTGGCACACTTTATGACCACCATGTACCCATCCTCTGATGGCTACTTCCAGCAGGATAATGCACCATGTCACAAAGCTCGAATAATTTCAAATTGGTTTCTTGAACATGACAATGAGTTCACTGTACTAAAATGGCCCCCACAGTCACCAGATCTCAACCCAATAGAGCATATTTGGGATGTGGTGGAACGGGAGCTTCGTGCCCTGGATGTGCATCCCACAAATCTCCATCAACTGCAAGATGCTATCCTATCAATATGGGCCAACATTTCTAAAGAATGCTTTCAGCACCTTGTTGAATCAATGCCACGTAAAATTAAGGCAGTTCTGAAGGCGAAAGGGGGTCAAACACAGTATTAGTATCGTGTTCCTAATAATCCTTTAGGTGAGTGTATATATATATATATATATATATATATATATATATATATATATGATTTAGATTGTTTGCTCCTTTATCTGTTGCTGGTTTGAGTGGCACACACACACACACATTAGTTAAGTGAGGTTCAAAAGAGACTCGCTTATGATAAAGACAAACAGTTTTGCGTAATGAAAATAACTTTGAATTCATTCAGTCGTGAACAATAACTAAACAATCACTAAACTTTTTCCATGAAAAATTCATGACAAATTCATTTTTAGGACTTTATTCTTCAAACTGATTAGGGGCAATAGTCTTGAAACATATTTTCCATACTCTGTTGTCTTTTCCCCATACTTATCCAGACCTGGAAATTACTCAGATCAAATTCCACACTTTTCCAAACTGCGTAGGAACCCTGGAAACCAATGTTGTAAATTCTTTGTGTCAGTTACTTTTTTTTGTTGCTAGTTTTTTCTTTATTTGTTCAAGCACATCCAAAACTACACAGTTACACACTCTGACTATGTTCAAGTTCATGTTCAAGTTCAAGTTCAAAACATTAATGATTTTTTGGAAAAAGGGTTTAATAAACCCAAATAAAAAAAATCCCTACTATCATATGCCTTTACAGCAATTGACATATACACTATAGTGCACAAGTCAAAAGGACTTTTGTGTTACATGAAAAATAGCAGCCTTTAGGTTTGGAACAACATGAGGGTAATTAAATAATAACAGAAATTTCATTCTGGGCTGAACTATTTCTCCAGTTAAACTCAGTCTGAAATGTCATTGCTTAGTGCTCATAATTGCAGCCTTCCCCAATTTTGGCCAGAGCTTGTGAAACGGACGTTTATTAGTGCCGTGAGAGCTCATCAAATGCCCCATTTGGGCTCCAGCTGCAGTATGATGAGGAAAGATGATTGCATGCTCTCATTTCATTCATCAACATTAACCACAACACTGATCAGATATAACTGAGTTAATATGATGCACCAGCCATGTATCATTTAATAATGCTGAGGGACTGTCAAATAAATCAGGAGATAATGAAAGGAGGAAGAATATAATTGCACAATGCCACGTTTGCCACTTGGGAAGTGTTAGACTTCTAAATGACAGTGTGCGATCTATTAATCTGTTTTTCAAAGTCACTTATGCTTACAATAGACCTTGAGTCTTTAATATAGACACTGATTGGGCTATTGATTATTGGGCTGGTGTATGGTGTGAGTAATGTGGTCAAAGTTACTTAACCAGTCAATACAGAGAGATCACCAATAACCAGAATCAGTTTTATAATAATAGCCTAGTAGTTACATAATCTACCTTTATAAGCATAGATACTCAGCACTTACAGGAAACACTATCCACTTTTTAGCCGCCTTATTTTCCATTCCGTTTCTGCAAAGCATTTTTTTTTTTTTCAATATACAGAAATTCTTCAGCAATTTATCCAACCATAACAATTCTAATCATAAAAAGCATTTAAGAATCAAGACATGAATTAAGAAAGAACAAGATATGGTTATAAATTATGGTTGAAGACACTCATTACTCACTCACTACTACTCATTGCGAATGGTATAATTGAATCAGAAATTATGGTCCAATACAAAACTATTGACCACTAACTACTGAGCAAGCTCCTTAACGCATTATAGTCCATCTCGTCTATTGCAATCTCAAAATTCTGGCCCGTTGATATTACCTAGAATATCAAAATCAACTGCAGGCGGTAGATCCTTTTCCTATTTAGCACCTAAACTTTGGAATAGTCTTCCTAACTTTGTTGGAAAAGCAGACACACTGTCAGTTTAAATCTAGACTAAAAACACTCTTTAACCTGGCATTTACATAACATATTATCACATTTCTATAATTCACATCTGTTAAAGGATTGTTAGGCTGCATAAATTAGGTAAACGGGAACTGCAAACACTTCCTGTAACACCCAATGAACTTGTTACATTGTTAAGAATGGCATCTTTGCTAACATTAGTTAGCCTTTTACCCTGAAGTTAACGTAGTCAGATGGATCCGGGCCGTATCCAGATCAGATGGAGGACCTGCGCCTAGACACGACCACAACGCATCCCTGAATGTTAGCAGAAATCCTGTCAACTACCTGTGAAGGCCTCATCGACACGACACATCCTCAGCAAAGACCACAAGATCCAGACAGGTCCTCAGCATAGACCTATAGTATGACCAGCTTCATCCCCATACAGTGATGAATCCAATCTCCAAGCAAAAGGAACTGGATGAAATATTTTAATGCTACCAATCCACAATCTGATTTCTGACTTGTGATGCAGCCTGAATCCTAATGACACCATGTTCATTCATAGGCCAGAGGAGAACTGGACCTCCGACTGAGCCTGGTTTCTCCCAAAGTTTTTTTTCCAATTCTGTCACCTGATGGAGTTCACTGTCGCCTCTGGCTTGCTTAGTTGGGGACACTTAGGGCCGGATTTACTAACAGCTTGCGCCAGCGCAAACCCTCTTTTGGTGTTAAAAAACTACTGTCAGGACTTACTAAAGACACACAAGCCACATTTCCATTACCCTTCAAATTGCGCAAATTGAAATTGCGAATTGAAAATACGGCCAATGGAAACACGTCAATTTCGCGAAAACTCCCATTTATCGCAAATTTTTTTTTATGCTCTCATGAGGTGGTTTATCAGGCAATTCAAAAAAGAAATATTTCGCAAAACTGCAATGGAATCAGTTTTTGCGCATTTACAGGTCATCTGACTTAGATGACCCGGTATGTTTGGACAGAATACGAGACAGAGTTCTTTATTAAATTCATATAAGACAAAAGAATTACAGGAATAATGGATTCTAAACCTCAAATAAATGCCACAATCAAGACCTCAAAGCAGATATGAGGGAGAAACACCCAGAAACACCTCATATGTGCTGCTCACAGGTATAATAAGGGTCGTTCCTTACCATTAATGCTTGGAAAACACACATACATCTCCTTCAATTAATAATAATGGCTAGTGCAGTGGCTGGGATATAGTACATAAACCTACCAACGTCCGTTGCCATGGTTTTTGGAATGATTTTACTTATCACGAGAGGAAAAAATGAAGTTTTAGTCGCATAACATCGGTTAATGGAAACGCCGCCATTTCGCAATAGTTTTTTGTCAGAAAAAAATCGCAAAAGTTTTGCGCAAATCTGTAATGGAAATGCGCCTACAGTTAAAAATTTAAGCTGAAAAGGTGTGGACACAGTTATTTTGGCTGACCTTATTGCATACATGCAGATTCCCTTTCAGATGCAAAATTTATGGGAGGAGAATATTTAAATGAATCACACAAGGTGATTTACTAAGGTTTGCGCTAGTCAATTGACTGGTATTTGCGCCATTATTTATCGGCCAAAAAAAGCATGTTTTAAACCAGACGTTAAGTTGCGCTGCTCTTGGTAGATTGTGTTGGTCATTATGGAAACAAACGATCCGGCTGTGTCTGTGTTCTTTAATTTGCGTCAGTAGATCACGCACTGAACTTTCCTCTCCATCGGTGCTTTTGTGGAATTGCACTCTCACACTAATTTGCCGTTTATTAAACCTGCCCCTTATATTCAACATATATATAACATATTTATTTGACTGCACTTACACTATTGGATGAGAACGGAACTGGACAATGGAATAACTTTTTCTGCAGAACTGCTTTATAGATTAAATAATAAAAAAATTATAATTGGTGATCTTCACAACGAAACTGAACTGAACCCAGCTGAACAATAACACTATTTTCTTTTAGAGCTGCTGTACAGCTGAAACGAACTGAATTATTTTGCATCATTGAATTATTTGCTTCATTGTTTGCATCATTGAATTATTTTCCTGTTTATCACTGTAAAGCTGCTTTTTATTTGTATCGGATATAGCGCTATATAAATAAAGGTGACTTGACTTGACTTTTGATAAAGTACAGCATATTTAAGGTTTATTGAAAAATGTTCAAACACAGACATACACATTCTCAACACTGCTGTGTCATTGGCAATGCTTTATGAGAGTTGGCGGTCACTACTGAACTCTTTTGATGTGATTCCCATTTTCATGGTAACAACAATTGATTGGTAGATCTCTTCTCAGGATTTTGGGTAGGATATCTCTCCAGGAATTATTTTTTTTCAAAAACTTGAAATCACATTGACAATCTCTTAATTTCTGATGGCTCATGACAAGGCTACTAAATATTTACTTTTAAACTCTACTCTGTTGTAGTGAAGTAATTTGCAATGTCATCATTAACCAGTGGTATGTTAGAAACTTGGGATAAGAAACAGAAAATGTCACACTAGCGTTGAAAACAACTGGGAACATTTTATTGCTGGACATAGCTGTCAAGAGTGAAAACAATAACTGATGAACTGAAAACAATAACACAAAATTAAGTGCTGTAATGTGTTGAACAAAAAAAAAGAAAAAAAGAATAAATATACATGAGCAAAAAAGATGAGGAATTCCACTACTGCAGACACAAATGGTCATAATGCAACAAACCTATAGAACTCAACAGCGCAACATGGTGAAAATCATAAATACACAGAATGAGACACAGACAAAAAACAAATAATCATGGACTCCAGAAATGTGGTGGCAGTATGAATCCAATCCATCATCCACCTTTATTATGAGCTCTTGTAAGCTTGTTTAAATAAAAAACAAGAACCAGTAGTAAAATAACCAGTAACATGGAGCATTGTTAATGCGGAGGGTGTTTTCAACCAGTTGATGTCTTCTCACACATCTGACTTAGTAACACCATTGAGACAGAATAGCATCTTTCATAACACTATGCATATAGAGTGAGGTCCAAATGTCTGAGACCACAGAGTTAAAATGTGTCTGTTTTGCATCTGTTTTTGTCATAGCAAAATAAAGGAATTTGAGTTGAGTTTTTAATTAGGGGCCAAGCACCGAAGGTGCGGAGGCACCTATTGTATCTGTTCCCGTTCTTATTATTAGGGGCCAAGCACCGAAGTTGCGGAGGCACCTATTGTATCTGTTCCCGTTCTTATTAGGGGCCAAGCACCGAAGGTGCGGAGGCACCTATTGTATTTTTTCCGGTTCTTATTATTAGGGGCCAAGCACCGAAGGTGCGGAGGCACCTATTGTATCTGTTCCATTTCTTATTATTATTCTTCCGCCATGGGAGTCTATGGCAGCCCATAGAACCGATTGCGGGAAAGTTGTTTTGGTTTGACATTCTGATAGAGGATAGTCCCAACATTAAATACACCAATTTTGGTGTGTCTAAGTCATTCCCTCTAGCGCCACCACCTGTCCAAAATTTCACTAATATTTTTCTAATAACTTTTGAACTGTAAGGCCAATCAACAAAATTATTTTTTCCTCTGATTCCTGAGCTCATGACGATTCGATTTCACCCTATGACGTCATTTTCCGTCATAAAAATATGGCCGCCATTTTGAATTTTTCGAAAAACCTACTTTTTCGAACTCGTCCTAGACGGTTTGTCCGATTTGCACGAAAATTGAACCAGATCATCTTCAGGCAGTGCTGACCAAAAGTTATGGAATTCAAATTGATTCGTCAAACCGTTTTCGATAAACGCTCGAACAAATTTTACGTAGCGCTTGCAAAAACAGTCATAAGGCTGTATCTCCGCAACGGTTTATCGTATTCAGACCAAACTTGGTACATGTCATCACAAGCATGACCTGAGGCTACATGCTGCGTTTCGGCGCAGCGCCACCTACTGGTCCGGAGATATGAAAAATGGCTATTTTTGCTTATAACTTCTGAACAGTTTGTCCAAAAATCATAAAATTGGTCTTGTTAGATTCAGGGCAACATGTCGAGTCGACTGATATCCAATTTTACCATATCGGCCATTTTGACTGTCGGCCATTTTTAATTTTGTGCTAAAATGCCATATTTTAAGAACGCATGAACGGATCGTTACGAAACTTGGTATGGGTCATCAGCACGATGTCCTCAAAGAACCTGAGAAGTTTCGAAACAGCGCCACCTAGTGGTGAATTTTTTTTTCCAAATGCTTATAACTTTAGGTGTGGTCGACTTATTTTCACGAGACTAATCTCATTAAACTCCTGAATCATTGCCGAGTCCTACGATACCAAACATGCTAGGTTTCTCCTTACGGTTTGTGTAGCGTTGTGATTTAGCGCTTAAAAAACATTTGGCTATATCTTTGAAACCGTTTGTCCGATCGAGACGAAACCAGAAACATAGGTCGATAGCTAAATGCCAATGCCCAAATGCGAAAATATCGATAGTAAGGGGTTGTAAAATTCAATCAAAGTCATGTGTCAGTGATTTTTTACATGTTTTTTCATATAAATGTCTTTAACTCTGAAGTCAATTGAGATATTTTCACCAAAACTGACACACATATGTATGGGCTCACTCTGAGGACACGTAAAAAAAATTGTGGGACTGAGCCTCTTGGTGGCGCTATAATAGAACAAAACATGAAATTCCCATTGACTTCAAAACAGTTTTGTGAAATGCAATGCTATACTAAACAAATGCATTGGTGTAATATTACGAAATTTAGAATGTGCCTTCAGCACCATCCCCTGAAGGTATTCAAAATATTTCGAAACAGCGCCACCTAGTGGTCAAAAGTTATAACAAAATTTCCAAAAAGGCTAATAACTTTTGAATAAATCTGGCTATTGAAATGCCACTGGTCTTAATAGATTCCTTGGGTCAAGCCGAGAACATAGATACCAAGTTTTCCTTATTTGGCCGAACTTCCTGCCCGCCATCTTGATTTTCAGTCAAAACCTACTTTTTCGAACTCCTCCTAGACCGTTTGTCCGATTTTCACCAAAATCGAATCGTATCATCTCCAGACCGTGCCGACTAAAAGTTATGGATTTCGTGTCGATAGACGAAACCGTTTTCGTATAGCGCAGCAGCAAAGTTGAGGCATGATGCTAATAGCACTATTCAGGCTTTATCTCTGCAATGCCTTGACATATTAACACCAAACTTTGTATGTGTCATTGTCACTTCACTCTGACCACATCACATCAGTTTTGTAACTGCGCCACCTATTGGTCGAAAGTGATAATCCATAAAATTATATTTTTAATTATTGTTTCTATGATTTTTCAGGCATTTTGCATAAAATCCTCTTTAAAGTCTTTAATTGCTCATTGTTGCAGTTGGTCTGACACTTTCAGACATGTTGGCATGTCTTCTCGTCTTATTCTGCTTGGCCCCGGTAATTGCTGCTTGCAGCTATATTTGTCTTTGTTTTTGGTATGTCCCCCTTTTGATTTACCCCATAGCAGCCTGGACTCTACAAGTTTGACCAGCTGATCCATGTTATCCCAGCACAATTTGTGCACATCAATGGAAGCAATTAGATCCATTGTCAGATTTGGAGTTGGACAAATTAGCTTATTGATTAGCAACCTATTTCTTCTTCACTGTACATCACACCATTACTTTGTTACAGTACATGTACTTCTGCTCATTTCCAGGCTTATATAACGTTTTGAATGTTTTACAGATTTTCAATGTGGGCTCAGACTTTTGGATAAACTAGATGTTTGTTCAGTTGGTACAGATAGAGTATGAAAATTTAAAAATCAAATGTTATGTACAATAATGAGCTACAAAGTACCACATCTATGATGTAATAAAATATGTAAACATATTTATTGTTTGACACAGTTGACTGTGACAACATGAAATATACACTCATTCACATTGAATTCGTCTTCCGCAAATCATATTTCAGCCCTCCTTCAGACAACAGATTGCTTTGCTCACAGTTGCTCCATATTTGAGACGTGTGTAGCAAATGACTTAAGCAGTCAAAACTGAAAGGAGAATCGCAAATTTAATGTAGAATATCTCGTTTTCCATTTGTAATAGATGGATTTTTTTTTCAGTTGAATCTGTTTATACATGGCAGAGCTCAATCAGAATACGAATATTAAAGCAAGTTAGTACTTGATGGACACTGGAAGAGAAAAGGATGAGAAATAAAAGCAGAAACAAAGGAAAAATGAGTATGCTAAAAAAACAAATAAAAAAACATTTGTTTAATGGAATATTTCTTCTCCTGCTTGGGTTAGAAAAGTACTGTTTTATGGCAAATTTTCCCACTTTGCATCTTCAAAACAACATCCTCTAGATCTCCTCTTTGCAAAGATATCAGTACTACATCACACACATCACATGCATGCCCAAAATCATGACCATTACCCATGATCTGCGTTGATTTGTACAGGGTTACAATGGACAAGGGTTGCTTTTTTTTCTCCTTTTGTCTTTTTTTTTTACACCAAGTATTTTGTACCTTAGAAAGTCACTTGAGGGATAACAATGTAACAATGAGATATTTTACACTGGCATTGTCCCACAACCAGACAGAAAATAAGGTATCAAGGTCCCCAGAGTCCTATTTGCCTTCTCCCTATACGCTTAACGTACGCTTAAGTGTGCTTCAGATCACAGAGCTTGGAAATGGGTTCATTTTGACTCAATGAGTTTGAGTTTTTAAAGGACTTTTTTGTGTGTAAAATCACGGTTTCCTGTTCAAGTTTTTTTTTCTTTGTATTTTGTCATTTGTATTTCGTTTTATACATAGTATTCCTTGTCCTTGTCTTTGGGTCTCTTGTTGCTGGCACTCTTAGTGCTGGGCTGTTTGTCTTTAACTACCGTGCCGTTATTCTGTGCCGAATTGCTAATGTAGTTCCGTGTTTCATCTACCTGATAGGAGCCCTCGTCCCTGTTCCTGTATTTGTACATGGCATAGAGAAGGATGAGGATGCACAGGGCGGCAGCAGAGATGATCCCGACCACCATGCCCGTAGTGCTGCTGGACTCGCGTATTACCTCCGAGGCACCAGGGGGCACTCTCCTGATACCCGGCTCGGTGGGCAGGGCGCTGGGGATGGTACGCAACATGGGCTGCGTGATGTACGGCCCCTTCGGTTTGGTGCCATCCATGTCCAAAGATGTGGGGAGTGGGAGCAGCACTATGTCCGGTTGGGGTTTGATCTCACGGTTGTTCATTTTCCCGGCAGGGATTTTAGGAGCGGCCTCGGGCATGACGGGGGACGAGCTCCTGAGGTCAGGCAGAGGGGGGATGGCCGTAGTCCTGCCTGCCTCAGAGGCCTTGCTAGGTTTAAAGTCCTTTACTTCCCACTTGGGTGCGAGAGCTTTGTAGCCACCTTCGTAAGTCGACGTGGTCAAGATCTTATCTGTTACCAGGGAGAAGGTGGTGTAAAAATCTTCATCGTCAGTAGGGGGGAGGCTAGAGTCGAAGGCCTCCCCAGAGCCAAACCCCGAAATCACCAAGCCATCACCATCATCATCATCACCATCATCATCATCACAATCATCGCTGCCTTGGTGCGACAAGCAAGGTACCCCCGCCTCGGTGGCAATTGACAGGGACTCTTTTGTGGTCTTAATAATGGTGAGGACGGGGTGAAGGGTCGGGGGAAGGGGGATGAAAGGGGCTCGAGTGGAAACAGGGGGAATGTCTATGGGATCCTCGACTAGAACAGGGATGACTAACTCCCCTCCTGGGAAGCAGAAGAAGAAGAAAGGAAATTAGTTTCCATTCAAGTTCAGCTGCTTGCTAAACAGGCAACTGTACATGACCAATTAAAGCAAAGCAAGAATATTTGGAAAGAAATATGACAAAAAACACTCTTGGCCAAAACAAACCAAGAAAGAACAGAAAGAAAGAACGGAAATGTGAAAATGCCAGGTACATTTATCAAAAGGCTTTTTAGGGACATGCAGGGTCTTGAGCTTTCTTTTTGGCGTATTTAACTGACCTCTACATAACACCTATTACTCACAATTACTGTGCCCCTGCCACTTGGAGCGTCCGAAACAAGTTAAACTAATGAACATAGTCTTTAATTTTGCTACATCTTGAGAAGTGTAGAGGTGAAAGTAAAAAACTGAGCTGATCTGACTGCTCACATTGTGAATTCATTTAGGAAAATTACGTGTAAGCATCATGTTGGATCAACAAACGTAAGACCAATGAAGAGCGTAATATATGGAACACTCCCAAAAAATACCATTATTGTATTGAGATTTCTAATTTTCTGAGCGGCTTATCAAGACTGTAGAGGAAATCACTTTATTACTTTTCTCTTTCAAGTCTGTCACACTTGAGATGAAAGCCAATTGCCTTTTGACAGTTCTTATGAAATTGCCACAATGGCACAAGTCGCAAGACAGTTCAACAACACCTGAATGTTTCGTCTTATATGTGAACACTTAATGTCATACTATAGGTTTGATTCACACGATTCACATTGAGGGTGATATTTTAATTGTTGAAAACATTACATACACACATTGGGCTTCATGCAATTTAAAACATTTTTTTTCATTTAAGTTAAAACGTAAAACCATTCCTAAGTAAACTGACGCATTCAGCTCACATGGTTAATGGATTTTTTTAACAATTTACAATAAGGCCCAATGCTTTTACAAATAAAACCTGGTTGTTTTTCATGAAGACACATGTTTTTCTATTGTACATTTCTTGAAGATTTTTTCCTTTTTTTATTGTTACAAGGGATACATCCAGATGTTGATTGAATCTGCTCAAACTTACGCCAAGGTGGCTTCGCTGATTACAAACATAGGGCACTATAAGGCAACACAGGTCTCAAACAACAGACCAAAAGAAACAAAAGGAAAGGAAAGAAAAATGAAAAGCAATGCAAACAACTGGTTAATGGTTAGAGCAAATCACTAGAAACATTCGCAAACCAAATGCACAGTCAAAAAGAGAGTAGTAAGCACATAAAAAAGAAAATGATTCTAAAAAATAATAAGTCTATTAAACAATTCATCAAAAGGTGGAAGCATACCAACAGTTCTGTGACTTACATCAACAAATTGCCCGCATGATTTTGGCAGGAAGAAAAAAATTTACAAAAGAAAGTTGTGTAAGAATGCTTGGGAATAAGTATGGTTAATCTTTAAAAATGTAATTAGGCAATCAATTTATCCTCTAATTTTAGATATAATATTTTTTCTTAGACAAGATGATACAGGGAGGCAACGACACATACATTCACACCATGACATGAAAAATAACTTCACCATTCTGCTCATTTGTTCTTTCTTTTGATAAATAAATCATTTTCTCTACAAAAGAAAACTGTACATTTTTTTAAGATAATTTAGCTTTGAAGTATCTACAGATACATATTTTCTTTTTTAACATGAATTCTTAAACAATAGAATGACTGTACATACTGTACTGTTGCTATAAGAGGAGAAAGGGAGGGTCGAGAGAGAGAGAGAGAGAGAGAGAGAGAGAGAGAGAGAGAGAGAGAGCGAGCAAGGGAGGGGTCTATGAACAGACTAGGTAGGAAATGACATAGATGGAAGTGAACGTGTACGTCAGTTGCCATGTCCATGTAAGGGCGGTACGAAGCGGTCGGGCGGCAATAGAGCTTTGGGCTGTAAGGAAGGGATGGGGATATACAAACAATGAGCATATACATGCCCATCTACCAGATCATATAGAACTCAAGACTGACACTCATACTGACCCTAAGCTGCAACTTCTGTCCCATGCAGTTTTAATGTCAGATTTAGATTTAAACAATTTAGAGTCAGATTTCCACTGGGAAAAATAATGACTACAATTTTAACTGATTTTGAATGTTTGTAGTAGATAGTGGTGAATAAAAATTAGCATCTTTTTTTTCTTAATAAAAATTATCTGTATAAATAAATACTTGTATATAAAGCTATCAAAGATATCAAATATTGATCAAGCTAATCAAGAAAAAAAAAAAAAACCTAAACAGGAATCAATATAGAACATATATAAATATACACATATAAATATAAATACATATATAAATATAGACAAACCAGACGATATACATGTATACACATGTATACATGTATAAGCAATAAAAATGAATAACTGAAAAAAATTCTCTCACACTATCAAGATTGAAATAATCAGAAAACACATAGTGAAGGCAAACAGAGGAGGGACACTGTACCGTCACCACCTTCACAACTAATAACACCATTATTAGTTTTCTTTTGTAAATCTATTGTTAGTAGTTTGACAGCACAAAGCAGGGGAGGGTGTATTTCAGGAAAAGGAGGAAAATCACTTTTTTATTTTTTTTTTTTTATTTTCACTGCAAGGTGAAATCATGGTTTTTAACAAGTTGCATTTAGGGAAAGTAGAATCACAGCACTGCAAGCTTGGATCAGGAGGGCTGAGAACAGGGTTACAGGATATTGAGAAATCCATGGGCTAAAGGCTGTGGGATATCAACTCAAATCAACCAAACCTCAATCTCAATACAGAGATAAAGACCTCGTTGATCTTATGACCACTTGAACATAATGCTAATCCTGAATGCATTCGGCCAATTTAGAACAGAAATATTCTGCAGAAATCATTGCATTAACCAACAGCCGTTCGCTCAACATAAATGACAGTAAAGACTGGGAATTCCACAAATTAGCATCTTTACAAGACAGAAAACATATCTGTGAGATGTCTCTAACAGATCCATCAAAAAAGAGTGCATTTAAATTTGTATGCATGTAGGATATGAGAGAGATTATTGTATTATGCAGTTAATCAGTATGGGTTTTTTCAATGGTTGATACTGTTACTGATTATCTGGTGAGCAGAGCAATTTAATGACTCAAAACAAGTGGACAATTTTTACTAAACCTACAAAAACCTCGTATAAATTAGTTTAACAGTTGAAACTAATTTTGCTTTGTTTATCACGTTTCACTGATTCCCTAGTTCGTCCTGAGCTAAATGGGTGAATTTATTGGCTTCAGATGATTTGATGAAGATGAAGGCATCTACTAAAACCACAGGCACATAGACAGCGTCACAGAAGACCCCGACATGTCTCAGTAAATACTTTAATCGCACATTAGCTATGATCATTTTCACAGTGTTTTAATTCAGCTCAAACATTGTGTGCTTGTCTTAGGGGACTGTATTTGTTTTGCAGAGAGGAGATAGGAGGAAACGTTCTTTGGGCTAAGCTCCATTACATAGTAAACACTTCCACACTGCATTAAGCCTCCAGCTCAGCTAGATTGCAGCGTTCTCTGCATTTGCTTACAGGAGTTCATTATTGTAAACAAATGTGAAGGGCCACCCTCTTTCTCAGCTGTTAATGCTCTCTAAAAATGTCTCCGGCACAAAATTCCACATTTACAGGGTAGAGGATGCGAAACGAAAGAAATTAACCATAACAGCTGACATTCACAGTAGTGCTCTCTCTCTTGCGGCCCCAACCAAATCCAAGTGCCCTTGGTCCAGATATCCGTGCCTAAACTCCGTGACCATCTTGTTTTTGCTGAGTCGAGCCAAACAGCAATGGATGCCGCAGGTGTGTGGGGCTAAACCTGCCTGATCCCCTAAAAGAGGAGTATGTGTGAGCTGGCCCCTGTGGTTCAGTCAAATCCTTTTATGTCAACCATGCATTGTGCCCAGTCTGCGACTATTGTGGTTTTCCTCTGATAACTCATCAGCAGTATGAGAACTGAAAACCCTGGGAAATGAGAAGGCCGCGTAACTGCTGAGGGGCTGTTTTTATAGATACAAAAACTGACCTTTATGACACTTCCTCAAAGTATCAGATTGCACTGGGATTGGGCAAATGAGCCAGCACTAAGCTCCGCCCTCCTTGGTTAAAGTTAATCCTGTATGAATTGAGATTTCAAACATGGCTATTTTTCAGTAAATTGTGCTCATACATTGTCAGTTATTTAATAATTATTTAATAAAGAGTTATTTAAAACTTTATCAGTGAATTCAACATTGTACTATGAGCTTTTTACTTTTATTTAATTAATCTGTAAATACATGAATGTTAACATTCAATTACTTAGGAGCAAATAAAAAAATAATAAAAAAAATGCTGTGTTTTTTTTTCTGTCGTACTTTTAAGTAAATACTAGAGGTATAATGATACCCACAAGTCATGATTAAATATCACGATACTGAACTCATGATACAATATTATTGCGATACTCCAAGACATATGATAAAAGGTTTAAAAAAATGCTAAATTTGGTATTACATTGTGTGTGTAAATGAATAGGCTTGGACTTGGTGCTGGAAACCCAATGTACAGGACAATAATGACACCAGAATAAAAATATTGATGATTCTGAAGCTGAAATACAGAATTATTTTAGACGAATATGTTTGCACTCTGTCACTGTCTAGATATATTTAAATAATGTAGGCCACTTTTTACTGGTAACATAAAACATTTGGCATTATCAGGACCCACAAATATTCCCCCATTGCATTATTATACATTATATTCAACATTATATATAGCAGTTTAATGTAGTACTGACACTAAAACTTGAATTTTTTCTCACACAGTAATTTTTATTCTGGTATCCTAAGCCAGAGGCATGCGACCACTGTCTGCTGCACAATGTGTTATATGGCCATTAAGCTTTAAACAGTTAACCTTTAATTGAGACCTGCTTCAAAGTGATAGCCGGCCCAACGGGGCCTGACTACACCAAACTTCAGTGACCAGTGACCAAACTGCCAGCGGTTCAGTGACCCGTTCCTTAGGGTCCCATGCTCTCTGTGCACCTCTCCACATGCTCCTGACTGATGTCTTGCTTTGAAGACTGTTTTTCCATCTCAATAAACTGCGCCGATGACAGCACGATGAAACCTTAGGGTCCCTACAGACCCAGCATCAGTTTTACATTAAAAGACTCTTCCTTCTTGAACTACACTACCCACCCCCAATGTCAGTTGTTTTGTGCATGAGTTTGAGTTTATTTTTAGTCTTTAGGCAAAGTTCACTCCTATAAACTAGTCATCAACATACAGTATGCTCACTGGAAAAATGTGCCTCTACTCATTTAGACATCTGTATGTAAAGCTTTTCGGGCATAGTATACTTGTTGGGTTGATCACCTAGTTGCAATGCAGAGCACTTGAGTGCGAGTCCCGTGAAACACAAGTTACGATGGTTTCTTCAGTAAATGTGTTTGTACCTCACTTTTGCTTTTGTTAAAACTGTCGGTTAAGTTTAGGGTTTAGGGTCAGTTAGGTTTAGTGTCATTAATCTTGTAGCACCACTCAGCGGACATTTAATTTTTCAAACTGCCACTATACGTACAACAACCAATGTACGCTTACGGTGATTTGTTTCGTATAGGGTACAACAGGGCTAAAGGCGCCTTTGATTTTATTTTCCTCTTAACAACTTCGATTGCACAAAAATTTTCCACAGCACTTTCCAAAACATCCGCTTTTCAAGATGCACGTGGAAATTTGACTGATCCTTGATGCGATCGGGGGCCGCAATGCAAAGTTGATTCTGCGCTAATTTGATCTAATAATTGATGTTTTTTAAAATGTTGTAGATTTAAGTAGCAAATGAGAATCTCTAAAATTATTGAGTATATTTGAGACAAAAGTCTTAATGATTTTCATTTTGGTTCAAGATAATTAAAGCAACAGTTTTTCAACAATGGATTTTTTATTTTTTTAAGTAAGGTATTTGGGGTAAAAGGCACCCATGCTGTTGGGGATGAAGGCACAATAATTAACAGGAACTTGCTGACCAGCTTGCTGACTGTTCCATTAGATGACAGGACATGGTTAGATTCAGATGGTAAATATCATATATTAAGTTGGGTCTTAGAGATACCCACCATATTTATAATGAAACCATCATATTAAAAAATATGATATTAATCATATCATATAATAAAATATTTATTGTTACTAAATGATTGATTTCTATACACTGTGTTTTTGTTAAAACACCCTGACAAGCCCCTAACCATTATGCCTATTTTGAAAAACTGATCATTTATATCATCATGCCAAGCCATGCCTATTTAGAACATTAGAATCACGACAAGATTTTAGAGTTTCCCCCTGTAATTCAAATGTAACCCCTGTTCATTATATAATGTTTCATTTTCCCTTTTGTGGAATTCCCATCAGTTCAAAAGTGTTCAAGAGTTTCACAGAACACAGTGCAAAAATACAAGAAATGACATCAGCAGGACATCAGACAGATAGAACAGTCAAAGACAAAGACATCAGCACACAGACAGATGATAAGCACGTCAGCACAAACGGTCAGCCCGTTAGCAAACGCATGGGTGGAGAAGCACACAAGATGGAGCCGATAACTTCCATGCAAGAGTCATGATGGATATCTCCCACTGGGGATTGGTTAGTTTGCAATCAATGCATGCCACAAACGCGACTGATCAGATCAGTAGCAACAAATAGAATAGAAAAACAGATATACTTTTGTGGCAATAAAATTCTTTTTATGCCATCTGCATTCAAACAGACATGTCTATGCAGAAAGGCACTGAAATAAAGATGAGATCAGGGATGGAGGGGTGGGGGGGTCATTCTTTCACACACAACTTTCTTGAGACAGAATGGGGTTGCCTGAACAAGGCAAAAATTATAAATAAAATATATGATGGCAAGAAAAGATTTTGTTGCCTTTTATTTCCTGTTGTATAGAATGTGGGGATGTTTAATTTTAAGCCTAATGGCACAAAACATAACAAAAATGAGGAAGAGAATTATTACGTTTTTTTTTTTTTTCAACCACCAAAATTCCATGCGGCACAAGATGAGATGAAACAAGAGGATCATCTTTAATCCTGGAAAATGGAAGGATGAGGACATCAACGAAAAAGCCCCCCTTTTTTGGGGGGGAAAAAAGTGAAAATGCTGGGAAATACGGCAAATTAACCAAAATCACATAAATGGGATGTCAAAGAGTGGATACAGAAGGAATATGTTTTTCTACATGAAAAAAGGTTTAACCAAAACAGAAACAGAACAGAAAAGTATCATGCAAACTGTCAAGAAATCTGAAGCGAAGGTCAGACTAATGATGTGAATTTCTGTGTCAACATGAAATCGTATGAGTGTGGTGGTTTGTGGCTAAGTGTACTCGCATCGAATGTCAGATGAGAAAAGATGAAAGTTAACACTGGAACCGTCCCTAAGCATACTTCCTGTTGCCACTGAATTTGAGAGGACTTGGGGCTGGTATTAGATTTAACACAGTTAGGGAGAATTTATCTGAAGCACTGCCATCAGGTTTAAAAACTTGCAGAGAGTGAATCTTTGTATAATGAGCAGAGTGACCTTGTAAGTTTGAGAGAAATACGCTGTAAAATGAACAAACAAATAAATAGGGGCCATCTGTAAAGTCAAAGGTAATGACGGAACCGTATGGATTCTAGCCTCCCAGGTAAACAGGTATGACACACTTTAAAAACGATGATAACAAAACATTGCTTTTGCTAGAAGTTGTTTTTATGACTGAACAGAAAAAACAAACAAACAAAACCTGTTTTAATTGGTGTATTTGGAATTGGGGGTTTAAAAAAAAAATAATCCTGGTCAAAGCAGGGCATATACTTTGTATAATTCAGGGTGTAGTTCGAGGTAAATTTAAGGGCCTTGATTAGTTTTTTCCGAAGGCATTTTGGAGCAATTAAAGGCCCTTCAGTTGAGGGTCACTGTGATTTTTCCAAGTAAGTCATGTTCCTGGATCAACAAATGTGTTGATCCTGGAACAACATTCCTGTCCGAAAACTTGGTCCTAACCTTATCCCTACTCCTATTCAGAAACACGCTGTACTAGGTAAAATCACGTTCACCTTCAGTTGAGAGGTACCAATACATAAATGTGAACGTGAGTTCACCAAGTACAGCATGTTCCTGGATCTACATCTTTGTTAAAAGATTAGTTCACTTCAGAATTAAAATTTCCCGATAATTTACTCAGCTCCACATCATCCAAGATGTTCATGTCTTTCTTTCTTCAGTTGAAAAGAAATTAAGGTTTTTGAGGAAAACATTCCAGGATTTTTCTCGATATAGTGGACTTTAACAGTCATCAACGGGTTGAAGGTCCAAATTGCAGTTTCAGTGCAGCTTCAAATGACTCTACAGGATCCCAATAAATATATACATGTTTTTTTTTTTTTTTTGAAAATGAATGATCGTTTGGCTAGATAAGACCCTTATTTTCCTTTGAAGCTGCATTGAAACTGTAATTTGGACCTTCAACCCGTTGATAACTGTTGAAGTCCACTATGGAGAAAACTCCTGGAATGTTTTCCTCAAAAACCTTAATTTCTTTTCGACTGAAGAAAGACATGAATATATTGGATGACGTGGGGGTGAGTAAATTATCAGGAAATTTTAATTCTGAAGTGAATTAATCCTGGAACAACACTGCAATCAATCAAGTTTAGGTTTACAACCAGGGTTATGTGCTTCTACATCAGTGTTATTCACCTATCATTTCCCTCTGATTTTAGGGATAAGTTATGGGTAGGTTTAGGTTATGGATGGGGTTAGGGCAGGAATTCGGACAGGAATGTTGTTCCAGGATCAACAAAATATGTTGATTCAGGAACATTTCTTACTTGGCAAAATCATGGTGACCACAAGGCTGCAGGCAGACCACTGAACTTTCATTAACTAAACAACCCTAGCATCCATAATGGCCTTGTAAGCACAAAAATCAACAGCAGGGTTTTTATGTACTGTGATGGCTGACGGCAGGAGTTTGATGAATCCCAAGTTCTTTAAAAAACTTACAAATTAATACGTCATACTCATACTGCGCAAAACATTTGTTTAACCTTGAGGAAACAGAAGCTATATGTGGAGAAAGGTGAGCACAGAAATTCGAAGATATCTGTTCTCTATTAGATGTTTAAAGGCAAGCCTTCAATGTGAGGAAACAAAGGAACAAACAGGAAGGAGGAGTTGTTTCTGTTGCAGTTAGTCCGATACACATCAGAAATCTCTATGCTGAAAGCATTATTCTTTTTGATTTGTAAACATCTCAAAATGTATCATCTGTCAAAGACGCACACACACACACACACACGCACTGCAAGAAATCCATTGTGTACAGGATTGATACATTTTGAAGCATCAGAGTGAACTACATGGAGTTTGATACTAATTTTGTACTTTTGGAATAAAGTTTGGCTCTCTGTTGATTGCTGAGAGGACAAAATTAGTATAAACACAGAACCATGTTAGTGACGTTCGGCCCCATAATAAAGCGTAACTCTGAAACAGGCCAATGCTTCCTGACTCTTTTAATTCCATTACAATATCATCTGCATGTGAACCGATTTAGACAAATCAGTCCACAAGCTATTTGGATTCAGTACAACAGTGGTCCCAAAAAGTGTTTGGACACTTAAGTCACACCTTAAAATGTATGAATATCACTGCAAAATAGATTACAAAATATCAAAGCAAGTGACATTTATTTAAAGACCAACACTTTTCAGGCAAACAATAATGTTGTTAAAAATATTCAATAGATATACTGTTCAAAATTTAGAAAACGTAGCACAGCACAGAATAAGCAATGAGCTATTCACACAGAATGCATTCTTGTGTTCAAATACATTTTGTTTTCTGCCAAATTTCTCTTAAATATTTCTCTTAAGTATCATAACTTGAAAGCAAATCTATATTCATATATCAGAGTCAAATATTTACAGTATCAATGCAATTCATAGTGATTTATTTGATAAATTAATCAGGATTTTATGTATCATACCAACTATTGAAATAATGATAGCCTCAAGTATAATTAATTAACAGACACTTTCTGAAAGTCAGACATTAGTAGAACATGTCCACAGTTGATGTTTTGGAGTCAAGTGACTTAAAAATTAAAAGTGTCTTAAAAGTTATCACAAAAAGTTTCTCCTAAGAAAAGATCTAGCATAATTTGTTTGCAGATGCCATTTGCTTTGTTATTTTATATTCAAACCAATTCAACATACAGATATTTAATCATTTTGGGACCACTGAATATCACTATAGATATATGCTTTTGATTGCTTTTGAGAGTCTTTTAGTGACACTTTTGAAGTTACACTGGGTTCTTATGGGGATGATGCTTTGAGAGGGAGAACTCAAATATAAGAGAGTGAGAGACCAAGTTTAAGCAAGCACAACCATAACACACCCATCCCACCTGTGTGTCCCCCGTCACACTCCTCCAGATCCTCGTCGTCGCTGGAACATTCTGCGGAGGACACAATGTCATCCGTCGTCTGCTGGATCAGCAAGAGGCGTGTGGAGACAAAACAAACAGAACAAACATTTAAGTGAAGCCAAATCTACCAACACAAAAAGGATCATGGAGCAAGCATTATATTCTACTTCTCTCCCCTATTTCTCAAGGGCAGCAGACTGGATGGGGACTGAAATGTCAGGTTTGTTTTTCTCTTTGGGTTTATTTATGGTGGCTGACTCTTCATACTTCGTCTACCATCTCCAGCTTCTCGAGGGCCGTCACAGATAATCACTGTCTCTGGATGCTTCCTTCTGCTGGCCCATCAGCACCTTCCTCTATCCCACAATCCTGATTTATGAACACACTTGTTCCCGCCTTCTTGCTCTCCCCCAGCCCAGGCGCTCTGGCGGTGTTATATTTCACCCCACATGCACTGTTAATCAGAGTGGATCGGTGCCGCGATAAAATAAGCCCTGTCACAAAGCAAGGGTTATGAAATCATAGCACTGATTGAGTTTGCAGTGCCTGGTGAGAGGACGAGCTTTAACTATTATTGAGTTTGACAGGCTAATGAAACAGAGTTCGGCTGAAGCCAGGAAAAGCGTCTACTAGGCGTACTAGGGTGGAGAGGATGCTGTATGGATAAGGACATTTGTACTAATGTGCTCATAGTTTGAGTGAGATACACTTTCAATGGGATTAGCAGAGATTATTATCTCAGACACTCTTCATTGATCTTGTGTTAAGAGTATACAATTATTTAAATAAGTATGGCAGTGAGCCAGGCTGCTAAAAATAGGCCACCAGAATATATTGTTTGGGATGCTGGTATGCTAGTGTCCCCGCCATCTTATCATCTTAACGTAATTTATCCATGTGGTATCACATTACTACCAATGAATCATATTTCAGGGTAAGAATTAGGTTTAAGTTTCTGAACTTTGCATTCTAATCAAAGAACTGGCACCGTGTGTGATTTTCCACCTCTCAGAATGTTTTAGATGTCCTTCTAATTAAAACAACTGATCAACTCAACTTAAAGCAAAAGTCAACAAAAGTTGAAAATGTATGAGACAAAAATCAACTTAAAGCAACTCATCAGCTTGGTATGGAGACATCTAAAAAATTCTGGGAGGAGCAATCTCAACTGGAGCTGAGCTGCTCTATGATCTGGGTCTGGATTCACAAAACATTTCTTAAGAACTTAAGAAATTTCTTAGGATAAATTCTAAAAAGGTTGTAAGAATGCTCTTAAGTGCAATTTGTCAGAAATTCTTAAAAACTTTTCTGAAGAACATGTTATTTTTGTTCTTAACAAGAAAACAACAGGCTTTGCTATTAACTGATTGATGATGGTTCTTACACCTCAAAGACAGTGTTTTGTGCTGACTACAGATAACAGTCATAATCATATACAATAAGCATGCACACTTTCCGTTGAGACTGGCTTGACGGGAGTCTGGCACTCTTTCGTTTTTTATCTGTGTGTTCTGTTGAATTATTTTGCTCTCCATCTTTGTATGAACGCTTTCATATGTTGAATGCTTCTGAACATTGAGTCATCATTGTAAAATAATAACTGACATCCCTATTTGACTCATTTTTGTAGAATTCAGCAAAAACTCACATCACGCATATTCATGGACGATCATTGTTCACATTATCGATCATTGATGTCACTTCAGTTTACTCATGTGCTCATATTTGTAAAATATTAGAATAAATAATCCAATAAATTCATTAAACAAACCTTTGGGGATTGTTGGAGGTTATCCTATCTTTAAGAGATTATTTGTGATTATTTTTAAGAACATTAATTTCAGGAATTCAAAGGTTTTGTCTTTAGGACAATCTTAAGAAAAAAAGATAAGAACATTCTTAGGAAATGTTTTTGGGAATACAAAATATTCTTAACTTTACTCTTAAATTAGAAAACAAGAAGAATATAGCAGTCAAGAATAATTGTATTCTTTAGAATGTTTCAGGAATCCGGTCCCAGGATCTGGACTGATCATTGAGATTCGCAGTTCGGACTAGAAATACTATTAAGGGTAGGGGTTCGAAATTAGGGTTGGAGGTCGGGTGAGATTATGTGTAAAGATGAGGGTTAGGATTAGGTTTGGGTTGTTTTAGTGCCGTGACACACCAAGCCGACGGTTGGCTGTCCGTGAGCGTCTGTCACACTCATGTTCCACACGTCAGCTCTAGTCAGACTCACGTCAATGGGAGTTCGCCCGATTCAGCATGTTGAATCAGCGTCAGGCTCGTCGGTGAGAGAAGTCACTCTGATTGGCTGTTCATTTAGTGAATGAGTCTTACACGAGAATAAAATCCAACATGACGAAAGTGAGCATAGAAGTCACTGACTCTATGTAATATGGCACATGGTCTTAGAGCTCAAACATGAATTGGGGCTCAGGTCAGGAAGCAGACAGACTGGCTAAACCGACCATCTGCTAGCCGTCTCACGTCACCAAGGTCAGATAAATCCCATCACATAGAGCCTCTTTCACCTAGATATCATACTGTATATAGTGACTGTGTCTGTTCCCCGAATTAGGAAATAGAAAAAACTTCCAAACCCATCTAAGGTTAAAAATTTAATTGATGTTCAACAAATAAAAAACAGATATAATACAAATGAGCAAATGATAAAGGTTGGGTTGCTGAATATTCGATCCCTTACTTCAAAAGCACTTATTGTTAATGATATGATTACAGAATATAACCTAGATGTGCTGTGTTTGACAGAAACCTGGCTAAAACCAGATGATTACATTACTTTAAATGAGTCCACCCCGCAAGATTACTGTTATAAACATGAACCTCGTCTGAAAGGCAAAGGGCCTCCCCCGTTGCTGTAATTTATAGTAATATTTTCAAAATTACTAAGAAGTCTAGTTTCAAATATAATTCTTTTGAAGTGTTGGTGCTTAATGTAACAATATATAGTGTAAATGATGTACACATGTACAAATGATGTTGTACTGTATACAGGCCACCAGGGTACCATACAGACTTTATCAAAGAATTTACTGACTTTCTATCAGAGTTAGTACTGGCTGAAGATAAAGTCCTAATTGTTTGTGATTTTAATATACATGTAGATAACAAAAAAGATGCATTGGGATTGGCATTTAAAGACATTCTTAACTCTATTGGAGTTAGACAACCGTGTCAGGACCTACTCATTGTCGTAATCATACTCTAGATCTAATATTATCACATGGAATCAATGTTGATGCCGTTGAAATTCTGCAGCAGAGAGATGACATCTCAGATCATTATCTATTCTCGTCTAAACTTTATTTAGCCAAGGCTGCAAAGACGACTCCATGTTACAAATATGTTAGACCTATCACTTCTGCCACTAAAGATTGCTTTATTAATAATCTTCCTGATCAGTTTCATCATCTCAGCATCCCAGATAGCTTAGAATAATTCGATATTGTGACAGAAACTTTTAACTCTCTCTTTTCCAGCACTTTAGACACAGTTGCTCTGTTGCGCTTAAAGAAGATTAAAGAAAATAGTCCAACTCTGTGGTACAACAAGCACACTCAGGCCCTCAGCAGCCAGAAAAATGGAGCGCAGCTGGAAGAAAACAAAACTAGAGGTATTTCGCATTTCATGGAAGGAGAGCTCGATTGCATACAGAGAGGCCTTAAAAGCTGCTAGATCTGCTTATTTTTTTAACCCTATTAGAAGAAAATAAACAAAACCCTAGGTATTTATTTGAAACAGTGACTAAACTAATGAATAATAAAGCTTCAAGCCCAGAAGTTTCCAAGCAGCACAGCAGTAATGACTTTATGAACTTCTTCACTTATAAAATTGATAATATCAAGGAGAAAATTATAACTATGCAACCGTCTACTACAGTATCGCATCAGGGAGTGCATTGTAGTCACCCTAAGGAAAAATTCGATTCATTCATTGCTATAGGAGAGGAAGAATTTAAATCATCTAAAGAATCGTTAAATCATCTAAATCGACAACATGTATGTTAGACCCTATACCGACTAAGCTACTGAAAGAGATGCTTCCAGAGGTCATAGATCCTCTTCTTAATATCATTAATTCATCTTTGTCATTAGGATACGTACCAAAAACTTTTAAGCTGGCTATGATTAAACCGCTTGTTAAAAAACACAACTTGATCATACAGAATTAGTAAATTACAGGCCAATCTCGAATCTACCTTTTCTGTCAAAGATACTACAAAAGGCAGTATCCTCACAACTATGTTGCTTTTTAGAAAGAAATGATATCTGTGAGGATTTCCAGTCAGGATTTAGACCGTACCATAGTACTGAGACTGCTCTCATTAGAGTTACAAATGATTTGCTCTTATCATCCGATCATGGTTGTATCTCTCTATTAGTGTTACTCGGTCTTAGTGCTGCATTTGATACTATTGACCACAACATTCTTTTAAATAGACTCGAAAATTATTTTGACATTAGTGGAATTGCATTAGCATGGTTTAAATCATACTTATCTGACCGTTATCAGTTTGTAGCAGTAAATGAAGAGATGTCTTATCGATCACAAGTTCAGTATGGCGTACCACAAGGCTCAGTACTAGGACCGTTGCTGTTCACTCTGTACATGCTACCCTTGGGAGATATCATTAGGAAGCATGGCATTAGTTTTCACTGTTATGCTGATGATACTCAACTCTATATTTCTTCACGCCCTGACGAAACTTACCAATTCACAAAATTAACGGAATGTATAGCTGAGATAAAAAATTGCATGACTAGTAATTTCCTACTACTTAATTCTGAAAAAAAAAAAGAGATTCTAATTATTGGACACAAAACTTCCTCACGTAAAAACCTAGAATACTGTCTAACACTTGATGGCTGCTCTGTTAAAAGTCTTCGTCGTCGGTTAGGAACCTGGGTGTGCTCTTTGATACCAATCTTTCATTTGAAACTCACGTGTCTAGTATTGTCACAGTGTCTGGTTGTGTTTCCCCGGGTACCCACTAGATGTCCTCCTTACCCCCACGGTGTCTTGCACTAGGAACTTCATCTCCCACAATTCTGTCTGTGAATTGCACCCAGGTGTCTGTATTTTGTAATCACCAGCTGTCTCTTGTTATCCCCTTGTCATTCATGTATATAAGCCCTGTTTGTCTTGTGTTCTTTGTGGATCAACGTTTAACGTCACACCGCGTCTGTTGCCTGAGTTTTTCCCTGCCTTGTCTGTTTCTTGTTTTTGTTATTTGCCTACCTGGATTCTGACCTTTGCCTGTTTTTGGATTTCGCTTTTTGGATTACCCTTTTTATAATAAACACCTCTCTTGCTGCACTTTGGATCCTGTGCTCATTCTCTTTGGCGGTCGTGACAGATTGATCCACCACCTAGGATCCAAGCAGTATGAGCGCCCGCCGCAATTCCCCCGCTGCCAGAGGGGAACAAGGAGGACCATCAGCATCAGAACCCAGAATGAACATTTTCGAATGCTTTGCACTGTGGGCTCAGATTACGGAGGAGAGAATGGCGGTCAACTCCCCTGAGCCACAGCGCAAGAACACCGGGCAAACCAGGTCGGTTAACGTTCCCCTCCGTGAACATTCCTTCGTGGGGACCCGCCAGGTAAAATTTCGCGGTACCCGCGGAGGTCGCAGAGGAGGTGGGCGGGAGGAGATCCCGTCCCATTACCCGTTCTGGCCGCACGTCGATCCAGAGGTTCCCCCGCCGCGGGCTCCACCCAGTCCAGAGCCGTCCACTCGCCATCAGAGACGGCGGAGGAGGAGGAAACCTCTCGGCCTCGACCACGGGTCTGAGATTGTGCCCGTACAGCCCGCTGTCACTCCGGAGACTGTGCCTGTACAGCCAGCTGTCAGTCTGGAGCCGGTGTCTGTTCCTGAGCCGGAGCCGGTGTCTGTTCCTGAGCCGGAGCCGGTGTCTGTTCCTGAGCCGGAGCCGGTGTCTGTTCCTGAGCCGGAGCCAGTGTCTGTTCCTGAGCCGGAGCCAGTGTCTGTGTCTGTTCCGGTTCCTGAGCCGGAACCAGTGTCTGTTCCAGTTCCTGAGCCGGAGCCAGTGTCTGTTCCTGAGTCTGTGCCTGTGCTTGTGTCTGTTTCTGTGTCTGTTTCTGAGTCGGTGGTGTCTGTTCCTGAGCCCTCAGTGACTGCGACACTGGTCATTATGACCACAGCCATGTGGTGTGTGTGGGCTACGCACACACTTGAACCGGTGGTGTCTGTTCCAGTGCCTGAGCCGGTGGTGCCAGTTCCAGTGCCCGAGCCAGTTCCAGTGCCTGAGCCAGTGGTGCCAGTTCCAGTGCCCGAGCCGGTGGTGCCAGTTCCAGGGCCTGAGCCGGTGGTGCCAGTTCCAGTGCCTGAGCTGGTGGTGCCAGTTCCGGTGGTGCCAGTTCCAGTGCCCGAGCCGGTGGTGCCAGTTCCTGAGCCCGAGCCGGTGGTGCCAGTTCCTGAGCCCGAGCCGGTGGTGCCAGTTCCAGTGCCCGAGCCGGTGGTGCCAGTTCCAGTGCCCGAGCCAGTTCCAGTGCCCGAGCCGGTGGTGCCAGTTCCAGTGCCCGAGGGAAAGTCTCCGCCCTGGTCGCCCGAGCCGGTGGTGCCAGTTCCAGTGCCCGAGGGAAAGTCTCCGCCCTGGTCGCCCGAACTCTGTGGCCCGCCCTGGCCTCCCGAACTGTCCATTTCCCCTGCCCTACTCTGGGCTGTCTCTGAGGCCGCTGCTGCTGCGGAGGAGGAAGCTGTCCCTGAGGCCGCTGCTGCGGAGGAGGAGGAAGCTGTCCCTGAGGCCGCTGCTGCTGCGGAGGAGGAAGCTGTCCCTGAAGCCTCCGCTGCGGAGGAGGAGGAAGCTGTCCCTGAGGCCGCTGCTGCTGCTGTGGAGGAGGCTGTTCCTGAGACCTGTCCAGCTAATCCAGAGCCGGAGCCAGTCGCCTGCCCAGCCGATCCAGAGCCAGAGCGGATTCCAGTCCTTCCACCCTGGCCGCCCGATGGACTGTTCGCTTTGCCCCGACCACCCGATGGACTGTTCCCTTTGCCCCGACCACCCGATGGATTGTTCGCTTGGCCCCGGCCACCTGAGAAGCTTTTGGTTTTCCCCTGTTTCCCCATCCTATTGTCCATGTTTCCCTGGCCCCTGTCTTATCCGAGTTCCCCCGTGTTTGTTCCCCTGCATGGACCTGGCCCCCCGTCCCTCCCCTGGATCCTCCACCGTGCCACCTCCCTCCTGATCTCTTGTTTTGTTCTGTGTTCCGTCTTGGAGTGTCTGGGAGCCACTCCGTAGAGGGGGGGTTATGTCACAGTGTCTGGTTGTGTTTCCCCGGGTACCCACTAGATGTCCTCCTTACCCCCACGGTGTCTTGCACTAGGAACTTCATCTCCCACAATTCTGTCTGTGAATTGCACCCAGGTGTCTGTATTTTGTAATCACCAGCTGTCTCTTGTTATCCCCTTGTCATTCATGTATATAAGCCCTGTTTGTCTTGTGTTCTTTGTGGATCAACGTTTAACGTCACACCGCGTCTGTTGCCTGAGTTTTTCCCTGCCTTGTCTGTTTCTTGTTTTTGTTATTTGCCTACCTGGATTCTGACCTTTGCCTGTTTTTGGATTTCGCTTTTTGGATTACCCTTTTTATAATAAACACCTCTCTTGCTGCACTTTGGATCCTGTGCTCATTCTCTTTGGCGGTCGTGACAAGTATCTGTAAAACTGAATTTTTCCATGAAAAATGTTTAAAAATATCCTTAAAAATATATCTAAATTACGTCATATGCTCTCATTGACAAATGCGGAACAGTTAGTTCATGCGTTCATGACATCAAGGCTAGATTAATTGTAATGCTATTATGGGTGGTTGCCTTTGCACGACTACAGCTGGTCCAAAACGCAGCAGCTAGACTTCTTACCAGAAGCAGGAAGTATGACCATATTAGCCCCGTTCTGTCAACACTGCATTGGCTCCCTATTAAACATCGTATACATTTTTAAATATTACTGATTACTTACAAAGTACTAAATAGTTTAGCTCCGCAGTACTTGAGCGAGCTCTTAACGCATTATAATCCTTCACGTCTATTGCGATCTCAAAATTCCGGCCAGTTGATAATACCCATAATATCAAAATCGACTGCTGGCGGTAGATCCTTTTCCTATTTAGCACCAAAACTTTGGAACAGTCTTCCTAACGTTGTCCGGTAAGCAGACACACTCTGTCAGTTCAAAGCTAGACTACACATCTCTTTGACCTAGCATACACATAACACATTATAGACTTCTATAATTCAATGTTAGGCTGCATAGATTAGATCAGCCGGAACCGGGAACACTTCCCATAAATCCTGATGTACTCGTTACATCAGAAAAAGAATGGCATCTACGCTAATATTAGTCTCTCTGTTTATCCCAAGATTTACCGCAGTCTGCCGTATCCAGGCCGTATCCAGATCTGATGAAGGACCTGCGCCTGGACGCGATGACAACACAGTCCTGAAGTGTCAACTAGTCTCTCCCCTGTGAAGGCCTCCCCTCCCTTTATCTCTCTACAGATAAAGCGTTGTCGGGATAATTTCGGTTCATGTGGCTACGCGGAAGCGATAAAAATTCTGTATTATACATTTTAAGGCCAGACAAGTAGTTTGTTGAGGGTTGGTTTGTAGGGAAGGACTACACGCCTGCGCACATATATTCATACGCGCATCCCTATAAACTGAACTCGTAATACACATGTGCACGCCATCAGCGTTCTCACAGGTTCGCGTTTTTAAAGTTTGCGTAAAGAGAACTTAAGAGTTTTCTGTTAAAACGGTGTCATGCAAGCGGCCCCTAAGTTAATAACTAATGGTCGTTGCGACGGAAGTGAATCAATCAAAACTAAATTTAGCTGGACAATAACTTTAATCTAGAGCTGCTATAAAGCCAAAACAATCTCTGTTACTTGAATTTCCTATTATCACTGTAAAGCCGCTTTGGAACAATCTACATTGTTAAAAGCGATATATAAATGAAGATGACTTGACTTGACTTGACTGACAGAAGGATTTTCTAATTTTAAGTAATCTTACCAGAGCCTTCCAATATGCATTTTCATAACAACATGATACCTGCTGATATAGACGGTTATTTCCTTACAGAACATGTGGTAGTTAGCAGTCAGTTGTAGTTTTTGCAGTGTGTTCAAGCGCATAAGGCTAGAATTTAAGGTGGCATCTTTTGCGTCAATAATAATTGATTTCTGTCTGATGTTAGGGCTAGTGTTTGACCAGTAATTGTTTGAAAATACTTTTTTTCCAGCAGATGATTGTGCTGATCAGTGAGATTCACAAGCTAAGGGCAAAAGATCAGCCATGACAAGCATTAAAATTCATCCTCAAATAAACTTTCACGGTGGTGTCATAATGGTGCTGGATAATAGCAGACCTCCAGCCAAGCGACAGTTACTGTAATACAGATGTGAGCAGATGTGGCATTGATGGAGCTCCTCAAGACCAGAGGGTTCTCAACCCCTACATTTCCTCAATGCTGTTCACTACAGTTTCCCGGAGTGTGAAATCACAGAAGGGACTTGACAGATGTGTTTGTGCATGACCAGCTGCAGAAGTGGTGTCAGAGGACAGGCTAGTCCAGACCATAACAGCTCAGAAATGGTTTTCTGCCAGCACAGAGCACCATAGAGATGCCACTAATGTCCCATCTACTGTCTGTGACTACAGAGAACTACTCTGCTGTAGCACAACAAATCCTATTGAAAGTAAAGTGTATACTTAAAAATAATTTATTAAAAACAATTTTGTGTTAATGTTTAAGTCTACAGTTTAGCAGAACAGACGTCTGCATCCTAGCTGACATGGTAACATAATAAGTGATTGATCTGAAACATCATCATAAAAGTACACATACTTACTGTATAGAAATAATTACTCAAGTAAACGTAAAAGTAAAAATGCTAATAATTACTTGAGTTAGAGTAAAAAAGTATCCAATGAAAAGTATCTTGCTTCAGTGCAAGCAAGATTATGAAGTCAATGAAACATGCATCACAATAGGGTGTTTTTTCCCTTTTATGACCATACATGAGAGGTGGTGTGTCAAAATCGCGCTATACTTTTTCAAAATAAACAGTACCATGGTACTTAAAGCCTTTAAAGGTATTGATAATGTACATTATAGTGCGTTATATCTATTCATAAATAATTGTAACCAAAGTTAAATAGAATTTTAATATTTGCAGATTCCTTCTTACATCTAAAATTGGTTGTTTGTCATGTGTTTTAATGCATTTTCCTTTCTAAAGGTATAACAATGAATAGATATGTACTATAATGTACTATAATTATGGTTACAATTATTCATGAGGCCATACAATGCAGCTTGAGGTGCATTACAAGGCATTATACTTAAAGCCTTTATATATAATGCATTTTAATATTACAGATGTTACCGATTACTGAATCCATGTAAAATGCAAATTTTGCTATTCAAATAGTATATGCAATACTTCATATATAAATAAAATAATACTATACAATAACATAAGATAAACAGATAGTCCCAATGTCATTACATATCCTAACATACATTTGGAATAATTAGACAATGTCAAAAGAAAGTAAACCTGCAAAGATTTGAACTGAAAAGTAAAGGGAACGCTTCGTGGACATCAAGCAAACTTAATTCAGACTACCTCCTGAGAACATCTGCAGTGCTCACATTTACAACAAAATTCTTCCAAAATGAAATGGGGAAGGTGTCGGGGAATAACACTGAATTTACAGCATGTTTGACAACGATGAGTCTGTTTTCGCAGTGACATCAAATCTACAGTCCCTAGCTGGCGTATTTGACAAAAAACGATTTCACAGCTGGCTAAATCCAATTTTGTCACAAAATCTCCATGCCATACAAAAACTTATTTTGGGAGCAGAATATTCCCTTTCTTGTGTGGAAATGATTCTCCATGCATTTCCCCATTCTCTCGCAGAACTGAGGAAGTCATGAGGGACTAGACTCGAGGTGTTCTAGAATGTTCTGAGCTTGCTGGAGTGATGGAGTTTACGCAACGCCACGGCTAAGAGGTCATGTCATTTCTAATAGCTGTAAAGGCCTGTAATAGGAGGACCCTGATGAGTACAGTGTCATCAGTGTGTCAAAAATATTCAGCCATTTCTTTAACGCCAGTGTCTACTAGAAGCCGAAGCCCAGGATGATGAGTGGGTGGAGGATATAGCAATGTGAAAAGCCAGACACTCTTGTGCCTCGTTTCCTCAACTCATTCAGTCTGTTTCAAATGTTCACTTTTACCTCTACAATCTGAAAAACTTCCAGAAACAAATATCCATTCTCACTCAACTGCTCTGTCATTTCCAACAAGATAGCAATCTCAGCGCCGGAAGCACTTTTTTCGATCGGGTCACTTCTGATCTGCATTATCGTGTCAGATCTTGGCTTTGACAGAGGGACACAAGAAAAGCTTGTATTACAAAGAATCGATGGCGTCAGGCTGTATCCCTGTCAAAGGCCTGCCACACGTCTTTCTGCTCAAACGTCTCTTCTGGGACATTCAGAAGAAATAGCAAGATCAGAATGATATGCATTGTTGTCTGGCTAATGTCACCTTCACTGAGTGTCCAACAGGAGTTTGAACACTGTATGGTAGACGTGATGAAGCATTGTATCGTATCCTTTAGGAGTCTAAGCAATGTTCCCTGGTTCCAACGAAACACTGTCTACTTGATAAAAGAAAATAAATGAAAATATATCAGCTGCATTGCAGAATTCATTCTTCATTCCTCAACCCTAAACATATTTTGCCTGGATAAGATCTAATATTGATATTTGTGGAGTTTGGTCATGATGCATTTGTCTTCTAAAAGTCAGCATTATTTTCTGCTTTCTGAAAAATAATACCTGCAATTTCCAGGTAAAAACTCCAAACCAATCAGATAAAATCTGCTATATCAAGATTTTTTCATTCAGAAAAAAACAACAACATCAGAAACAAAACAGCAAAAGATATTATGACTTGTTTTTCAGAAAATATATATTAAAGTAAGCTTTTCTTCTTAACAGAAGAAAAGTGGCCAGTGGTTCTCAAACCTTTTTGGTCACGCCCCCTTTGAACCTTTAAAAAACATCTGGCTCCACACACACCTCTTACAACCAAATAATTTCACTAAAAAAAGATAAAAACGGAAATAGTTTTTTTTAAATGGAAAACCGTGCAATGAAAAACCCCTGCAATAGTTTCACTTTGTAATGTCACTGAATCATTGAGAAATATAACAGTAAGAGAGAATAATAGTAGATCAGAACTTAACTTTTAATTTAAATAAATATATATTTTTTTATATTTCAATGATGCTTTGGATGAACAATACATAATTAGTGGCTACAGTGAGCTCTTTTGACAGCGCCTCAGAAGCTCGGCTTCTTCTACAAGTCAGTTTTCAGTGTTCACAATAGCAGCGTGTGATTCCGTCCACTGAAGAGGCTTTTCTATGTTGAGCAACTTCTATGTTGGGCTTGTTCAGACGGTGACAAGTCAACGGTCTGAAGAAGAACGATTCAGTGGAATCGGCGTTCGGTACTGCTGTATAAAGGCAGAGCGCCAACTGCTATTCGTTCACGCACTTGAATGCCGTTGCAACGGCTGTTTTTTTTTTTTTCTGCTGATCTCAGCGCCCCACACTTTGAGAACCACTGCCTTAGGCAAAGTTTTCTCATTTGAATCATTTAAATTAACAAACTAATATGTTCAGTGCTGGAAAATGTACCATTTAAAATAAAAAGCATGAAGATGCTCCCCTAGTCTCGCATAGCCAGACCATCAGACTGACGGCACTCAGTGGCAGCTTTCATTGGTCAAGGATTGCCCAAGAGGACATCTGACTGACATGTAAAGCAACCAATCACAGTTCGTTTTGTTTCGCGTCATGTTTAGGGGCGTGGAAATGTATTGGGGTCTGGAGTCACGGCAGCTTCTTTTCCAGGTGGACCGTTAAAGAACGTGACACAAACGTCTCCTGAAAATCAATTCAAATTCAAATTCAACCAATCAAATGAGGACTTCGAAACTGCTAAAGTGTTTCTCATTTTTTTTGCCTTGTGCACCAGACGTTCAGCCAATGGTCCATGGACGTGACTGAAACTACTGCTCCCCTAACCCCACCTCTAAACCGAAACCTCAGGTCGTACGAAAAAGTGCAAATGAGGGTATACGAATTCATATGAATTTGCCAAAATGTAATAATTGTAATGAGACTGTGTTGTGCAATGCCTGTGCACTCATGTTCATTGTTTAATTATATGGTCAGGGTATCATTAATTTCACCTAGGTAATAGAGAGCAAAAGACAAAAAAAAAAAAAAATTGATTTCTAGGGACGTGAAGTGTATCTGTGCACCTTTTTTCATTCACCATTCACAGTACAAGCCTGCGACTCCCCTCTAATTGTTCCAAGCCGTTGCGGGCAGTTTCAAACAGGGCCATTTATCTTCCAGGGCAAAGGAAATGGTCTTTGGCCTTGATCTTTAATCACTCCCCTGCCGCAGTGTGCAAGGTCATCAGAGAAGTGGTGACAAACAGTCCTACAGAACTGCCCTCGTTGCGCTGAGACTCGCTGACTAAAATTAGAGAGCGACACGAGCCAAACAGGATGTTTCAATTACAGCCCGAGATCAGGACGGGAAAAAATGAAGCATCCAGTTACTGTGTGTGGCTCTGTGTGTAATGGAGACACAAAGGGAAGTCTGGATGGAGACCCACATGACAGAGAGAGGACCGAGAGGGCCAGAGGACACAGAGGATTGGGATCCACAAGGATTATAGTGAAGTCCGTTATCCCAGAAGAAGAGATTTGACCGATTTCTTTGCTAACGCTGAACTCTGGGTGATCAATTTGACTGTGAAACACTCAGAGGAAATCAACTGCTAAAGTAATTGTACAGATTACTTTAAATTAATAGTTTACTATTTACTCATATATTCCAAACCCATATTACTTTCTTTTGAGGGACACAAAAGACAAGAAAATGCAGAGTGTCTGAAATGCTCTTTTACAATCAATGAAATGAGCTTTCAATTTTCTAACCATAAAAGTAGACCATGCTAGTCATCTTGTTTTTAGAGCCATAATTTTTTAACCAAAATCTAATCTTCCTTAATTGAGACAAACACCATGTAAATCCGAACGTAAATGCTCTTTTAGTTGAAAAAAGCGTCTCTTTGATTAGCAGAAAGAAGCAGAAAGAAGCTGACATCCGCGAGATTCCGAACCATTGTCCAGACAGCAGCCATGTTCAGATAATAAATCATCCATGAGATGTTTCATTACAGCATCAGAAAGAGACGGCAGTGTGTTTACCCTTTGCTTATATACTTGCTGTCATCCTCTCACTGTCACTATTGCTTCCTCGTTCTCACAACATGACACTCACTGGCTAGAGTGGCTAAATGTGAGCAGTGCTGATTTGAATACTGATCTTGCAGGGAGTCTGAGCTCAAAGAGACTTTTATAGAGCACAAAGTGAGATTCAGCTTTCCACGGCTGACAATCACATCTACTCCAACTGACCCACAAAAAGGCCCATACTGAAACTGAAGGACATTGTCAATATTAATAATACACCATTTTTGTTGTTAAAGAGGTCGGATAATGCGATTTTAAGTGAATTATTTTGATTATTGGTTGTTATAGAATAGGTTAACATGCTTTAATGTTCAAAAAACACAATATTTTTTCACATACTGAAAATTATTGCTGCTCCTCAATTCCTAGTCTGTCTGAAACGCACTGATTTCTGCAAAGCCTCTCCTTCCGAAATACTCAGAGATTGGCCAGCTGACCCAGTGTGTTGTGATTGGCCTAAAACCTCAAGTGTGTGTCGGAAATGTAACACCCCTTTCCATAATCACGAGCTTCATCTCACATTTGTGAACTGAAGATATGGATGATCGTGCCAATTGTAAGGAACCATCTTGCAAAACGAAAAGCTGTCCTCTGTAAAATGCGCTGAGCACAAGCAAACTTTTGGGTTGTACTGTGCTCAAGCACAGCTTTATAAATAAATCTGATTAACCTCTGAAAGCAAAAGCGGGTTTGCTTTTGTATCCAAACACACTTCACTGAACTTCACTGTCCATGTTTTCACTGTTACACAGTAGAAGGCGCTTTTACATGTCTTCTGAAAGAGTACTGAATCTCCTGATCAAAACACAGGCGAAGAAGAAGCAGAAACAAGCAATATCATATGTAAGCATATGCATATGTAAAATAACACGATCATCATTATTAAACTACTTATAAATCAAAACTGCAAAACGTTACTGAATGTCAACCCAAGATGAGCTATAAGACTGTGAAGCTTTGTGGGTGTTGATGTACTCCATCTATATTTTGATCACCGTTCTGAATCTGATTCAGATGTCGTCTTTGACAAAAACGCAATTTTCTTAGCTTTTTGCTCAAAATGTTGCTTTTTTTTAATTTTTATAAATGAAACTTCCCCACATTCAAGTGTTGATAAAAGAGAATACATTAAGATAGAGGGTCTGTTCTTTCTTTAGATATATTGCATATTCAGATATTTATACAACAAAATACTCTGGGGGCCATGAAAAGTTTGAAAATGGTAAAAAATGCTAGCGGTGTATCAATATAATACTTTTTAGGGACGCCAAATGGCTTCAAAGTAGTTGGATACTTTTTATTAGTAGATTCTAGTTTAGATAACTACAATTGTAAAAGGGTTGTAGGGTTGAAAGTGAACAACATCAATTAATCAATTATCAAAGTAGCTTCCCCAATACTTTACACACAAACTTTTTTTTTTGTAACACCTTTCATTACCTTGTCAGTGTCAGGGTAGATGAGATAGATTGATGCGATTGTATAAACTCATGCAGAGCAGGGGATTGCAGCTTCACTAGACCACATGTTCGTCTACATCCCCTGTATGCTTGTTTCTAATGAGCCCTTCACCCTAGAAGCCCCCCATCAATCTGCCACCTTCACATAATTTGGACCACCAAGCCAGCATCTATCTCTTTGTGTGCAGCATGAGGAAAAGAGAGTGAAGAGAAATTAACCCGCAAACAAGTACCTCGTTGCTGCTGACCTTTACATGGTACTAATGTACAGGCGCTCTGAGCCCATCTGCAGGCAGCCACTGTGAACCATAGAGCAGTGAGCTTTAGGGACAACAAAGGGGTTTTGTGGTGGGAGTGAGTTCCTATGAACCATCATAAAATGGCACGAGGACTGAGAATGTTCTGAAGTGAAAGTATTCCTTTACAGTACATTATTAAAAATCTAAATCCAGTCTTAAACTACCTGTGAAATGCAACAGATTTAAATATTCATCCAATTATTATTATTATTATAATATTTTTATTAAACAAAGCATTGGATTTTGTTTACAGTACATTTCAAAAATCTAAATCCAGTCTTAATCCAGAAAATTATTACATTATGAACATTTTATTACAATCATAATGTAATACTTATTAAATTATGTGCAGTTTTTACATGATGTGCAGTTATTACATTATGAGTTGCTACATGCAGCATTCAGAATTTATAAAGAATATTTTTATACAGATATTTATTATCTTAAAACCTGATGCAGTATGGCAAACAACATTTCTAGTCAGATTTATAAAAATATTTTACATATAAGGGAATAAATAGGCATAACTGATCACAATTAAAGGAGTTCTTCACCACTGGCCAAATTGGCTTTAAATAAAATATGGCTGCCTATACAGTGAAAAGGCAAATAATTTTTTGACTAGAGAAAACAGAGAAAAAATGCTGCTCTCTTCCCTTTTGCCAAATAGGTAGGAAAACTTCAACACCCATAATGCAATGAGCATGTAGCAATCTAAGGCCACTCCCAACCAGTCTAATATACGCTTACCAAAGATTGAATTCAAAGATTAAACGTTTATAGGGAGTGAGTTATATCGGTTTTCTGTGAAGGATCCAGCGCAATGTAGGCAGTGGCTAAAGGCTGCAAAGAATCGTAAATATGGAGAGAACGTCGCAACGGATAATCTGAAAAAATCTCTTGTGTTTGTTGTCAAAATTTCAAACTGGATGACCAAAGTGTTTTAGGCCAAACGGAGGGAGAAAAAACTGAAAGAAGCTGCCGTTCTGTCAGTTCCGCCCAATAATAACCTTCTGCCGATCCGACTGTCTGAGGGCGGGGATACAATAATGCAGAAGTATAATCTGTAGTTTTGACAAGAGTCCTGGAGCTGTCAAAAGACTTGCTGACAAATAAACATGAATTTATCGGTCCAGGTAACATGGATAACCAGTAAAAATTTTTCATTTACATATACTACCAACATTGTAACAATACAAAGCGGGTTGAAAATCAGCAGTTACAATTTAATTAAGTTACACTTTAATGATGATATTATTATTTATGCTTTGTCAAAAAAAAAAAAAAAAAAAAAAAAAAACACACTTTTGTGTGTTTAATTTTTTTGTAATGGAATTCAACAATCCTATCATTCCTATTCAAATTCCAATTCAGCATCTTGTGGGGAATGTGGTCAAATTCAATTTGATGATGAGAGCCAATCCTTATTCAAAGAAAAAAAAAAAAAATCTAACATTACTTTCTAAAATGTGTTAAGCTACAGCTTTATAATTAAACAACAGTAAACAATTATTTTAAAAAGTACATAGCTTCACTATACTGTATCGTAGCTGCTGCAGACAAGAGGCATTGGATCCAGGTGCATATTTTTTTTTATCGAAACAGGACAACTTAAATAACTGTAGACAAGAAACAAGATAAACCCAGGCACATGAACATGAAGCTACAACAAACGCACACGATACAACCATGTATAGGCAACGCTAGACAAAGAACAAGAGAAACACTGGGGTATAAATACACAAAGGGTGATGGGCAAACAAGACACACCTGGGAAACAATCGACTAATCAGGGTACTATGGAAACAAACAAGACAGAAGGCAAACAGGAAATGAAAACAGGAACTGGGGGACAGAAAACACTTCAACATAAAATTCCTTTAGGAAACAGGCTGAGATCATGACAGCTACTAGCTACTAAAAAAGTAGATAACTACACTTAAGTTACTTGCTTATCTTTTAAAATACATAACTATCCAACAATATTATTACATTCAATTAAATATGAGAACCGTCTCAATTGATTCACTAGAATTTAAATAGATTCACTACTTAAAAAAGGTACAGAATGAATTGTTTAGACAAGCATGTTTGATTTAGCTCTCTGCAGAGCTGGAAGAAAGCTTTTTACAGGAAAAGTTACAGTATCTAGAAAACAGCTGAGCCACTGTCATGACACTGAAACCCCAAAATACACCTGTAAGAGAGTGTGTGAGTGTGTTGTGTTTCCATTTTCACATTACTTTCCCTATTTTTTTCCTTTCCCTCATCACTATATACTCAACAAATTGCCTCTCTTTTGCTTTTGTCCCATCTTTCTGGCCTTTTCTTCCCCACACTTCAACAGCAAACAACCAAGCTGTATGCTGTCGGCTACATTAACTACAGTAATTGAGTGTAAGCCGTAGTCTTCCATTCTGTTTGATGGAAATGCGGATTCCCTACTGCTACTCTCCTGTAAGTGTAAGACTTAACAATCAGATAATGACTACATCAGAGTTTCTCAAATCTGATCCGGTTCCGATTGAGTTTAGTTCAAACCCTGATCAAAATCACCTACCTGAGATTTTCTAGTGATCCTGAATACCTTGATTATACCTTTTAATTACCTTGAAATACCTTTAGCTAGCTCAGGTGTGTTTGATCAGGGTTGAAGCTAAACTCTGCAGGGCATTTGACCTCCAGAGCAAAATTTGAGGAATCCTGGACTACATCCTTAACAGGCATGTATTGGATGCAGTGGTGATGGAGTAATCGTGTAGCGCATGTAATGCTGGTGAGGCTTGCAGGTTTAGCCATGACTCACACATCGTTAAAACAGCATGTGGCTGAAATCATTAGAATTAGTCATTCAGTTTGGAGGCGGATGATGAGAGGTGACGTAAACAGCTAAACAAATTGAACACTTAGAGCTGGAATCTGGCATAATACAACACCAGATAAAGACCATTATTGTTTCATAACTGTCTGCAAGTGTCCGACTGCAATGATTAAGGGTGCCTACACGCCAGAGATTATGCTGCGTCAGAGAATCCCACAAATCCATTGATTTCAATAAGGACGGTGGACTACAAAGATAACAAAACACAAGGTGTGGCATTCTGATGTTTGCAACTTTCGCTTTAACAAACTCATACATAGACATCCATTGATCTCTTTAGTTGAGATTTCGGCAATCCAATTAACTTTTTCCCCCATTTCCACACCCTCAAGATGCATCTTGCTCTTTCATATCCATCAAATGCTCCATTAGAGCTTTCTCTATTCTGTTCAGTATGTGCCCTAACATCTCAGTACCGAAGCAGCATTCATGTTCACACTTGACAAGGGGTCATGTGTCACAAGTGAGCTACTGCACTACAATTGCAGGACAAGGACTGCGATGAAGGAGAGCTAACAGAGGGAATGTGCCCTCTACCTTCAGACAAGTGTGTCCCTGAGACACCCAGGTTGAGAAAAATGCTTACAGCCTAACTACTTCTACAAAAACAGAGTATGCTATACAACTGCTTGCAGCTATTAGTATTGATGCTCTCATTATTGTTCCGTCAAGGGCGTTGATTGCACCTTCTCTGAAAAAACAGCTACCACTAATAGACAATGTGTGGTTATGTGTTTCTCTTTTCCCATGCTCAGTGTGGTCTTCAGTTATGTCAGTACTGCTACAATGCCTCTTGCTTCTGTTGTTCCCTAGTGTGTAGAAGCATCATTGAGCAGACAGCAGCCCGGGGCACAGTGAACAGCCCTCGCTGGAGACGAATATGGATGCACACCCTCACTAGAGTCGCCCTCCTCTACCAGAGATCAAGTGTGAGGCGAGACCTCTCCCAGGAGTCCCATCATTAATTAAGCATGATATTGCTCTACCACCCCTGCCTGGATCAGCTCACTCCATCTATGGATAAAATATGATCGCACACCTCTCACTTCTCAGACCCTGGGGTGGCCTGCAAGAGGGGGGAGTCAGAGGGCTGTGCCAATATAGTGCAGGTGCTGGATCCCAAACCACTCAGAACAACCCAACATTGGTCACAGCCTGGGACCCACAGGGAATGGAAATCTGTCAACTTCTGCAAGTACTTCTTTTGCTGTCTATGCTGCAAGGGAGCACTAAAAGTGAGACTTATGGAAAATTAATTTGTGGGCACAGCATGAATCCTGCCTGAGATCCTGAAATTGATCTGGGAGAGCTATTCTTAATAAAAATAATAATAATAATAAAATAAAAAAACACTTACAACAAACCCATGGAGATCTTGTCAGAGAAAGAACATACTTGTAGAGGTATTTTGACTAAATATACTTAAAGGTAGGGTATGGGATTTGCAAAACGGCCGGCAGATTTTGAAAATACACAACTCAAATAGTGCTTTAATTTAGCATAATATAGCAAAGTACCATTATATAGCAACATTCCTGACAAATATTCTACTAACCTTAACCTAATCCCAACTAATACTAAAATCAAAACACAATGTTGTTAAAGAATGTTGTTACAGTCCCAAAACCCAGCCCTCAATCTAAACCCAAACCCTAGTCCTAAACCCCATTCCTGGAGTAACAAGGATGTTAATCGAGGAACATGCCTTACATGGTGAAAGCACAGACTATAACCATGTATTAATATCCATCCATTCATCGATTCAATGGGATTCTATCCCAGCATCTCTGACTGAAAGCAGAAAAACACCCTGGACAAGTGGTCAGCCCATTGCAGAGCTAACATACACCTACAGACACACAAATTCCCACTGTCACTCATACTTACTGCAGTCTCTAGTTCACCTAACCTGTAGGATTGTCTGTATGAGGGTCTTTGGTATATGGGGGAAACTGGAGTACCCAGTGGATCCATGCCAACATGGAGAGAACATGCAGAATCCATAAAAAAAATGGCCACCTGACTAAGCTGACACATGGCTCAACTGAGAACCTTCTTGCTGTGAGGCAACAGCGCTAATATGATAACACGATAAATAGCATTCGTTCAGGGCTGTGGCCTAGCAGTTAACATGTTAAGTCATGGTGCTTACCTGATAAGAGTTCACATCCAGCTCCTGTTTCTATTGCAAATATAGATGGCAAAAAGGTCAATAGGTAAAAAAAAACCCTTCATGCTCTGAAATGGTCTGTTTGAAGGCTCTTATCAATGAGTGGGTTTCCACCGTACTGATGAAGTCACGTCGCAGTCAGCGCTCGCTGACATGAGAGGTTATTATTTTGCTGGTTGATCTGTTTAAGGGTGAGGAGAGAATAAGTCTTCTTTGCCTGTCGCTGAGCAGTGCCCTAGGGAGAGTTATGGCTTTAATATGAAGACTGCTGCTTCAATTTTTCCTCTAGCATCAATAAAATGGTCAGCACAATTAGACATTCATTGGCCTCATGTCAGAATGTGTTAAAGAAAGCATTCTAGAAATCGACAGACGGCACAAGGCATCTAAACAGCACATACAGACAGAAATGCTATGATCACCCCCAGGGAAGAATGTCATCAGTTACTCACCATTATATCATTCCGACCCTTTATTTTTTCTTCTTCTAAGAAGCACAAAATGAGATATTAGGCAGAACTGAACTCTTTTCCAACACTGGGGTGATTTACAATGCCAAGCTCCAAAATGGACAAGAAAGTTGCATAAAATGATCAAAAGTATATTCAATATTTTCTAAAACAAAATGATAGCTTTTGTGTGAGGAGCAATTAAAAATGTAAGATATTTACTGATAATCTTCCCTGGACTGCACAAATGCTCACTTGTGTGGAGTTTTACCTTTTTACCTACTTTGTTTTCATTTTTACTAAATGCTCACTTGTGTTCAGTACCTTTGAACACACTAGTCACATGAGGTCTGATGTCTTTGATGGCTTTTGTTTTCCTTTTTTTGAGGAAGGGAAGTCCTATATAATTTCTCCCCACTTTTTTTCACCTTACTTTAAACGTTTTACACATTTGAGGAAAAGGTTTGAATGTTGGATATGGACACTCACTATTTGAAAATTTTAATAGCCTTGAATGTAAAGTATGTAGTTTCTGCGACACCAGTGGCACCTAGCGGAATTTAAAAAAATACATATTTTGCAAGCTCCACGAGTCACGCCTCCCCCAGCTCGAACATCATAAATAAAGCTCTTACAGGTCTTGTGAAGACATGTTTCAACAGGTAAAAGTAGGATACTTTTAATGAAATGTCCAACATTTTAGAAATACTTTTAACTGTGTTGTTATGTGTCATGAGTAGGCAATTGAGTAGGCTAACACACTGTCTCTAGAGCACACGCGAGAATCTCGCTTATAATAAACCCATCCAAAATATCTTGCACCAGGAGCATTTTTTGATTTTTTGACATTTTTCAACTTTTTGAGGCTTTCTACAGTGGACACAAAGTAAACATTACAACCTGGAAAATTTGCCTTTCTAAATGGGTGCATGATGATGTTGTATTAAAGCGTTGTATCGCAATGCCCCATTCACTTTGCGTTCAAGACCTGTTTGAAGGTCTAAATGCAGCAAAATTTGGCTTGCACTCCTGTACCCAAAGCTGAATGTCTTTTCCCATGTAAAGCATCAGCTACACTACAGCTACAGAAGCTGGCTCGGCCTGCTACAGTAGCCACGACCCAAACTCTCGCTATAAGTTGCGTTGGAAAGAGACAGATCTGAGCGGACCACTCTCAAAATTTAGATGGTTCAATGTTTACACTTTTCGGGGAGATAAACCCATGAATGGCATACTAATAGCAGTCAATGACCAATAATATGGGTTAACAATAAAAAAAAAAATCTTACATACTTCCACCTTACTACTAAGAGGATAGTAGTTAAAGTTTTAGACATGAGATCTGAGGTCTCTTCATTTTTAAAGTTTTAATTTGTTCTAATTTATGGTACCAAGTTGTGGCATATGGCATTAAGTGGATGATTTTTTTTAAACAAAAACATAAATGCACAATAAATGCATACTTGGCTAGTTTTAAGATTTTTTTCCCCAGGCTCTGGGAATTCAAGCTATAGCCCTAGTTCAAGGAGAATAAATTGAGAAGATCTAAGGATCCTGATTCCTACCTGAATGGTTGGTGGTGAGCGCTGCTTGCGGGTAGTGGTGGTTGACAGTGTGGTGGTGGTCTCGATGAAGGTGGTGGACATCTCCGGGGGCATGGAAGTGGTGGTGCGTGAGGGGCTTCTGCTAGTAGGTACATCTCCCACCAGTCTCACACTGCCATTTATCTTGATATTAACATGACCTTCAGCTGCCATGTTGAGAACCTTCAGGCCATTGTAATAGAGACCAGAGAGCTGGCCTTGATATGGTCGTTTGCGGTCATTACCGCCTATTGAGATGGTGGCTTGGGTGTTAAAAATGGTCAGCTGACGACCTGAGGGGAAGACCAGTGAAGAAGGAAACAGTTAGAATGGTTTATGTCACTAAAATTGCTAAATGATTAACTTTATTGTTAACGCTTGAGCTTTTAAAATCCAAGCATAACATTAAAATTAATGTTCTTTATTGACTTCACTGTGAGGTGCTTCTCATGCAAATATTTTGAGGCAAATTCCAAATGGCTTTTCATATGGTTAGAAATAGAAATGCAGGCCGATTAAAGCTATTACACATTTACAATACTATATTAAAGTGGGCAAAGGAAGAAAGCTCATCTCATACATTTCAAAGGAACATCATGTTGATTCATGCATGTAGAACCACTAATGGGATTTCAAAGTGGCTTTAGACAGTGTTAAAGGGACTTTATAATCATCTTATGTAGTTTAGGCAATGACCTTTAAACGCATTTAATAATCCAAAGGACTTTAATGGTAAATTTGATGAATGGTCACCACCCTTTCATCCTTTTTTTGAATGAAACTGTGAAGAGGTGTCAGTCGATTTCATCAACGGCTACAAACACAAAACTGCGTCAGCAATTGAGTCAGCAAAGTGGCGTTTCACTAATATTTCAGCGCCAATTTGTTTTCTTTAGAAACGTGCTGCATTACGGGTTGGGTTTATGGCCTATTCAACCACTAACACTAACGCTATGGAAGATCATTCCAATGAAAAGTAAAAAAAACAAGTATCATGACTTGTGTTGAGTTCTGGTTTAGATTTAAAGTTGGAGACTAGGAACTATGTACTTCTGCAGTGTTATTCTTGGTTACCAGTCCCTTTAACTGGTCAATGATCTGATGGAAATAACAAAAGAGGATCACAATCCACATAAAAAAATAAAAATAATACGAAAATATTACGTAATGGGAAGGGAAGTAAATTATGAACATTTTAGGTTAATTAGTGGCAAAAGGCTGATCAGAACTGGTTGGACAAAAATATAACGAAACGGCATGACAAGGAGGATATGAACGCAAATTAAAATCAACGAAAACAAAAGAAAACACTGAGGGTCTTGTGAAGGTTACCTTTCTCATGTAGCCAATCTTCGACCGGCCGGGTATATTTGAACGGGATTTTCTTATTAGCCATTTGATAACGCTCAATGTCGCTGTTGCCTTTAAAGTTTGAAAGTTTAAAAGACATCTTAGCACATTGCACATTTATACACTGTTTAAGAAGGTTTAGCCGTGTTTAAAATTATTTAGTTCTTGTTTAGGTTTCATTGAAAGGTTAAATTCAGTTTTAAGATTATAAAGCATTTTTATCAAATAACCAACTCATAAACAGTTTAACACATAATTATTTGGAACAAGAATCACGCATCACATTTAGACTTTATGGCAACACACAGACAGCTGTGAAAGCGAGACACATACTAACAATTCATTTCAAACAGTATTCCCATCTCCTGCTCAGCAATCCTTAAAATGAGGTGTAACTCTTTTCCCACTGGACATCATATGCTCTTACATTTCAAGGGGCCAAGGAACACTTTATACAAACTATTTGTAAGAGAAAGAGTGAATGAGAAAGAGAGAGAGAGAGAGAGAGAGAGAGAGAGAGAAAGAGAGAGAGAGAGAAAGAGAGAGAGAGAGAGAGAGAGAGAGAGAGAGAGAAAGAGAGAGAGAGAGAGAGAGAGAGAGAGAGAAAGAGAGAGAGAAAGAGAGAGAGAGAGAGAGAGAGAGAGAGAGAGAGAGAGAGAGAGAGAGAGAGAGAGAGAGAGAGAGAGAATGTGTAGAAGCTCTAAACCTGCTGGGAAATAAGGCTTGTGATGACACAGATTTGAGGAAGACAGTGCATACAGATGAGATCATTACAGCGTGGTGTGAGGCCTGCTGCTGCGGGGTCCCTGGAAGCCCTCAGAGGAGCTTGAATATTCTGCCATTGGACTTTGTTATATTTCTTTCTCTAAACTGAGTGAAGCGTTAGTGCTGTAAGAGGGAATCTAACATCTGCCATTTTGGTTGTGCTTACGTCATGCCCAGCTGCTCTAAACACATGCTGCAACCAGCTCATCAAATGTTGGAGAAATGTCAACCAGTTCATCAAATGTCAAATAAACGTAGAAGCTTTAATATTTCAAGCATTTGTTAAATAAAAGTTGGTCATAATGAATGAAACGGCATGTTTTTCTTTCAAACTAAAGTATATTAAAAAGATTCTCATCTTTGAAGTTTTCTTCAAAATAAAAGAATAAATCCACTGATTAGTTTTCCACAGTTTTATTCTAGCTTAATGCATTCTTTTTTTTTATCAACACTTGATTGTGGGTAATTTTCATACACATGATCAATTTTGAAAAAAAAGAAAGAATTTTTTTTGTCAAAGACTACATCTGGATCAGATTCAGTACGATGATCAAAACACTGATGGAGTAGACAGAGTCCATCAACACCCCTTTTGGGGTTGACCCATTTCCTGGGTCGATATTTCAATCAGTAAAATTAGGCTGTTTTGATTTATATGCTGTTTATTGTTGATAATCACATTATTTTTCATATGCATCTGCTTATGAGATCCCTAGTTTCTGCTTCTTCTTTGCCTGTGTTTTGATCTGGATAGACTGTACTCATCAAAAACGAAAAACCGTAAAATCTTGTTAATGGCAGAGAAGTGTTTTCTCATGTCAACTAACTCTCAGAGTATTAGTAGACTGTAGAAGACTGTTAGGTTAGGGTTATTTGTAAGGATTAGGGTTAGTAGAATAAGTTGACGTAGTTGCAAAGTTACTTATAGTCAGTAGAACGTCTGTTGGTGGAGCATTCAAATAAAGTGTTAGGAGATATTAAGCAGACAGTCTACTAATACTCTAGAGAGAGTTAGTTGACATGTAGTTGAAAAGTTACTTATACTGTAGTTAGAAGAATGTCTAAAGTGGACCTTAGAAATAAAGATTTGTAAACTTGTAAAGATTTGTAAATTTGTTTTACAAATACACTTCTTCTGTGATTTGCCTTTGACATTTTAATATAACAGGGAATATCATTACAGGAAAATCCCCCCCCTCAAAGTTGCTATTCTTTTCCATACTTTAAACTATAGTACAATAATACGGTGGACAAGTCATATGGAGCATTTTTATGTTTTTATGGTGCTTTTTTGTCATTTTGAAAACTCAACAGCATCTGTACCCACTTACTCACATTGTATGAAAAAAGCTGCATTAACATTCTTCAAAAACAGTAATATATGATAGAATTTTCATTTTTGAGTTCCTATGCCTTTTTTCCCCTCATACATCTAACATAAGAAAAAAAATACTTTACAGCAATTTTCTGGAGATGTTGTAATGGGAGAAAAGAAAGAAAGAAAAAACACCACAGCCTAAGGAAAAAAAAATGCAAAAAGGATTTGAAAAGAGCAAAGTTACTCAACACATCTCACTTAGCTAAAGCTACTGAGCGCTGAGTCACAGCGTACCTTCTTAGAACTTCACAAAGAGAAAAAGTTGCATAGAATAGGAGTGCTATTCAGAAACACAAAGGTTCTACAGTGACAGGGATGAGAAATGGATGTGGCCGGTAGCGATTTAAAGCCCTGCTTTTCTTGTGCTCTCCTTTTAAAATAGGCAAAAAAGGGTCTTCAAAGTGAGCTGGTGACTGCTGGCGGAGCAGGGGGGATGTGGGTGAGGTAAAGGGGAGAGGGTGGGGGGTAATAAGTAGCTTCCAGGGCTGCCGATGCCTTTGATCCAGACGGGCAGCGCATGCGAGCCCGGGGCTGGAGTGGCTTTCCTGGATGGAGGCCTGCATGCTGGAGAGATCTAGAAGAGCTTGAGGGTTTGGACATTCATTTCAGAAAACAGACGCTCTGCCAGAACTTGCTATCTCTCATGTTAATGTGAATACATATTATGATGATCTCTGCAGCACTTTCTAACCCCCAAACAATGTTCAATGAAAATCGTTATACTCTGTCTATACTCGACACCACCTGATATACTTCAAGCGAACTGGCGTTTGGTGTTCGAAACAGCTTGCCAAAGCGAACTTTCTGGAAAAGGTAAACACCTTTGAACTACCACTGGTCCGTGGAGATTTCGTAATAGGAATAGGTAGATGTGCTCTGAGGCTCCACCTTCTCTGACGTGGAAATCTTCCCCGGTTTATTTCTTCTGTTCAGACCATTGAAGTCAGAATTCCGTAAGTAAAAACATGAACATACTGGAGAGCTGCTTTATAGTAGAAATTTAAGTTTTTTGAAAAAAGCATTTAGCGTTTTAGCGTTGCCAGCCACCGCCAGCAGTTTTGATAATTTTCACCAAAATTTCATGGTCCCCAGAATATTTTGTAGTATGAATATCTGAACATGCAATATATGAAAAGAAAGAACAGACCCTTCTGCTTTTAAACAACAACAAAAATGTTTTATTCTAGCTTCATGATTTTTTTTTAATCAACACTTGAATATGGGAAAGTTTCATAAAAAAAGCAACATTTTGAGCAAAAGCTGTGAAAATCACATTTTGGTCAAAGACTATGTCTGGATCAGATTCAGAATGATAATCTAAGCATAGATGGAATAGTTTGAGTACATCAACACCCCCAAAGCTTTACAGTCCTGTAGCTCATCCTGGGTCGACATTTCATTCAGTAACATTAGGCAGTTTGATTTATATGCTGTTTAATATTGATGATCACGTTGTTTTGCATATGCTTATGCTTACATATGATATTGCTTGTTTCTGCATCTTCTTCGCCTGTGTTTTGATCAGGAAATTCAGTACTCTTTTAGAAGTTGTTTAACAGCGCCCCCTACCTTACAACAGTGAAAACACGGAAAGCCGGAAGTTTCTGTCAATGGCGGGAAAGCGTTTTCTCACAAATTATGGAATTTTCTGTGAACAGTGGGAAAGGATTTAAACAATCTGTGTGCTAAATAAATAAATGTGACGTGACTTTACTGGAGTGCCAAATTGCACAGGTGGTGCAAACATATCCTCATCGCTGTGATCAGATGCTTTCTTAACAAATGTTTTCTTACCGCTGTAATTTTTGTTGTGTTTATTTTGTTAAAGGTGCCTTATGTAAAAATAAATAAATTCATACTCCACATTCCATACCAGATGGGGGCAGTATACCTCCAGAAAGTGAGTTGGTCTACTCTAGAGTATGAATATCTTCAAGCTACTCCCCTTCACCTTTACCAGTGAATATGTTCATATTCGTTTTGTTCATATTACATTTTTATTGTTAGTTTGAATTACATTAATTTGACAGACAGCATTCGCTGATGTTGACCAAGCTAGCGCCAACGTAACCAGAGCTTCCAACTCTCACGCATTAACCGTGAGACACACGCAAACACTTTTCACACGCTCTCACCCCACACATCAATTTTCTCACGCACAGAAAAATCGCGAAGCAAAGAGGACACGGAGACCGACAGACTAGACAGAGCAGGTTAGTTATGATATAAAAAAATCTCAGCTCTCAGATTCTGTCAATTAAATACCGTTTTGGCGCTTGTAAATGTTACACGACAGATCCCTAGCGCATGTGAACCGATCATCTCTACTAGCTAATAGTAAAAAAATCACGAACACTGAAAGATACAGTAACGTTAGGCTACAACTTACCAAAATGTATTCCTCATACATAATATCGACCAATCAGTGTTTTTTATCATCGTGAAGAGGTCAATAACACAGCTGGAGAACAATTATGTCAGATTTACCTCAGGAAAGCCATTTAATATAGCTACATAATATAGGTCACGTAGTTGGCAAGAAAAAAAGAGCAATAGAGATTGTGCTATGTGTACTATATTACAATACTGTATTTATGAACGTTATATACGTTTATCGAACAGCCTTCGATACATTTCTATGTTATAACTTCCCGAAAATCTACACAAACATATAAAACAAACTTCTAACGAAATACTAACAGCATCTTACTTACCAATCCAAACGAAATGTTGCAAGTTCGAAGTCAAACCTCATTTTTTTCATGTCCATTAGTTGTCTCCAGCGATGGAAAGCAGTGCCAATGTTTACTCTGGTTCTGTTCCTTTTTTATCATATTTTATTTGAATGTAGTAGTGGGCTGTAGGCTACTTTCCACACGATTGACATCAGGTTCAAGTACGCCCACAAGCCGTGCGAGTTATTCGTGTATTGCATGTTTGGCTGGTGGTTATGTTGCCGGCATACCGCCTCCCATGGCCGAAACTGGTATTACGACACCTGTCGGGCCGTGGCTATTAATGCTAATGCTAATTGAGGTTGATATCTCTGCAGCACTATAACTTGACATTTTTTTAATGACATCATCGCCCTTATTTCTTCTCATTCTTTTGATGCATGTAGCTCATTTTTTGGATATTTTTACCTCAATTTTTACATAAGGCACCTTTAAAGAGAGGAAAGCGTGTTATTAATCTACATATTAATCTAAACAGCGCTCTCAGCAGTGTGAGCGGCGTCAGGATGTTCACTAACAGTATATTCCAGTATAAGCGTTTATATAACTTTACAACACAATCCTGGAGTGTCACATTTCCTCTTCCATAAGAGCTCAGAGCAAAAGAGGACATCATATCTGTGAGAGATGTCTCTGTTTCCTCCCCTCCATCAGCACATTTGTGTAGGTTTCCCGCTAGAACAATATCTGAATCACTCCCTTCAGATGGAAGCGCTTTAGTCAAAACAAATGCTGGCGTTGTGTCAGTACATCCCTTTTCAGTGCCAGAGATTTGCGGTAGGGGGCCGTCAGCAGATGCTGTAAGCATACAAACATGTGCGAATGAATTCTGTTGCCAGCTCCTCATGACCCATACTGGTGAAGAAGTGAGAAGAGTCTGTTCTTCATTGGAACGCAGTCGAACCTTGGCTATGAAGGTCTCGCTGAACATATGTCAGAATAATGTGTGTTCTGCTGGGAAGTGCTGTGCTGTTCACAGGACGCATCTCTGTCTCCATTGAATGGCTAAAGGAAGTTCTCTTTTCATTTATATCTATACTTAGTTTGTTTAGGCTACTGATTTCCATAAAAAATACCCTACTTTTATAACTAAACCATAATGGGCTTTTTTTCAGTCAAATTGACATGTCATGTGTGGTTTTTCTTGTGGTTACCATGATTTACAAAATAAGAACAATGGTGAAATGTAATGAGAAATACAAAGTAAAAGTCAAGGGCTGTATTAATATTGTGTCTTTAGTGTGACGAAGTCACTTCATGTCATAAGGTTAAATTTGTAAAACACAGAAAAGTAGTAAAGCAGAGTGTATCTTTATCGATTGTAGCATCACCTTTTAAATCTACCGCCAAGGAATTACTGATAGTCTGCCATGATGGGAAGGTAACGGAGTTATTGAAGAAGGGAAAAGTTCCCAACTTCTCCCAGGAGAGCTTGAGCCTGTTGCTGCCCTTCAATTATCTCTTCTGCCATCTGTTTCTTCCAAGTAAACACACACACAACGGCCATAGTCCATCAACTGAAGCCACGTTTTCCACCCTGCAATGCCAGCAGCTAAAGAATGTTATTCTGAAATCACATGAATGGAAAATGCTAATCTCACTCAAATACACTCTGCATTGAGTATGACTGACTTGTAAAATTACACCTATCTTTTAAGTAAACACTGTTGTTGTCCTGATCTCATATATCAGCCTACAAAACCTGGTAAAATACTGTTAATTTTATTTATTTATTTATTTTTTGGATATGGTTAACCACTGATTGTGATTATTGTGAATGAAGGTTTAAAGGGATAGTTCACCCAAAAATGAAAATTCTGTCATCATTTACTCACCCTCAAGTTGTTCCAAACCTGTATGAGTTTCTTTGCTCTGCTGAACACAAAGGAAGATATTTGGAAGAATGTTTGTAACCAAACAGATCTCGGTCCCCATTGACTACCATAGTATATATTTTTTCCTACTATGGAAGTCAATGGGGACCGAGATCTGTTTGATTACAAACATTCTTCCAAATATCTTCCTTTGTGTTCAGCAGAACAAAGAAACTCATACAGGTTTGGAACAACTTGAGGGTGAGTAAATGATGACAGAATTTTAATTTTTGGGTGAACTATCCCTTTAAATCAAACTTACCATGGAAAGGTTTAAGGTTTGACTGGTTATCACAGGCAGTTAGTCCCTGTCGGTCGATGCCTTAACTAGACTATTGTAGGGGCAAAAGCATCATTCTTCATTAATGGCCATTCAAAAGTAGTCTGTATTCTGACAAAATTGTGAATGAAAAAGCAGAAACAAGCAATAGAAGCATTGTTTATGCATATGTAAGCTAACGCAATCATCAAACATTCAAACGCATGTAAATCAAAACTGCCTAATGCTACTGAATGTAATGTCTACCCAGGTAGAGGTATAGGACTGTGCAAGCTTTTGGGATGTTGATGGAATGAATTTACTCCATCTATGTTTTGATCATCATTCTGAGTCTTTGACAAAAATGGGATTTTTGCAGCTTTCTGTTCAAAATAAAAAAAAAGAAGCTAGACTAAAATGTTTTTTTGTTTAGTTTTTTTTTGTTTAAAAGCAGAGGTTCTGTTCTTTCTTTTGATATATTGTATGTTCTGATATTCCACAACAATCTCACAGCAATTCGTAACTATTTTATTGTATATTTTCGTACTATCTGATTAAACCCCAGTGATGGGTAAGTTTAGGGGCGGGGTTAGAGTTTCTTTTAAAAATTGTACGTTTTTGTACGATTCAAATTCATAATAATTCCTAAAATAGTTACATTTTCCCGTTAGATCAGGTTGTATATCCATAGAACAAAATGGAAAAGCTATGAAAGTTTTTTGAAAATGATAAACATTTAACTGGTGGGCAAAGAGTTAAATTTCTTCTGCATTGAAAAATGCTTTGCCCTTCATGCTTGGTTAAAACATATGAATAAGCTCAGAGATTACGGGTACCCTGGATATTCTCACACCATGCCATGGCAACACAGCTGTGAGGATCTGGTAACAGTTTATTGAGCGAGACAAGAATGCAGAGCATCACTAACGTGAAGGATTTCAAGTGCTATTCAGTCGATGAGTCTGAATCCTAGACCGTAATTACTCAAGAGATGGCACAGCCTTTAACAGAAGAATTGAAATCAATAATTGTCAAATTAAAAACATTGAATGTCCTGCATAATATCAGTGTTTCAGTGTGTGTATGCGTATAAAAAAGAGACAGTGAATTACCAAATCTGCAATTGAATGATGGATGGAGGGAGTCAAGGAGTTAAATGTCATCAGAGGCAAAGCTTTACTGAAATTTGGAGAAAAATGTATTGGCCTTTTAATATCGAGTACTTGTCTGATTCAAAGCTGTGGGGTTTAATCGAGGCCAATATGTAACATCATTGATTTAATTCAGGGGAGCAATAGGTCTTGATGATCAGCGTAACTTAGCTGCACTGTACTGCTTTTTTTTAACCAGAATTCCACTGCACATGACACATGGTTAATTCTACACAAAGATAAAGAAATAATAAAATAAATAAATAAAGAACTTGGATTTATGGAATAACTGAATGGGCACATACATGTGAAACCTTATATAACTCAACAAAAATGCATGGAATAATATATCCAGCAAATTGATGGTCCATTTTAACAATGACTTTCCTGGACTAAAAATAATTTAAGAATAATTTTTTTATGGTATGGTACCTAGATAAACTGAGCTACTGGATAATACATGCAGGCTGAATTAGACATACATCATAGTGATGTCAACAATGTAGCATACTAGATAGCTTACTAGAAGTATAGATGTAATATGGGTGGAAGGAACACAAACACAAACAGACAAATTGTTCAGATTCTACTCTTTATCTCTTTTTTCTGTTTGACAAGTCATGTTAATATGGCAGTCTATCCTCATTAATTTCTTATTTGATACATGGTTCACAGAACATTCTTATTTCAGCAAGGTTATGAAAAATTTGTGGTTTACACTATGCTAAATAAACACCAGTTCTCAAAGTGATTCTGTAGAGATCCTGTGTAAAAATATCCCATCATTTAAAATACTGCTAGATGCCACGAGGAATGTCTACTGAATGAATGTTTCACATAGACTACATCATTATATCATTACATCATGTCTCTGAGGCTAATTTGAGACTGAATGATGCAAGAGCTTCAACAGAAGCCACTACACACCTCCAGACGCTGTGAAGGTTTATTTATCCATGTACGCAAACTACATGTATTGAGTTTGACCATTTAGGACATTTCAGGCATTATATTTAGCTTTAAGTGTGGCTAATAGTCTGTTAGGAAAATGGCATCCTATCTCTGGCTCTTTGTCAGTGTCCATAACAGATCAAGCTTGAATAGTGAGCTAATGCTGTAGCAGAATTAGCCTGTGTCCTTTTTCCTGCCCCCTCCGCCTGTATGTTGGCCATTTTAAGGCTATCTCTCTTTAGAAAGACCTGCCATTGAATACAGCTTGAGTAACCCTGACGAGAGCGGCTCTCTAATTGGACGAGAAGTGCAGGGGCCAGATATCCCACGGAGGGTGCCGAAGCAACAGAGACATCAAAGTGGAGGACACAGAACCCAAATTAATTGAGTGTGAAGGGTTTTTGAGAGTTTTTTTTTTTTGATAGCGTTTGAGGGCAGTATTACAGCATGCCCTATTTCTCCATGTAGCTTGAGCTTCTATAACAAACCTCTGCTGTATTTGATGAACTCATTTGTATTCATCCATCATTGCTTGCTTCCTATGTCTGAGAGTCACAGATACACAGAGGTCTGGGGATCATTCTCCCACAGCTGCTGTATCTGCCACAATACTGCCTTAAACCTGCGCCCTACTCTTCCCTCTGCCTTTCAAAACCTCTCAAAAGCAGCTGGCCAGATGTCATGGCGCTAATCGCAGGGACAAAGGCAATGGCTTGGCCTGCCATTGTGCACAGGCCAGGTGCCCAGGCTTGATTACTTCCACATATGGATATTTCCGAGGACAATTAAGAAAGAAACGAAAGCCAAGTCGATCGAGTTAAGTGGCATTTGCTTTATTCTTTGCAGTGTCCTTTCTTTTCTATGCCTTTCTCTCAGCAGAATGGAGATCAGTGTTATAATTATGAACACCTGTTCCCATTTCTGAAAATTTGCATGCCTTGAAACATGCAGATTATAAATTAAATGGGCATGAAAATATGTTGTCCTTTGCCTTACACGCCTTGATTTCCTTGAGAGCACATGATATCCAGTGGGTTTAACAGTAAAAACTAATTTCTCTTGAAGAAACTTCACTTTGGTTAGTAAGCAGGTGTTACCTGATGGAAAGTGCTCGTTGATCGGCCAGTTGTCCACCTGTAAGGTGGCGTTTCCCCCATTCCTTGTGAAGCGCACCACATGATATTTCCCGTCATTGACATCTGTAGTCAACTCTTTGACGCTGATGTCCACTGTACCGATGTTGAACGTTACGCCCACCTTTCCTTCTTCCTGGAACAGAAACAACACAATCTTGTCAGTCTAGCAATACCAAACGGCTGATTTAACTTAGCGCAAAGGGATTAGGGATACAGTACATTGATCCGATACCGAGTCTCGATATTTGTCTGATACGGACCTTTTTGATGGATCAGGTATCAGTTAGATAGAACTGATCCAAAATCAGATACTGTGCGTTAGCCATAGTTGGTACTCTAAAAAAAAAAAAAAAAGCTACTCAGATGGTTTAGTGTATTATATTTCAAATCTTCTGAAGCCATTAAATCAGTTTATTTGAGGAACAGACAACATATTTGTGACCACCCTGAATTTAGTTGGGTCACAGGGATATTGGATTGTTTGTATATATTTCTTTCTTTCTTTCTTTTATTACCTACACATGTCTATTTCAGTTTACTTGTATATATAAGTTTTATTATTGTAGTGAGTTTACATTGGGCAGCTCAGCTGCATCTTCCTAATTCTGGTTGGCAGTTGAGAGAGTGGAGTTGCTGTGACGATTGCGGTGCATCCTCAGACAACAAAGAGGACCTTTAAGCAACCACTAACTATTGTCTCTCTCTCTCTCATTTACTGTTAAGTTTTTAAACTGCTTACAGTCCTCCTGACTGCCCGGGACCTGTAACAGATTTTGGTGGCTCGTCCGGGATCAGCACTACTCTGAAGACGTCTGGTCCAGTGATTTTTGAACCTAGGGACAGCAAAGCACATTCCTCTAAAAGGGAGCAACGTGTGTGTTAGAGGCTAAGGGGAGCAGGTGACCAGCATCATCCTGACCAAGAGCATTACCACGTGACCAGATCTACCGTACCTGGAAGTGCATCATGTCCGACGAAGAAAGAAAGAGACTTACCTGGGACATCAAGAAGAAAGTTTACACTTTGAACGCAGGTGAACTCTTCAGTTGGCAAAATACATTCACCCAGCATCAGATGCGGATGTCACACTATTAAAGGTCCCATTGCATGGATTATTTTATTATTTTAGAATGTTTCCTGGGGTGCCCTTATAATTTTAGTATGTTTTTTAGATCAAAATTTGTTATAATTTAGAAATAAAAGGCATTTTTCCTAGCCTGATTTTAGCCTCTGATTTGAACGCTCTGTTTGAAGGGGCGTGTCTGTGTGAGACTTCAGTGTAAACGCCCACTGCTGTGATTGGCTGCTGTGGGCACCTTTAAAGAACGACGACGAAGAAAGCTACATTAATTACATCGACACTTACATGAATAGTTGTGAATTATCTAGACCTGACCAAGGAATGACTGTGTTACTGAATTTAAAGGACTATATTGATGAAATTGTAGAACAACGTACTACTGTGCCTTCTGCACCTCATAACACAGACACCTCAGAGGTTGAGTACCAGAGATTGTTATCAAATTATGAGGAGTTAGGTAGAAAACTTTTAGCCAGTACAACTGTTCCTACCACACTACCTAAACCCTCACTCATGTCACACACACATCTTCCAAGCAATAATAATCCTGTATATTCAAGCATTCCAAGACAGGAATTCAACGACCACAGTACATCTAATTTTGCACCTGACACCATGGTCTCCATCAGAGACATTCCAATGTTGCAGCGTAGAGAATTCAAGATCCATGGGGGACAAATAGGAGACATAAGTTTCAGCAACCTGTGCAAGCAAATAGATGAAGGCATTAAGGAAGGTTACACTGAAAGGCGAGATCATTCGAGGGGTGTTTCGCATGATTAAACCTGGAAATTTTAAAGATATGTTAATAACCAAAGATGACATAACTGTTGCAGAATAAAATAGTTTTCTCCAGTCTCATCTAGGTGAAAGCAGCAGTACTGAACTTTTCCAGGAACTTATGAGTGCCAACCAACATGACCATGAGACGCCACAACAATTCCTGTACCGCATGATCGGCCTAAAGCAGAAGGTATTGTTCTGTTCTAGACAGTTAAATGCAGACATCAGATACGACGACCATACAATTCAGAGTGTGTTTATCCATACTGTGTCACAAGGCATCGGCCTAAAGCACAGTGACATTCGGCGAGAGTTGAGACTTTTCCTTTCAGACCCCAATGTTTCTGATGAAATCCTGCTGAGGCAGGTAATAAGAATTACAAGTGATGAAAGCGAGAGACAATGCCGACTGGGTCAGTCTACTCGCCACAAGGTGGTGCATGCACATAATTACACTCTATTTAGCACAAACAGGGCTACCATAATATGTGAGCAACATGTATGTACATGTTTGTATTTTTGAGAGAATAATGTTTATGCATGGTTATTGAAAAAAATAAAAATGAAAATTTCTGAAATAAGGCCACAAAACACATACTAAATATGTGTCCACAAGACTTCTGAATAATGCATTTTGTCGCCTAGAGTTTTTTCTTCAAAATGATGTGAAAATCATCCTGCCTAATCATTCACATAAAACAATACATTGATTTAAATTTTGTAAGACACTTTTTGTTTGGAAAGGCAATATATATATAATTGGTTCACAGTTGTTGTTGTTTTTTCCACAAATTGTGCTTGCAAATTGTATAATATCCAAGGTAAACATTTCTAGTAATTGTGCAGTTAATTGTTCTCATACTGTATTTGGGTAGTTGACAAATGGCCAAGAAAAAGTACTTTTTTTGGAAAACAAAACTTTTTATGGGACATTTATATTTTTATGGGACACAATCCATAGGACATTTGAGCTTTTGTGGCAGTTAATAACCATGCTAATACTAGCTGAACAGTTATTAGCAATTGGCATGATACATTTGCATAATATTACATAGTCCTGCTGTTAAAAATACAAATTTTAATAAAAAAATCTAATTTAGGAGTGTCACACTAAAGGACAAAAAAACGTAACAATTTCAGTGGTCTGAAAACATAGTTAAATATTTGAACAATTCTGAGAGAAATACTTGCCATGTGCACTGCTCATGGGCTTCATAGGGGTCTTCAGTCATATGACCTTGAATGGGGTCTTTCAACTAAATTTAGTTGTCCATGATATTGCCCAACTTAATATCAGGTTATTGCATAACACCAAAGGACATTTTTTTCTGTGACAAACTTTATTCAATTCCTACACTTTTAGAAATGTATGTATAGGAAAAGTGATGGCCACTTAGTGAAATAGACACTTGCACAATTATGCCAGGAGTGTTCATTAAGATGTTTAAACATTATTTTCTTTATTTATAAAAGTTAATATTTATGAAATAATGTTGTCTACCGTCACACCATAGGACGATTTTGAGATTTGGCTCAAAGTTGTAAAAAAAAAAAAAAATAACTCAGGTATTTAAACAACAAATTCATGTAAAACAAGAAAATGTTTAACCATTTATAGTATTCTAAATGATGAAAATGTGAAATAAATTATTTTTTATCTTCTGTGACGGTGAAAAAGCCACGTCACGTCAACTACCCATTTTCAGATTTGGAATATATTCTCTACCCAAATGTGTCACTAATAAAACACAATACAAATTATTTAAAGAGAAGGCTTATATTGACCTTTTAAGATTTTGTTTACATCTATCCTTGTATATATATATATATTTTTTTTTTTGTGTGCTATTTTATTAAAAAGGTTATACAGTTACAACAACAATTAAAATTGTAACAATATTTCCAGTGTAATCTTTCTTTGTAAAAACTAAAGTATACATTTTATCATACGTAATTCAAAGTTAAGGATTCATTAGTTTGAATATAGCCTACATTGGAACAAACACTATAATAACATCTTAGTTGATGACTTTATTTTTGACAAAACATAGTATATATATATTTAACATATGAGCAGAAATTGGCAACATTATAAGCTTATTTGATGTGGCAGTATTTTACAGTAAAAACTTTATAATCTATCCGATTTTGTAGTCGATTTTTACTCATCTCAGTATAGCAATAGAGTTTGGTAAAAGCTGTTCATTCATTCACACACAAAAACACGATTCATTTTTAAACAGTATTTTTGCCAGCTGTAGTAGCTCCACAACAGCACGCATCTGTGCGTTCATTCATTCACACACAGAAAAGCGATTCATATTTAAACAGTCTTTTTGCGTGTACAGACACTTGCGATTAGAACAAAGCAAATATAGAACTGACCTATTCCTCAGCCGGATCCGTTGCTCCTCGAAATGAAACTTCCAGCACTTCTGAGGTAAATTTTCCAGGATTATTATTAAGATAGTATTATTCCTCACAGCGTCGTAAAGTACATGTGTCTGAATGTGAACTCGCGGTGTGTGTTATCCAGCTGATGTGGGCGTTTCACAGGTTTGCATGGATCGCCTCAGATAATTTGCGTTTGAATAGCGCGCGCTCTCCATGGGCGGGGTCACATTAAACCATAAAGAAGAGAATTCAAGCTTCATGCCTGTGTGTCTGTATGCCTGTTTGACTGAGTTACAGTTCATTGTTGGACGCGTTTCAGAATGGACTTCACTGACAGAGAGAAAGCAGAACTCACATCATGTTTATTTTTCTTTATTTGGCAAAAAGCACAACACTTTGTTTTTATTGTGAGTATACACAAAAAAATTACACACTTAACAGGATCGATTGATGTATAACACAAGTATGTCAAAATCAAAATAGTACTTTGACTCTCTCTTGCACTGATAAGGAAAAAAGTGAGCAGATCACGCCGGCGTGATTGCCGACCTCAGGGGGTTAATTGGAAAGAAATTTACTTACCTCATGCAAAGCTTCGTCCACTCACAGAGATTATTGACCCACAGGAACTGGAGGTCAGAGATGTAAAAAAGGACCTAATACCCTTCCTTGGTGCAGTGGAGATCACTCTTAACCTTCTAGGGAATGAGAACCCTAGACTGGCTATACAGGTTCCTTTCCTGGTAAGCACTATTGGCTTTGAAAGACCTATTCTAGGCTTTAATGTCATCCAAGAGATTATAAGAGGTAGGGAAAATCAAACTCAAGCCTTGTTCACCCTAGCTAACCTCTTCAGCACAACAATGGAAATTGAAGGCGATAAAGCCAATGCTCTTGTCAATCTCATTCAATACCAAAAAAATTCAAATAAGCTAGATTTGGATTTCCAGGTCTCATTAAATGTTGGACCGCAGGATGTTGTTATCCACTCAGGTTGTGTCACTCATGTTAGGTGTCGTGTTCCAGATAACTTTTATCTAACCAGCTCGGTGGTGCTGTTTGAACCTGTCATGGAGTGTCCACAGTTGGACCAGTTGATTGTTGGCGAGGGACTTTTAAAAATTGAAAATCCACAGAATCCATATGTTCAAATTCCTGTTGGCAATCAAACCATGCATAGCATCACACTGCCCCGAAAGATCACACTAGGGAGCATACAGACAGTCAGAAAAATAATTGAAAATGGTCAAGAAGATTTTCGACCTTTGTCTGTGGAAGTGAACAGTATGGACTCCCTGTCTGGTACCAAAGATGAAGAAAAAAATTCTACAATACTTTGGCATCCTCCAGTTGATCTTAGCCACCTCAGTAAAAAACAGCAAGAGCAGGTAAAATAATTGCTTTATGAAGAGTCAGCGGCGTTTGCACGTGACAACGATGAGATAGGATGCATTCCTAATCTACAGATGACTATTTCATTAAAGGATGACATACCTGTGCAAAGAACATATGCCTCCATACCTAAACCACTCTATAAGGAAGTCAAGGAGTACATTCAAGATATGTTGGCTAAAGGTTGGATTGTTAAGTCCGAGGGTGTTTCTCAAAACCAAGAATGTAAAGAACGGACTTGTGTTCTTGGGGAGAACGCTCTTGCTAGTTGTTCTTGGAAGAATGAACTCACAAGGTGACGAGCACACAGAACGCTGCTGACAGTTTGAGACGATGTGTTCTTGCTGGTATTGCGCAATAATACCCCCGCACATACGCCGTCTGCAGTACCCAAACTAGAAGAAGACTTATATTGACCATTTAAGATTTTGCTTACATCTATCTTGTAAATATCTTTTGCTATTTTATTAAAAAGGTTACAATTACAACAATAATTACAATTTAAACAATATTTCAAGTGTACTCTTTCTTTGTAAAAAAAAAAAGATTATGTATTCATTAGTTTGAATATAGCCAACATTGGAACATCTAACATCTTAGTTGATGACTTTATTTTTGACAAAAATAGTATATATATATATATATATACAGTGAGGAAAATAAGTATTTGAACACCCTGCTATTTTGCCAGTTCTTCCACTTGGAAATCATGGAGGGGTCTGAAATTGTCATCGTAGGTGCATGTCCACTGTGAGAGACATAATCCAAAAAAAAAAAAATCCAGGAATCACAATGTATGATTTTTTAACTATTTATTTGTATGATACAGCTGCAAATAAGTATTTGAACACCTGTCTATCAGCTAGAATTCTGACCCTCAAAGACCTGTTAGTCTGCCTTTAAAATGTCCACCTCCACTCCATTTATTATCCTAAATTAGATGCACCTGTTTGAGGTTGTTAGCTGCATAAAGACACCTGTCCACCCCATACAATCAGTAAGAATCCAACTACTAACATGGCCAAGACCAAAGAGCTGTCCAAAGACACTAGAGACAAAATTGTACACCTCCACAAGGCTGGAAAGGGCTACGGGGAAATTGCCAAGCAGCTTGGTGAAAAAAGGTCCACTGTTGGAGTAATCATTAGAAAATGGAAGAAGCTAAACATGACTGTCAATCTCCCTCGGACTGGGGCTCCATGCAAGATCTCACCTCGTGGGGTCTCAATGATCCTAAGAAAGGTGAGAAATTAGCCCAGAACTACACGGGAGGAGCTGGTCAATGACCTGAAAAGAGCTGGGACCACCGTTTCCAAGGTTACTGTTGGTAATACACTAAGACGTCATGGTTTGAAATCATGCATGGCACGGAAGGTTCCCCTGCTTAAACCAGCACATGTCAAGGCCCGACTTAAGTTTGCCAATGACCATTTGGATGATCCAGAGGAGTCATGGGAGAAAGTCATGTGGTCAGATGAGACCAAAATAGAACTTTTTGGTCATAATTCCACTAAACGTGTTTGGAGGAAGAAGAATGATGAGTACCATCCCAAGAACACCATCCCTACTGTGAAGCATGGGGGTGGTAGCATCATGCTTTGGGGGTGTTTTTCTGCACATGGGACAGGGCGACTGCACTGTATTAAGGAGAGGATGACCGGGGCCATGTATTGCGAGATTTTGGGGAACAACCTCCTTCCCTCAGTTAGAGCATTGAAGATGGGTCGAGGCTGGGTCTTCCAACATGACAATGACCCGAAGCACACAGCCAGGATAACCAAGGAGTGGCTCTGTAAGAAACATAACAAGGTTCTGGCGTGGCCTAGCCAGTCTCCAGACCTAAACCCAATAGAGAATCTTTGGAGGGAGCTCAAACTCCGTGTTTCTCAGTGACAGCCCAGAAACCTGACTGATCTAGAGAAGATCTGTGTGGAGGAGTGGGCCAAAATCCCTCCTGCAGTGTGTGCAAACCTGGTGAAAAACTACAGGAAACGTTTGACCTCTGTAATTGCAAACAAAGGCTACTGTACCAAATATTAACATTGATTTTCTCAGGTGTTCAAATACTTATTTGCAGCTGTATCATACAAATAAATAGTTAAAAAATCATACATTGTGATTTCTGGATTTTTTTTTTTTAGATTATGTCTCTCACAGTGGACATGCACCTACCATGACAATTTCAGACCCCTCCATGATTTCTAAGTGGGAGAACTTGCAAAATAGCAGGGTGTTCAAATACTTATTTTCCTCACTGTATATATATATTTGATGTGGCAGTATATTCTACAGTAAAAACTGTAGCCAAATCTAGTCAACAAAATGTTGTCTTTCATATTTCGCCTGACTATAACGCTGTTTTTATGAAATATTAGGGCATATAAATGTTAATTTGCAGTTTAATATATTGCTTATACAGACATTTTATTTCAACATATTTCAGTCGATTTTTACTCATCTCAGTATAGCCAAGCATTTTAGTTGATTAAAGCGGTTTATTCTTTCACACACAGACACACGATTCATATTTAGGTCAAACAGGCAAACATTCTGTTTCAAACAGGCAAACATTCATTCGCGGTATTTAAACGCAAATTCTGAGAACCTGAAGGGTACATATCTTTACAAATATGTACCCTTCATTCATCTCACAGAAACGCGATTACATAGGCCTACACTAACGTTATTCCATAACGTTATTCCATAACGTTATTTCACATTAACACTTGAGAAAAGATAACTTAGCCTACCTCACTCCTCAGCGGGATCTATTGCTCACTGTTTGTTATGTAGGCTATATTATGCATCACTCGCGGCGCACTGTGTTTACAGCTGATGGGCGTTTCACAGGACTGAAATGGTTCTCAGAATTTGCGTTTGAATACCGCGCGCTCTCCGGGGCGTGGTCACATTACATTTGAATGAGCTCTAATGAGCTCAACTGGAATCGCTCTCTTTTAATACAGATTTCACAAGCTGAGAATATTTGTTTTTTATAAAAATTACTTCATTTAAAAGATGCGATCTCAAGCTTGATGCCCGTGGGTATGTTTGCCTGTTTGACTGAATTTTCGCGGAGTTACAGATCATTTTCGGACGCGTTTCAAATTGGAGTTCACTGACAAAGAGAGTGCAGAACTCGCATCATGTTAATTTTTCTTTATTTGGCAAAAAGCAAAACACTTTATTTTTATTGTGAGTACACAGAAAAAAAATAGAAAGTGAACAGGATCGATTGATGTATAACACGAAAATGAAAGATCAAAATTAACAGAGCATTATGAACTTAATTTACATTGCTAAAAAAAAAAAGTCCCCAGAGGGTTAAGTACTGACCAGGAAAGGAAAATACAGATGCTGACACTCTTTCTCGTTGTCCTCTGGACATAGGGCAGTATGTGGCCTCATGCTCAGAGGAGATGTCCATTGATACAGTCCGTGCAACCTGGGAAGGGAGCCAGGTAGCAAAGAAAAGAGAAATAGATAGCTGGATCTAGCTATAGCTGGATAGCTACCCTGCTTACAGCTCAAAACTCTGATGTTACCAACACGTGCCCAGAATTTTCTCCCCCCATGATTTTCTATCAACAATCCATCACAGCGAGTTACAGAGAGCACAGAAAGACGATCCTGCTATTGGGGACATATTCAAACTTAAAGAAAACAACCAAAATCTCACCCGTGAAGTCAGAAGAGGGTTACATGGCCCACCAAAAAAATTATTACATGAATGGCGAAAACTTCACATTGAGAATGGCTTGTTGTATCGCAAGACCACTCATCAGAAACAACTGGTTTTACCTGCTGAATTTAAGAAGAAGGTTCTGAAGCATCTTCATGATGACATGGGTCATGCTGGCACAGAGAGGGTGATTCATCTGGCAAGAGAAAGATTTTATTGGCCACATATGAAAGTGGACATTGAAAATTATGTTACCAGAAGATGTTCATGCATTAAGCAAAAGAAGCCTGTTACCCATGAGAGAGCTCCAATGGGAAGCATTACAACTACTTTTCCTCTTGAACTCGTTTCCATAGATTATCTCCACTTGGAAAGAAGTAAAGGTGGTTTTGAGTACATACTGGTTGTAGTCGATCACTTTACCAGGTATGCTCAAGCCTATGCAACCAAGAACAAGGCTGGAAGAACAGCAGCAGAAAAGATATTCAATGATTTTATTCCACGCTTTGGATATCCAAATAAATTACATCATGACCAAGGAAGAGAATTTGAGAATGAACTGTTCAAGACTTTAAGTAGACTATCTGGAGTTGGACATTCAAGGACCACACCCTATCATCCCCAATGCAACCCAGCTGAGCGATTTAATAGGACTCTCTTACAAATGCTGAGAACACTCCAAGAGAAGGAAAAGGAGAACTGGAAAGAACATCTAGCACGTGTTGTTCATGCTTACAACTGCACAAGACATGAGGCAACTGGATTCTCACCCTTTTACTTAATGTTTGGTCGATCTCCTAGTTTGCCAGTTGATCTACTGTTTGGACTGAACTCAGAAGAAATAGATGAGTCTCCGACAAGATATGCTGATAAATGGGCTGCACCTACTCGCATTTAGGCCAGCCATCATTACAGACACACACAGCAGTTAACACTGTAGGGTTTCATGAGACGCAAGCCATGCCAATAAGCAGTTATTCTCAATACTACACTTCTCCAACACCAACATACATACCATCATTTTACATACCTGGTCCTTTCATAAAATACCAGACATTGCCACCACTAAATTATCCCATTTATGTTTATTGAGAGACAAAAGGAATCAACAAGTAATACGGTTGTTTAAAGAATATTTGGAAGCATTAGTTTCTTTGTGGGGGAGAGTGTGACCACCCTGAATTTAGTTGGGTCACAGGGATATTGGATTGTTTGTATATATTTCTTTCTTTCTTTCTTTCTTTCTTTCTTTCTTTCTTTTATTACCTACACATGTCTATTTCAGTTTACTTGTATATATATAAGTTTTATTATTGTAGTGAGTTTACATTGGGCAGCTCAGCTGCATCTTCCGAATTCTGGTTGGCAGTTGAGAGAGTGGAGTTGCCGTGACGATTGTGGTGCATCCTCAGACAACAAAGAGGACCTTTAAGCAACAACTAACTATTGTCTCTCTCTCTCTCATTTACTGTTAAAGGTGATCTAAGTAACTTTTTTACCTTAACTGAACAGCTTCGGAGTCATTGGAATGATTATATTACTTATTTCGGGTTGAATGGTGGTCGTTTCGCACCCCCCTGGTGTCCGTGAGCGGAAAATACGCACTTGCAACTTTGAGCCAGCGGCCGTCAGGAAGTATCGCGTGATATCAGGTCTCGCAATGTAAACAATTGCTTTACGGCCTAAAGAAATCTGCTAAAATGCTGTCATTATTTCGCTCCCTCACGCTGTTCGAACCCGAATGAAGAAGACGTTTTAAAGATTGTCCGATCTGCTTTGATGTCGTTGATCTACTAGCCTCTGGTGTCTGAGAATCGCCAACGAGTTTTTACAACAGTGTTGTCAAATACCTATTCCGAAGCTGTGGGGGGAGCTATAGAGAGAAACCTGCGAGCAAAAAGCGAGAATACAGCGAAGAAATCCCGGAATTACTGAGCCCTGCTTTAAGTTTTTAAACTGCTTACAGTCCTCCCGACTGCCCGGGACCTGTAACACATTAAACTGTTAAATTTAAGTTCACAGAAACTCTTTTCCATTCAGCATCTTCAAACAGCATGTCACATTAATTTACATGTTAGCATGCAAAACACTCTCCAATGTTCCCATTATTATACATAATCTGAAATGTTTAAAAGGACTGTATTTTGCTGGAGTTGTGGTACTTGATACCAAGTGTCTGTTAGATTAGACCACTGACGTATAGGACTTAATACAACTTGTGATTTACAGAGCAAATGGAATTTAAAACTCTGATGAAAAAGGCTCAGTAAATCTATGTTGCTTGCTTTAAGTGCATAATCATGGTACTGGGATTCAAATATGCACTTTTGTGCCGGTCTGTATTTGAGAATCTGTGTTTGTGTGTATTTCTTATTTTTTACAATTAATTATTGTGTAGTTAGTGAGGTACAGCACTTTTAAAATAATCAAGAAAAACAGTACTGATTTTGGACGGTCCTCTGTATCTGCAGATACTCAAGACTACGATATCGGTATCAGACACACACACACACACACACACACACACACACACACACACACACACACACACACACACACACAAAAAAAAACATCAAGCATCCCTAAAAAGGATGAAGGTGCTAGCTTAATTAACAGGAAACATTTGCATGTTAAAGTGATCCACTTTTAGAAACCTCCTCAAAGATGCTGCCAATGAGAGCACGCAAATGGATTTGGTTGCCAAGGCTGCTGTAATTTTTCTTAAATCCAGTAGATAAGAATGAGCTGCCAACAGGAATGTGGGGCATGCACGTAACGATGACTAATGCACTTCGTACCGACCTACTGCAAATTCACAAACATATGCTCTTCCACCTTTCTCATATGTATCCCACATGGTTCTTGTTTGGGGACTCTTCATAACTCCCCGATGGACAAACTTTCCCCATTGTCTTTTGCAGTTTACTGGCACTATCTGCAAAGTCAGTTTCACTGTTCCGAATTCATGTTCACATAGCCATCACAAAAGGGTTTCAAGGCATGCCAGACAAGATGGAGTGCATTTCCTTTCTTATGTCATTTGTTTTAATCCCCACCAGGACTCTTGAAGGTGTAATTACCTGTCCTCAAGGCTTGGCACAGAGGAAGCCATTTTTCAAACAAAAACGAAGGTAAATAAATACATGGATGTGCTGTACTGAAGTGTGTGATAAATTAATCTGCCACCACACGCTTCAGCGTTCACTGTTCCCCAATGTTTTCTGAGCGCCTCAAGACTCCCAGCATGCTCCACTTTCAACGAATGTAACCTAAGACCTGCTGACGAGGGCTCAATCGACAATTAACATCGAGGTGCATGGAATGATTTTAATGAGAGGTGTACCATGAGTGTTAATTTAGTGAATCCAGACCAAAGCCGAAGAATGATTCATTAATATGCGCTCTCCATTAGAGCCAAGAAAAGCAGTGCAGTACACAGCAACCTGATCTAAGAGTCTGTTTAAGCTCTCTGATTGCAGATGCACTATGCCTGGCACAAATTCTGCACATTCTCATAGAGTAACAGCTGGATGGGCAGGACCATCTGATTATTAGATATCCTAGTTCAGACAGTTTCTGTTGTGAGGGCTGAAATGATAACAAATGGAAGCGAGTCAGGACAGGAGGCTTCACTACAGATTTCTCTGAAGACAGGCATCTCTTTCTAGCTCACCGATTCTGTCTCGACCGCAAGCAACATTTGCTCAGTTTAAAAAACCTAGAGAGCTGACTACCAGGCATAAGCACACTCTAGACGAAAATGAAAGAAATGTAATAATATTGCCTCCTTAGAAATCTCGTATTGGTAAATTCTAAGGCAGCCTATATTGCATCCTTTGCGAAGAAATTCATTGTGGTGATTTTATGAAAAAAAAAAGAAAAATCCAAGATGGCAGGTAAGACCTATATTTATATTTATTATATATTACAAGTTTGGTACTATGGTACTTTTTAATGGTTTTACTTTTACTTTTTAATGTCATGTTAGCTGACACCTTGGTCTGGTTGTATTGTTAGTTTAGCAAAATCATCAGCTGAAGTGTATTGCAGATGTTGATATTTATACATGAGTGTAACTACGGTTGCAGACACTCAGTCAACTTGTTCTCGAGTATTCACGGACCGGCTTTGATTGTTCCAATATGGCGGACAGCTTTCATATAGCTTTTAAAACCCATTGAAACAGCCACTGATGAATCATCAATGTATTGGTATCTATGGGTAAGACTATACAAATGTAAATAAGTTAATGAATAAACATATGATACAGGTTTCATCCAAAGCACTACCATAGTGTTTGCATTATTATTAAAGTAATTTGAATTCTAAGCAGGTCCTCAACCCAAGAACATGCTCTACACTTCACCCATGGCTTCATGGTAACCCCCCCAAAATACTAACATAACAGAAACTTTTAAATACCAACATAATAGAACATTAAACATTAACAAGTCTCTCTATTTTCTTATCTTGCTAAAAAAAACAACATTATAAAACTTAAAATAACACTTTATTTCAACATTTACTCTTACAATTCAGCACCTTTGCAAAGCATGATGGGAAGTGAAAGTCCTGTTTGATTGGGTTACTTGATTGAAACATGTTATTTCAAAATGAAAACATCAAGTTAAGTCAAAGAGTAACTGTTTCAAATCAATTTAATATGATGTAATCACATTTGAAACAGAAACCTGATAATAAGGTGTTAAATTATTGATTTTTTTGAGTGTGTGCCAACTGCAAGTTGAGTCTACCAGAGCTATTTGGCAAGTGGAGTTTCTGCATTAGTTGAAGTGCTCCAAATCAGTCACTCAGTCATAGTAGTAGGCAGCTCACTAAGTTTTGGTTCCCTACTTGCATTTCCAGCCTGGCATGATTGCCATTTCCAATTACACTGCAATGGCCCACAACATTTCATTGTCTTTTCAAAGAATGGGATGGTAAAGGTAAATTGTATTCTAACGAAAATAAAACCATTCACAATGATGATAACAATAATGACTGGATATTGTTACACACTACTATAGTCAATTTCAATTTCCATATTCAAGCTATTGAACAGCATTAACACATCATGGTAAGACAGCACACACTATATTGCTTTTTTCATTCGAAAGGGACCAGCACACAAGACTGATGCTTGTTGATTTTTGCACTTTCTCTGATATAATACCTGATGTCTTACATATGGCGGCAAACATTTAGAAGGTTATTGCAGAATTTCACTGCGACCGAGAGCATAATGTCTGGTGTTTCTCCGCCGTGGGTGGTACCAGGGTAGCCAAGAGTGATAAAAGTAATTTGAGTTGCAGCAGGAGCCTGCACTGATAAAGAAGGGCTCTATCTCTCCCCCATGTAATGTTCACTGACACCAGTAATAAGCTACACAATCCAATTCTGTCTCTCCGATCAATGGCTCCAACAAAAAGTCAGCCCCAGGCATCAAATCTCTCCCAGAAAGCCTCTATCGCTTTGGCAGCCTGCAGACAGGAGCGAAGTACCTTGATCTCTTGGCAAGGGACTGAACCATATGCAACCACCATCATCAGTGTAAAGGAAACAGAGGGCAAACAATAGCCTTCAAACTTTATAGGGGTGCGCCAAAATATCGATATGGCGATATCTCGCAATATTTTCTCCCGCGATCGATTCTCGATGCGCTCTTGCCAAGTATCGATATTAAAAGCCGTTAGGGCGGGCGTACACGGTGCGAGTTCGGACACTCGGGAGGTCGTGAGATCAGTTTAACTGATAATCGCGTCAAAGCAGCTGGTACAAGGCACGACTGTCCTGCATGAATTTTATCCCGAGCCGGCAGCAATCACGTGGGCTTTCGCGCTAAACCGTCATGTTGCGAATGGGAGAGAGAGAGAGAGAGAGAAAAGTGTGTGTGTGTGTGTGTGTGACAGTGACAGTGTATGCGCACACTGTATGGTTGCTGCCACTGAGGTATAGCCCCATCGACGTGGTTGTGTATGATTTGGCAATAGGGGACAGCTGGTGAAAAAACATGTTTAAAAATTATCGGGAGGTCGGGAGGTGCTCGTAACGTGCTCGGCTCGGCTTGTAATTCCTCTCACACGCTACGATCCGCGACCATGCGAGCATCACCGATTCCACTCGATTTCTCCCGAGTGAAAAAAATCATCTGCAGCAAAACAAAAATAGTGTCTGTGATTGTTTTGTTGCAACTGTTGCACAAGTTGTTTTTGTTATTGTGTTTCATCCAAAAACGAAATGGAGATTCATTTTCCTAATTAAAAAAAAAATCTTTTTATTTCTTAAAACATGATATATTGTGAGTTATTACTGATAATATATCGATTATCGCAGTATCGCCATATCGTGATATTATCGGTATCGTGAACAATGTATCGTGTATCGTATCGTATCGTGAAGTACCCAGTGATTCCCAGCCCTACTTTATACAGCAAATGTTTATGTTATAATTAGAACTCTTTCAATTGCGCTGTCCGAATCCCAATACGATTCCCCCTGCAGTTCTGCATTCACATTGAATCATTTTGCTCAGAACTGTGGGACGTTTGCAACATCAACGTTCTAGTGCAGTTTTGTGCCAGCTGTTGACCACTGTAGCTAGATAACAACTCAGGAATAGATGCCAGTTTCACAAGTTTGTTTCTCCTCTCCCCCTTTTTTTTGTAATAAAATAATTTTATTACAAAGTCTTGACATACACAGATCAGCACTTATGTCTGTCTGCCAAAGGTACAAAGAATGCAAGGCTCGCCAAAGGTCATTTCTGCAGAGACAAGCACCAATGAGCAATGCATTATGCTGTAATAGGCAAATTAACTGTAATCAATACATTTTCATTTCAGTAAGTAATTCTGGAATGAAAGCAATGCAACCTTTCTTGGTGTGCACCTAAAAAAAAAAAAAAATAGCATTCACTCCAACCAAACTCCGATGTCAAAGAGACTGGAGCAAAAACTGTTGTCTGAAAGCAGAATGTTCTATTCCAGAATGATCATAGGTACTTTGTAAATATAGGTAATATATAGGTAAATAATATGGGATACCAGACCAATCTCATAAAGGCCAAAGGGTGTCCTTCACTAAATATTAGGGGTGTAACGATACACCAATGCCACGGTTCGGTTCATATCACGGTTTTGGAGCCACGGTTCGGTTCGGTTCGGTTCTGTTTGCTGTGGGGGCAGGGTTCATGGCAGGGCACCAGCAATAATAACACTAGATTCACTTTTAACTTAATAAAAACAACAACAACAACAATAATCTAACTTATTAACTTTAACTTTATTAACTTAACTTTATACAGTGGCTTCACGTTTTCTTTAGAGCAGTTAGCACACCTGAGTTAACTAAAATGAAATAAATGCCTCCACTGACTAGTCAGAAATAAACTGCACACCTGAGTAGGGTTGCCAACTTCAGAAAAGGAAAATGCGGGACAATCGTGATTCTTTATAGGAAAACGAGGGACACTCAAAATATTTGTACTGTATCGCACAATGTACATAATTTCAGTGTCTGCAAACTGTAGTTAAGTATATGTTTAAAAGGTTATCAGACAAACACATTTGTATTGCTTAACCTATTTATGTACAATTTAATTCTAAAAATAATTTTAATGTCATACAAACAAAATGTCACATTACAAACAAACCACCATTCAAAATAACAGCATTTATCTGAAATAGAAAGCTTTTTTAACATTATACATAGGCCTACAGTTCAAAAGTTTGAGGTTAGTAAGAGAATTTTTTTTGGGAAAGAAATTAAAGAAAGTAATTGCCTACTTTTATTCAGCAAGGATGCATTAGGCTAATCAAAAGTGACAGTAAATTATAGTGTTACACAAGCTTTCTATTTCAAATAAATCTATTATGATCTTTACATTCTTCAAAGAATCCTGGGGGAAAAAACAAAACAGTTTTAAACATTAATAATAATCAGAAATGTTTTTTGAGCATATTATTCCCTCAGGTAGATTTCATGTTTTCTTGCGTGGCTGGATGTTGGACTCATGAACAATAATCACGTTGTTTGCATTCGCCAAAATTGATTTGCCGAAATCAAAACGTGGACAGTGAGAATTACCGTTAGCGCGAGACGAGTCCGGCTTGAAGCGGAAGCGACCAGACGGCAGAGGATTATGTTAGCAAATCAAACAATGATTTGTCTCAAAACGATGATTAAAAAAAGCTGTGATATGTCATCATATTGGATGATGACGGTGTCGGTGATCATTCTCAAGTGTCGTGATCAGCACTGCTGCTGTTGTATCAGTCAGTGGTTGTGACCGGAGGGTCTTCAATCTCAATATGCCGCGGAGTTGCCATCCTGAAGTGCGTATGTAAACTCCCGAGCGTGATCGATCACCCAAATCACGTGACATGCATTTTATTTAGTAAATAATATTTAGTAAAACTACAGCTCTTATTAGTTGTTAAAAGTGTACTCATTAATAACTATTTAATCAAATGTCAAGGAAGAAAAAAATAGTTTTGTGACAAAGTGATGTGAGAGTTGGGCCGGGGCAGCAGGGGGCGGGGCGCGTTCGGTTCGACATGAGAGTATCGCGGTTCGAACCGTAGCTGTTGTATCGCGGTTTTTCGGTTCGGTTCGAATATCGTTACACCCCTACTAAATATACATAATTTGCATGCGAGATCTGCGTACAAACGTTTTAATATTTTTTTTTTGAACAACCAAAACCACACATACAAAAAATAATGCATATATACACCAGTTAGTTCCAGTCTTTGAATCTGATTGGCTGAGAAGCCTTCTGGGAGTGCTGATATTTCACCAGTATCAGCCAGGGCTGCCCCCGATTTTCCCAGTCGACTGATAGTCGTTCATTTAAGCCATTAGTTGATTAGTTGGGGGAGAAATACTAAACTGTAATAATGAGCATTTAAAATATAAATGAAGTGCTCAAGCGTGCCTCAGCGACACCGGCAAACATTGCATGAACTTTTCTGAGATCGTCATTCAGTTGACCACTAGGGGACAGTCCTAGTATATCAGCACTGGGAACGTTAGGGGTTGTTTACATGACACCTTTGTCAACTAAAAACTAAAAACTTTTTATCCGTTTTGGTCATTCATTTCCACGTCAACGGCGTTTTGGGGGCCTAAAAAACTCAAACTTTTGGAAACGGGATTGAAAGTGTAAGTTTTAGAAAACAATACCGTTATTGTCTCCATGTAAACTACGTGTTCAGTCTATATATGCGTAGAGTTTCTTTACAAAGTGACATTGCCAACTACTGGCCTGGTATGCATAATACAGCGTTTTTATTCATTTTCACGGACCTGTGTGAAGGGGATTGTTTTGACAACCTTGTCGTCTGTTTCCATTTTTAGTACATCGTTGTGGTGTAAACATACCCTTAGAGGTTAAACACAAGATATAATTTGTTTTGGAATATTACTGGCAATTTTGGTTTAATTAATCTATTATTCATTACTAGGCAAATCGTTATAACTGAGGGCAAAGTTATGTTTTATAACTTCATATTTTTATTTAACTTTAATGATATCCAAGAGTTTGCTTGTCTATGTCCTACTGTACAAACTTCTATACTTGTATAATGGCTATTATTGTTCATTAAATATTATTGTTCAATAAATACAATTTTATATAAATACCTGGCACTGAGAAACAGTGTTAGTGGACTGTCTTTATCATTCAGGAACAAAACAAGGTTTTAAACAAGGAGATTATTTGAACTTTGCACACCACCTTACGAGGCTTAACCGACAAACAACATGGCACCGGGGTAAAACTGAATCAGACGTTTCACTGCATAGAGATCAATGCATTGGCCAGTGCTGACACCCATCATGTGAAATCCACCATTGAAAGGATGCTATTTCATCCACAGACACGGATATGGCAAACTCAATTACTTTCATGAATTTATGACTTGACCTAGAGAATGAAAGCTCTAACAAAGGCAGGTAATCGCACACGTTCTCTCTCACAGTCCTCTACTCAATAATACTAACACTAATAACTTCACTGGAGCAGCCCAAGCCATTGTTGCTAGTTCTAAAGTGATGTTTTAGAATTCGTAACGGAAGCTTGGGCCGATCTGTTTGACTCTCAACAAGAGGGTTTTTAAGACACTCTGCAATTATTTCCGCCTACTTGTGCCATCGAACTGTTGTATATAAGCAATATCACACTTGCAGTCATGTGATATGAATCTATATCAGTACGACTGTGATTCGGTCATAGACAATCGTACAAACTCTAACGTAATAAAACATTACCATAATCACGTTCATCTGATCCCGGAAAAAAACTAAACACGCTTTTAGCGCCACTCACTGCATTCACTTTGAAACTGTCGCAAAACGTGTATGACACAACGCATTTTGCGTTTTGCAAAATGATGCCACATGTAGGTTTTTCCAATAAGCCTGGGCTGAAGGAAATATATTTTCTTTACGTAAGGGAAACAACCATGCAACCTTTGATGAGGGCATCCAGTATCAAATACATAACTAATCCTTGTATATAGATTTACATAGGCTATCTACATGACCTAAGGGGTAAATTTAGCATGAGGTTAGAGCTCATCAAAACGATATCACTGCACATGCAGGAGATGAATCGATTGAATGAGATTAATGGCCTCTCGTTTGAGTCAGGGCCAAAGAACTGAGGGCCCTTTCCGCCAGTCGGCCGTGAAACACTAGAGTGATTTTGTGATATTTGAAGGGTGGCAGGAACATTTGTAGCATTTATTTGGAAGTCTAGAGGGTCCCCATCATTAGGGAAAGTGATGACCCTGTCAAGACCCTCCTGCACACTGAATTCCAACATTAAAGTGATAGTTCACCCGAAAATGAAAATTCTGTCATTAATTAATTAAGTCTTACGGGTTTGGAACGACATGAGGGTGAGTAATTAATGACAGAATTTTCATTTTTGGGGGAACTATCCCTTGAATATTACAGCATGAATGGAATAGCAACATGCCTGCATATTTAAAGCAGAGACTTTTGCATAAACGTCGATAATGAGTATAAATGTGTCTCACAGCAGAGGCAACAATGGATTTCAGTATATTTTTGAATGCCATTTTATTCTTATAAAACAAAGAAGAAATAGGCGAGACAGGGGTATTGTAACATGGGTTGACACTGTCATTTTAAATACATAAATTAGGTACTGAGATGAAATCCCTATCATACATGACCATCATCCTTCTGAGGTGACCATAGAAGTTGGACATTTCTGTGTACAAAATATAAAGGATTTACACAATTAAAAAAATATTTTGAGGCAGAAAAATCTACATTTTTACCTGTTACAATTCAAAGATAAAAGATAACTTTCAAAACAATGTTTATTAGCAGATTCATTTTGTAAAATAAAGAATACCAATGCATGTCTTTTTAAATATAACCTAGCAATAAGCTAATTAAGTAATACAATTATGTGAAACTACTTTCCTCTCCATTCATTATACACTTCCTCAAACTTCCTCATCCTCCAACAGTCTGTGTGATCTCTGTACTACTAATTTCAGGAGGAGTGCTGCAAGGCAGATTCTCCATACCATATAATCTGAGTCATGCTAAGCAGAACAAAAAGTCAATACATATTCATACAGGGCCTTCGTTAATCCAAACCCAAAACGAGTGGAGACACACATAGAAAGATTTCTGCAGAGTCTTCAACCCTTCATTCCTTATCATAATAGAGACTCTACAAAAATGGGATTTAAAGGCACTTTCACTTCATTGTGAAAACAACCTTGCTTAAATAAATGTAATTTATAGGATATACATATATATATATATATATATATATATATATATATATATATATATATATATATATATATATATATATATATATATAATGTGTATATATCTTTCTATGTGTGTCTCCACTCGCTAATCTTGTAAGGCATGTAATTATATATATATATATATATATATATATATATATATATATATATATATATATATATATATATTACATGCCTTACAAAATTAGCCTCCAACACTTTGCATGAGGAAAAGAAGAGAAGATGCAAACTGACTATGGAGAGTAACGGCTTAGACTCACTCTTTGCTCAAAGTCAAACATCCAATCCTCACTTTGATCTTCTTTTTTTTTTTTTCTTTGGGTCAGAGTTATTAAATATTTACCTTGCACTGCCTGTTGTTCCTTCTGCATGCAAACAGGAAGACTTCTGGAAACGTTTCTTATTTTTAGCATGCTGCAAAGCTAACCAGGGTATTGCTTTCATCTTTTTCTTGCTTAAAGACACTATAAGATGATGACTGCAGACTCTTTCCTGCGGTAACATATTTCTTATTGAAACAGGAAATATACAGGACAATACAACATAAACAAAAATCGGTAACACTTTATTTTGATAGTCCGTTCGTTGAGACTATACTAGTTATTAGTAGCCATTCAGTAGCTTGTCAACAGTGCATTATTTGACATTCAACAACACTGTTTCAACTGACAAGTAACATACGTTCAACTAACTGCCTATAGACTATAAGGTACAATTCAAGTGTTAATCTACAGATTTTACGAAAAAGTGCCTGTTGACTGTCAATGTTATTTTGCAACAGGTTATTAACCAATTGTCGACTAACTTTCAATTGTCAACTAACTTTCTGTAGATTGAGTACCAACAACTCAAGATCAATCTGTCAGTTAAATGTCAACATATGAAGTATATGTTACTGTATATCCTACTCAAGGGGTCTCATGTGCATCAAATTAATGATTATTTTAGCTGATTTAAAACTGTTTTTAAAAATGTTTTAACCATTTGTAGATAATCTGTTGATAGTCAACTAAAGATTACATGTAGTTGCTTATTTGTTGCTTGTCAACAAAGAAATTGTTTATGATCAGTAGACTATTAATAGACATTCTCAACTAAGCGTTAGTAGATATATTTTAGGACTATCTAATTAAAGTGAAAAAGAGTTTATATCAGTAGAAAGTCTATAACCTATCAACAGATTAATATATTGTTTATGATCAGTTGACTATTAATAGACATTATCCAGTAAGTGTTAGTAGATATCTTTTAGGACTATCTAATCTAATTAAAGTGAAAGACAGTTGATATCAGTAGAAAGTCTATAACCTATCAACGGATTGCATACCTAACCTGACTGAAGTAGAACAAACACTATGGCCAGCACATCAGAGAAAAAAAAAAAATCACTATTAAATAAAAAATTTTAAAAAATAATACAACCCATTATTTACTAGGATATCACGATCACATCTGAACCATCTGATTATGTGAAAAAAATTATATTGAGCATTCCAAATGAGAAAACTCTCAATAGTCTACTACGTCATTTCAAATGCCCGAGGCCAAGATCAAAAGTTATAAACAACAAATAACAATAATTATTAATTAATACATTTAGCCTTTCATGACAGTAAGTTTTACAGAAAATCGCATTTATTAAATGCAGTTTAACGTTATAACAGTTACTCATTTAAGAAATAATCTGTTCCTGCTGCAAACTCGCTTCGGAGGATTAACAGACAGGACTATAGTTTAAACCCTTAACAATTCCTTATTTAATCGTTTAACCATTTTGTAACATTTAGTTTATTTAACGTTACGGTGAGACACAAAAGGCGTTTTCTCCTATAGAACCATAATACACCAAAACACAATATAAATTAACAAAATACATATTTTTTATTAGCTACCGTAACGTTAGATGTAATCCAAATCTTTATAATCCATACGCAAGCAAGAAACAGATCCAAATTCAGAACTTCATCCACATCTAGCGATCTCCATCTCCATTCTCAGCAGCGACCGTAAATGTCAAATCCCGCGCTCGTGATGAATTTAAATTCAAAAATTGCGCCCTCAAGAAGCGTTACGACGGCAGTGATATCAAACGCTCATTGGCTCTCGCCTGCTTCGTCACAGATTGCAGCATACCGTGTTTCAGTTGAAACAACATTGAAATGCAGAAGTGCGCGCGCCGTCTTCACGCAGAGCGAAGCTGGGTTAACATTTTCATGGATTAATAACTTAAATTCTGCTCTGTCCCTTATACAAAACTATTATATACTGCCAGAGAGGACTGCAACACATCGTCATTTGAGCGACTTTTGGTACCGATTTACATTTTCGCAATAAATTATATGATTACACATCTGTTGTTGTTTTTTCATAATTTTAGCCTGCATAGTTTTAAGAAATGGTTATGGGTAGGTTTAGGGGCAGGAGTAGGACAGGGTTACCGCGGAGTCTTAAAAAGTCTTAAAATGTCTTAAATTCTGAACTTTAAATTTAAGGCCTTAAAACGTCTTAAAAACAGCCAGATTTTCATCCGCGGTCTTAAATTTCATTTAGTCAGGTCTTAAAAAAGATTTTACCCTCGTTCATTTCCAGAAACGCTGGCCGCATTAAGTTATTACAAAGTAGCAAAAAAGTATCGAAGTCGCTCGCCAAGAGGCAGTTCACATATCGCGTCTTTTTCGCGCTCAAGTTCATTCAAATGTAGGCGCGCGGTAAGCGCACTTATATTTGAAGCGACGCGCTCGTTTTTTTTCTAGGCGCAGCAACATGAAAAAAGACATGAAGGATGCGGGTGCACCCAAACACTACGGGTGTTTTTCTCTTCTCCGTAAATAAATCTTGTAACAGAGCTACAGCAAGCGTTTTTCGGCGGTGGAAATCCATTAGCCACTAAAACTTTTTTGTCATTGTGGAGTTGCATAGCAACGACAGACGCCACGGGAAAATCGGACCGAATTTTACTATTAATAATAAAAGATAAGCTAAAGTGTATTGTAAATGTCACTAAATCAATTTTTATAAAAAGAATGAGTCAAAAAAGATCAATTAAAGTCTGAAATATGTGAGGTTTATCTTTTTATAAAAACCTTTTTTGTCAACTTTATTTGAACTTGTACATGTTAGTATATAACATGTTGCAAGACACTTTTAAAATCTGGCAATCATTTTTAATCGTATTATTTTAATGTTTATGTTAGTGCGTATTGATGCTAATTTTATTTGTTATTTGCTGTTTTTCGACATAAAACTTGGTGAATTGATTTCATTGTGTAGTATTAGTACTTTTTGAACAGGATTCTGTGATAAGTGATAATTTTTGGCACTATAATAATTAAATGAAATGTTCATGCCATTTAATCTCTAGTTATGATCAACTATGATCAACTAAAATCAACTAATTATGTGTTTTTTACAGTAGGCCTATAATATGCAAAGTACAATTTTCTATAAAAAAAATTATATCTGATTCTGTTCTTTTCTCTGACACGCGTTGTTGGGTCTGGAAGGTTACTAATGTGATTGCTTTATCTGTAAATTAAGTTAATGCTTTTTCAATTACTGAATTCATTGAAATAAAATGAATTCTTTGATTTGAATATTTTTTGGCAATGCGTCGTGTAGGTCTTAAATTTCAATCTTTATGGTCTTAAAATGTCTTAAAAAGGTCTTAAATTTGACTAAATGAACCTGCAGGAACCCTGGTAGGATTAATGTTAGTGGCTCAAAATATATTTTAATGCTATTAATAAAACTGGCATTTCCCTACACATCTCTGTCCATAAAGTGTTTTATTCTTTTTATATTCTGTATAAAATGAGTAATTTATATTTAGGTTTGGGAGTAGGGTTAAGGGAACTTACATTTATCTATAAAACAGTATAATGGAAATTATACAGATATCTTTATGATTCGTAAACGTTTTGTAGCTGTGAATTCGTAATAATTCTACGTTGCAGACATGTCTCATACGTTTCAGCATCTATCCAAACGTACAAAAAAAGTATGTTTTCAATCTGTTGATAGGTTATAGACTTTCTACTGATATAAACTGTTTTTCACTTTAATTAGATAGTCCTAAAATGTATCTACTAACACTTAGTGGATAATGTCTATTAATAGTCTACTGATCATAAACAATTTATTTGTTGACAAGCAACAGATCTAATCTTTAGTTGACTATCAACAGATTATCTACAAATGGTTAACAATTTTTTAAAAACAGTTTTAAATCAGCTAAAATAATCATTAATTTGATGCACATGAGACCCCTTGAGTAGGATATACAGTATCATATACTTCATATGCTGACATGACTGTTGACTTTTAACTGACAGATTGATCTTGAGTTGTTGGTACTCAATCTACAGAAAGTTAGTTGACAATTGAAAGTTAGTCGACAATTGGTTAATAACCTGTTGCAAAATAACATTGACAGTCAACAGGCACTTTTTTGTAAAATCTGTAGATTAACACTTGAATTGTACCTTATAGTCTATAGGCAGTCAGTTGAATGTATGTTACTTGTCTGTTGAAGCAGTGTTGTTGAATGTCAACTGATGCACTGTTGACAAGCTACTGAATAGCTACTAATAACTAGTAAAGTCCCAACAAACGGACTTTCAAATAAAGTGTTACCCAAAAATCAATGAGTTAACTATTAAGTCTGTCATACATAAGGCCCTATCATACACTCGGCGCAATGCAGAGCCAGGTGCGACGCAAGTGTTTTTTGCTAGTTTCAGCCTAACGCAGTTATCATTTTCACGTCCTGCACCACGTTGTTTAAATATCAAATGCATTTGCGCCCATTTGTGCGCCCATGGGTATGCTGGTCTGAAAACGAGGTTCAGGCGCATTGTTGACACATTGCTATTTTGAGACAACTGAAATAGATGAAATAGTATTTTTTTGTTATTTAAAGAGCGTGTTAGTAATGTGCGCCTTTAGGCGGGTCCACAACGCGCGTACACTCTGCTTATTACACACACAGGGCAGCACACAAACATGCCAAATATTAAAAATAAAAGGATTACAATGTAAAAGATTAATATTGTATCCATAAAGATATGGTGGAATCCAGCTTGTCCAGTAGATAGACTTTAACGTCACGCACAAGCAGATCCGTTTCCTAGCTAGAGAAGCGTTTAGTTTTTCCGCTTGCAAATTCCACCTTGTTAATAGTGAATCCGCCAGTGCGGACGCAACTGGCTTTTAAAGGGAATGGGAGATTCTGATTGTTTTTTTGCACGTTACACCTAAAACACACCCATTACTCATTAAGAGAATAGGGACAACCCTTTTAGACCATGTGCTGGGCGCGCCGACCATTTTCGCCGTCGTTAAACTAGCAAAAGTGGATTCGGACACGCCCTAAGTGCACTTGCGCCGTGCACTTTAGACAATGTGCTTAGATCGTTAAAATAGTGCCCATAGATTTCAAAAAGTATCTTAATAAATTATAAACTTATCATTCAAATGATTGGCTTATAAAAAACTATCCACAGAAATTGCCAGAATTTGCAGCTAATGCTAACAGATAGCTCTGTCCAGACCTCCTGGGAAGTAATCACTGGTGTATACTAATGTCACCAGCACCTCCACGGTTGATAAGGAAACACTAGATTCTGTATTACAGCTTCTCTGCAGTACAACTAACACACTGATGCCCTCTGCTTTCTCTAGGGACATAGCAGTAATTTCAATTACTCTCTCAAACAAATCAAGCCATGTATGCAGCAATGATTTATGAGCTGCCTGTAACACACTTAAGTGTGAATAGGCTATGATTTGGCTTCCTACTGAGAAGAGGGCCACAGCAGTGGAGCAGTCGTGACCTTCAGCAAGGTTTTAGTTGACATGGTCTTTGTCTCTGTCTCTCTCAATACAAATCAATCACTGTAATGTCAACAACCCGGTCACTTTCAAAGCTGACAGCATTGTAGGCACTTCATATTCTATTGCATGCTGACTAGAGGATAATGAAAAAAAGATAACTGTTACATGAAAAATTAATATGGCAAGAGGTTATAATCTTTACTGTGTCTGGAAACTGAGTGTCATTTTTGGAACAGTTTCTAAGAGCAACTGGATTTTGTCTGAAATACAAGGCTGCTTAATGGGAAAAACATGTTTTCCAGTAAACATATCTAAACAGGATACACTACTATAGATAAAATGTGTTTGATAAGAAAATATTATATTGAATAAAGATTTTTCTCAACATATTGAATTGTTTTAAACATAAACCTTATTACATTTTGTTAGATTAATGTTTAAACAAGAAAAAGTCATGCTCAGATGGATTTCGTTAAAAAAAAGAAAAAGTAAATGGGAAATTCACTGGCTAATACAGTGCTGTGAAAGTCTATTAGGGATTTAGTTAATGAAATTGAAACAGCTTCATAATCGAATTGGAATCCTTGCTGTAAATATTTAATTTAAATGTGCTTGCCAATTAAAGTATCTGGTCTAGAGTGAAAACTGTGCTAAATAAACTGATCAGACAAAAATCAATTCTTGTTTCTTTTTTTTATTTTCCCCAAATGAGGGGTAAACATACGGTGACCGAGAGAGCTCAACGCGCTTCAACTGAAGAAAACACATGCAAATAGAAAAAACACCCGCAAATTAAGAAAACATCTTCATCAGTTTCACAACACATGTGTGCTCCAAATACTCACAACACAACCAAATACAGAAACGCGCTGCAAAAAGTTCACAACACAACCAAATACAGAAACGCGCTGCAAAAGTTCACAACACAACCAAATACAGAAACGCGCTGCAAATGTTCACAACACAAACAAATACAGAAACGCGCTGCAAATAGAACAGAACACAACGGAAATGTTTCCGGGGAACCCAATAAGTGACGGACCGGCTGGGACGTGCTTACAGTTGTCTACTTTTATTATTATTATTTTTTTTTTTGCAAAACATACAGAGATGACACGTTTATGACATACAACTTTGTATACAATATACAAAATGTATTTACAATAAGTTAAATGTCATAAGAATACTAAAAAGAACAATGAGCTGAAGACTAAAATAAATAAATAAATAAAGATAGAGAAAAAGAACATGAGGGAAAGACATTAATCTATACATCAGTTACATTGTACACATTTTGTCATGTTATGTTAAAATAAGTTTCATAAGAAATGTTAGAATGCAGCTAGGGTCCAAATATGAGACGGCAAGTTTTAAAGTTGAGACACTCACATACAGATATAACGCATATTTTAAAAACTTTGTTGTATAAAATGTATATTTATTTGCAACAGTTATGTTAACAGCAATAATACTATATTTCTGGTAATATTTATTTGCAACAGTTATGTTAACAGCAATAATATTTCTGGTAAGACAGCTATTCAGCTGATGGACACGCGCTGCGTTGTCATGGGAACATCCCAGGTGAAAATAATGAGGAAATTACGTTGTCTTTCGTTGCTCCCTTCATCAACATAATGGCACACAAGTGCCCCGCTCCCTCCAAAGTGCCCAATTCAAGGGCTCTGCCGTCTTCCCTTTTAAGAGAGTAGGGCATAGGTAAAGCTCACGAGCAATAAGCACGTCCCAGCCGTCCGTCCGTCACTTATTGGGTTCCCCGGAAACATTTCCGTTGTGTTCTGTCCTATTTGCAGCGCGTTTCTGTATTTGTTTGTGTTGTGAACTTTTGCAGTGCGTTTCTGTATTTGGTTGTGTTGTGAACTTTTGCAGCGCGTTTCTGTATTTGGTTGTGTTGTGAGTATTTGGAGCACACATGTGTTGTGAAACTGATGAAGATGTTTTCTTAATTTGCGGGTGTTTTTTCTATTTGCATGTGTTTTCTTCAGTTGCAGCGCGTTGAGCTCTCTCGGCCACCGTATAAACATACCAGTAAAGTGTTTATTTTAAAGCAGAAACTTGCAATGAATTGTAGTTATAATGGATTTTTGAAAGCATACTACTGTAAGCCTCAAACAACTGAAAGTCTCACAATAATATGGAAGTGGCAGATATTCATGCTTGAAAAAACAGTCTAGGCTTTTAACTGGTGTCAGCTGGTTAAGCGGAGGCAAGCTAGTCTGACCAGCTGACAAGTGCCCAAAACCTCACTAAAACCAGCTAACCAGAACAGACATGACCATGCAGACCAGCTTATGCTTTTATGTTTTTTCAAGCATAGACTGTAAAAAAAGATGAACGACGCATCTCCACTTCTTTCCACTGTAGAAAAATTAAGCAGAGTCTGCACAGAAGTCAAAGTCCCTGTCAAGGAAAGTCTGGTGGCCATATTTCACTCGGCAACAGCATTCTAAAGATTGCTGCGCGCTTGTTTCTCTGGTCTAGGTCTACAGTCTTTGGCAGTAGTTATCCTGAGATGGAGCCGTGAAGGTCCCGTTCACACTCCCGCTCCCTCAATCGCTAGCACAGCCTGTTTTATACACAAACTTATTGGAAAAGTGAACACTTGAACATATGTCAGCATGATAAGAACTACCTAAAATGACAAAAACCTTCAGAAAAAAAAGTGTAATTTAATTTTCTAGTTTGGCTCACGTTCAGTTTCTATTATATGGAAGGGGTGGAGTTTATGACCTATAATGCAGCCATGTTTTGCTCTAGGAAGTGTGCGGCACACTAATTTTCAAGCCAGAGACAAGTATATAAACAATGTGGATGCATAACCCACCCTAAACCTAACCTATAGCTAGCTGCAAATGCTGTGTAAAGTTCAGCAAGCTTAGATGATGGATAGATAGCTTTGAGTTGCCATAGTAACAGATTTTAGAGCTCTACATTTTGCCAGATTTACTAAAATGTTTTACTACCAAAACGGATTTACTACCTGATCTCAAAACCTAAATGAGCAATATCACATAAATATTAAGAGTAAATCTGTAGGTTTTTTTAGACTTTCAGAAGCAACTTTCTACAGCGACAGAAAAGAGGTGATATATAGAGGCGGTGACAGACAAAACAGAAAGAAAAGAAAGGCAGATGGTCATTAGACTTCAAGCAATTCCTTCACTTCAATACAATGACCCAAGAACACTACTTTTCATCTCACCTCAAATGTCCTATATATCAGTAAAAGAGTAACAAGTAAGCTTAATTTCCATGAATCAGATCAAACTATCTGTTTCAATGAATTAATTAATGAACCCTTTATGTAATTTTATATATATATATATTTTTTTTTAAATATATAGTTCATATGTATGTTCATATTTATTTGTTTTTTGGAAAATTACATAAAGGGTTCATTAATTAATTCATTAATTAATGAACCCTTTATGTAATTTTCCAAAAAACAAATAAATATGAACATACATATGAACTATATATATATTAAGGAAGATTATGAATAGTCTTTTCCTATGGAGTTTATTGTTCCCATTCTGTTTGTTGTCTCAATTGTATTGTGGTGCTAACTGCCCCATTCAGTTTCAGTCCCCCCTACACACATTCACACCTCTTCTGCTGGGATATTATTCTTTTGTATTTAATATATTTACTCACACCTTTCTATTCACAGTTTTAATCCCTCATTTCTTTGATCAAACTTCTCATTTCACCTTCTTTGACATTGTATCAATTGCCTTTCTTACAAAAGAAACATTCCAATGATCTTTACTTTCCACACTTAGTTATAAAACACTATTGCTTCTGGTAGCAGGTTTACTAAAGACCTAACTAGCATGTTAGCTTAACATAGCATCAAAATATGACAATTTAGATTAAATAAAATTTAGAGATTAAAACCAAGTTTTTGTAACTCATAATTCATAATGTTACTCGAGCGTTTAAAATAGCTTCTGTGATCCCATATGGCTTCTTATCACAGAACGAGACAGAAAATATATATTATTTTATAGTATTCTATAATCTATGTTGTGATAAGGCTATGTTGATTAACATTGCATTATAAATACTAAACTTTATTCCTATGAAAATACCCAAGAAGTCTTGAAGAAAACTGATAGTCCTACCCGATACTTCTACTCAGGTAAGAAGAAAAATCCGAGCACAGTTTGTGATGTTGTTTCGATCTCTTCTAAACTTTAAAAGCTCCAGTTTCTCTAGCTGAGGAGAAAAATATGAGCACAGTGTGTGATAATAATGAGATCTAAAACTTTAAAAGAGACCATTGTGAGAGTGTTAAAGTTTTTGTCTCAGGAGACAAGTGCGAGAAGTCAGAGACTTCAAACCAAAGTCTCCATTTGATGTTAAAGTAACCTCATTTTTGTATAGGAAACCATTTGAGATGTTAAAGAGATCTCATTTTAGATTTTTCTTTCCTCTGGGAATATCCCTAAACACTTAAATCTTTATTTAGTCTACTTCTATGTGGATGAGACCATTGTTCCAGTCACACAGAGACAAATCAACTGATACCAAACATCTGAAAATCACTTGCATTCACATGCAACATTGAATTTTGCACATAACCATTTTGAGTGAACTGAGTAAAGGGAAGGAAGTGGAAGGGAAGGAAGTGGAGGGGAAGGAACAAATGTGAAGGAAGGAGAGGAGAGAAAGAAGCTTCCCTGCATCTTCACTCTGCGGGGTGTGGAGACAGATTTTATTTTATTTCATACATTGTGTTTGGATTGTTTGTATCTCAGGAGATCAGAGTATCTGATGTTCTTTCAGAAAGCATAGAGCAACATAAGCTGGTTAGTGTGGGTCTGGTGCTCGTCTAGCCGGTAAGCCATCAAGACCAGCGTCAAACCATCTTGACCCAGCATGGAAATTCATTCGGTCTTAAAAAGCCTGTTCAGCAGAGCATAGCAAAATTTCAGTCCAAAAATTAGGCAGATCCTTGCCAGGAGAGTACCTGAAACCTGCCGTTGCAGTGTAAGAATGTTTTCCAGCTATGGAGTCTTACTAAGACGTCAGGCGTGCTCACGGGCGTAATTTCCTATGGGGACAGGGGGACATGACAGCAGTCACTAATTCTCTCTGTCAGTAAAGTTAACCAAAGAACAAAGGGGAACAGAGAAAATTACTAACTGCTCTTGACTAAAGAACGCTTGTAGCTTTAATAAGGATTAATCTATATTTAATTTATAATTTATGCAGTGCGGACTGTTTTATAACCTTATTCAATTTCTGTATATTTCATACCTGTTAGACAGGAAAGGCACAGGTAAATATGACATTTATTATGGGTTTATGTGAGGATTGTTCTAAGTTCACTTAAATTAAAAGTTGTTATATTTTTTGAAGCCTAATAAATGTTTAAAATTTGGGGAAAAATCATTTTCATCGAGACATCAGTAGCTATATTAATATCAGTGATACTGGCCTTCATTCATAAAAAGAAGCCATTAAACAATTATTTTAAATATACTGTCCTTATGTTGTTTCTACATTACAGTGGAAATTGAGTCTCACATTGTTTAAATTTTATTTACACACAAAACATTAATGGCTAACATTTTTGACTTTATAAAATTATTCTCTCAAGTATTGGCGATCGACCCCTATTAAACAATAAAGAAAGTAAGACATCTTTTTCTTATACATAGTTTAGTAGCCTACTATTCTTTTTGGCAGAATTTATCATTATAATCAAAATATTTCCTGGATTTTGTATCACCATAGTCCCTAAATGTATGTAAATGCAGGAAATAGGATTCAAATAGAAAACATTTTCCCCCATTTTGTGTCCCCCCCACTTCTCAAACCAAAGTTACACCCTTGTGCTGATGAGGCACAAAACGAAGCCTTTTCACGCTCCCTAACAGTCCAAGATTTGCTTGCCAAAGCATCAAAAGACTGCAGACACAGGCAGCTGTCTGGCCAGCACTAATCTGAATTAAACTCCAGCGAAATAAACAAATCTTAGAGAAGGGCAGTAATGTAATGGTGAAAGTGCTGTGAAAACCAGTCTTCGAGATAAATGGCTCCTTGCTGTCTAAACAAGATGAGAAAATCTTTCATGGAGAAGTCCTCCTGTGATTTGTGATGGTCTCTTTGTCTCGGGTCATAGCACACTAATGCACATTTATTTCTCATATCAGAGTCTCTAGAGCATGCCCACATCAAAAAAGTTCTCGCAGTAAGAGACCATTACCATATGAAGACCTCATCTTGCTCTGCGTGTAACCGGCCTCCTGCTGCGTTGATGAGCATTGCCAATATGTCTCACACTAATCAATGAATCCTTGTCCAGTTTTAAGCAATGATCAATGGCAAAAGATGAAAATGAATTCTAAATGAAGCAATGATTAAAATCCAAGGTTACAGACAGAAACCATCTGAACCCCCTCCTCCTCCCCCCAAAAAACGGTTGACTATTTGTAATGTGGAAGGACCCCATGCTGTGAAACAGCCTAGAACAATTTTTAATGCAGTCCACCCTAAAAAAAAACACCCCCGGCACTGCATCAGAGGAGACAGGACATGACATGTGGCCAACCAGCCATATGTTCTCTCCATGAGATGGATTTAGAAGGATCTCTCCGATAGAAAAGAGGGAGAACAAAACTGGGTAAAATGGCGGGATAAATAGCGAATCAAATCTAGGTTGCCTGTCTCCTGGTTGGAATAGCATTACGGCATGATCATTGTGAGTGACCTAGTTCTTTGGGGCGCTGGACATTTCAAAAGCAAGCTGTCTTCGAAACTTGACTTGCAAATTAGGAGCACGCACATACCTCCAGCCATCCAATGACCATGAAGCCAGAAGATCAGAGAGCATCAAAGAGCGACCCAATGGAAAAGCACCTTTTGTGCATGTGAGAGCTTATTGTCATTCCTCTTTGTAAACACGTTTTTAAAACAAATTCAGTGAGTGAACACTTTTTTTATGATTAATCCCCCTTGATCAATATGTCATAAAATATTCACACACTGTGTTTATTTGGATTCCTGCAATGACCCATAACCCTAACCCAACATATACTGTAACTGTAACTGTTGTAGCAGAAAATGCAAATCATGTGATTTCATGCCATGTCATAATTACAGTAATTACGAGATTTCAACTGCTTTCACGTCCTCTTAGAGCTTGTAATTACAACTTGTAAGCTGGGAATTTTCTGAGAGCTCCTACTTGTACCATGTGACCGCTGTACCACCTGACCGCATCACTTTCATTTAGGCGTTAATAGTGTTGCCACAGAAACACAGATTGAGGATGTGAACAGCTCCGAATAGAATGTCACGTGTTGTCATCTCGAAATTATGGTAATTTCAACATGGCATAAACGCATATATATATATATATATATATATATATATATATATATATATATATATATATATATATTAGGGGTGTAACGATATTCGAACCGAACCGAAAAACCGCGATACAACAGCTACGGTTCGAACCGCGATACTCTCATGTCGAACCGAACGCGCCCCGCCCCCTGCTGCCCCGGCCCAACTCTCACATCACTTTGTCACAAAACTATTTTTTTCTTCCTTGACATTTGATTAAATAGTTATTAATGAGTACACTTTTAACAACTAATAAGAGCTGTAGTTTTACTAAATATTATTTACTAAATAAAATGCATGTCACGTGATTTGGGTGATCGATCACGCTCGGGAGTTTACATACGCACTTCAGGATGGCAACTCCGCGGCATATTGAGATTGAAGACCCTCCGGTCACAACCACTGACTGATACAACAGCAGCAGTGCTGATCACGACACTTGAGAATGATCACCGACACCGTCATCATCCAATATGATGACATATCACAGCTTTTTTTAATCATCGTTTTGAGACAAATCATTGTTTGATTTGCTAACATAATCCTCTGCCGTCTGGTCGCTTCCGCTTCAAGCCGGACTCGTCTCGCGCTAACGGTAATTCTCACTGTCCACGTTTTGATTTCGGCAAATCAATTTTGGCGAATGCAAACAACGTGATTATTGTTCATGAGTCCAACATCCAGCCACGCAAGAAAACATGAAATCTACCTGAGGGAATAATATGCTCAAAAAACATTTCTGATTATTATTAATGTTTAAAACTGTTTTGTTTTTTCCCCCAGGATTCTTTGAAGAATGTAAAGATCATAATAGATTTATTTGAAATAGAAAGCTTGTGTAACACTATAATTTACTGTCACTTTTGATTAGCCTAATGCATCCTTGCTGAATAAAAGTAGGCAATTACTTTCTTTAATTTCTTTCCCAAAAAAAATTCTCTTACTAACCTCAAACTTTTGAACTGTAGGCCTATGTATAATGTTAAAAAAGCTTTCTATTTCAGATAAATGCTGTTATTTTGAATGGTGGTTTGTTTGTAATGTGACATTTTGTTTGTATGACATTAAAATTATTTTTAGAATTAAATTGTACATAAATAGGTTAAGCAATACAAATGTGTTTGTCTGATAACCTTTTAAACATATACTTAACTACAGTTTGCAGACACTGAAATTATGTACATTGTGCGATACAGTACAAATATTTTGAGTGTCCCTCGTTTTCCTATAAAGAATCACGATTGTCCCGCATTTTCCTTTTCTGAAGTTGGCAACCCTACTCAGGTGTGCAGTTTATTTCTGACTAGTCAGTGGAGGCATTTATTTCATTTTAGTTAACTCAGGTGTGCTAACTGCTCTAAAGAAAACGTGAAGCCACTGTATAAAGTTAAGTTAATAAAGTTAAAGTTAATAAGTTAGATTATTGTTGTTGTTGTTGTTTTTATTAAGTTAAAAGTGAATCTAGTGTTATTATTGCTGGTGCCCTGCCATGAACCCTGCCCCCACAGCAAACAGAACCGAACCGAACCGAACCGTGGCTCCAAAACCGTGATATGAACCGAACCGTGGCATTGGTGTATCGTTACACCCCTAATATATATATATGCTTCTTCTAATGCTGATAGGATAGACATGGTAATTGCTGATGACGATTTGATTGGATAGATTATTTGAACGTGCTCCTCCCGAACTTTGTTAATAAAACATAATTTAATTTGAACTTAGTTCTAGGAACTAGCCACCAGGGTGGTTCCCCGATAAATAAATGTTCCTCTAGGGCCATCTCCTGGTTGCATTCGCACCGCCAGTAGGAACTCTGAAGTGACGTGAGCCGCGCTTGTTGTTGTGACTTTCAATTTGACGGTGCGGTGGACATTTATTTTGACCGCGCTGAGAACAACGAAGCCTCATATGTTTAACAGTCCTGTCTAATACGTTATTAGATAAAACTGTTATACATATAAATTAGACACCGTATTAAAAAGTATTAGCGTTTGCCGTGTGGTTGATGTAAGTGTCGCTAGCTGAGCATAAATACATAATCATGTTTCACTTGGTCCCCTCAAAGTTGCGTTGGATTCTTTCCTTAGCGTAAAGGTTGAGAGGTCTATCTATCACTGTTTTCCATATTAGCAGAGTTAGTTTGTGAAGTAAATATAAAAGCTATAATCTGAGTGTGTACAAGTTTTTATTTTATTTTTTATTTTTTATGGTGTTTGCTGGTGTTTTGCATACATTTGGCCAATCAGCGCACACTTACGTCACTGGTAGTTTATTTGAAACCTAGAAATCAACAGAAAGGTTGAGGATAAACAAATAAAATAAAACAAAAGAAACATGATGTACAACAAATTAGTCGCACCACATGGTAATACATTCTGAAATTTATCTTAAATTTTTTTTTTGGATTAAACTTTGCACTTAAATTGCTATTTTAATAATATAATTTTAATGATTTTTTATTTTTTTTATTTTTTTATTTTAAGGTACCAAACTAGTAGATTTAGATCATATTTAAATGCAAAAAATCCAGAGTATGTGCCTTTAGTATGATCATTTCTTGCTATATAAAGAAATGCTTTATAACTGGGGCTATTTCAGACAATATAGAATATTCTTTCTAATGCAGTTAAAAATAGGAAAAAAGGAGCGATCACACATGCACAGTTGTGATATCTTGATCTCACACCTATACACTATAAGAAAAAAAAAAAAAAGCGTGAGGCTTATTGCTACATGGCTGATTTGAAAAATGTGTTAATAAAGATGACAGAAACATTGTTTGTTTGTTTTTTTCCCAAAGAGGATCTGTATTGTTCCAAGATGATACAGTCACTAAGGTCATGTTTGTCCCTTAGGGACTCAGAACCAGGGGACTCAGAACCAGGGGACCCCCCCCCCCCCACACACACACACACACACACCTGTTCTGATCAACATTAACCTCCTCCAGCCCCTGGCATATCGTCTGTTTGTAGCATCTCAAAGGCAACATCCACAGGGCTTATGTCAGCCTACAATACACAAAAGCCCCTTCAAGGCAAACACAACCCTGCAGAAGAGAACTGACAGGCACTTCTTCCACAAGTCATGAAGCTACTGGAAGCTCGGAGTGGACTGCGGACCTTAATGAGTCCGATGTTGATGGCTACTCCAGCGAGTTGTAAGAGAAGCTCTCAGGCACGTATGTCAGGTATGTGCAAACTCGTGTGGAGTGACTGACAGCTACCGCTGGGCCCAGAATGCATTGCACAGGGAATTTAGTTGAATGATGCTCTAAGATGTCAAGATTATTTCTTGGCACTGCACTTAACTGTCAAAATCAGTGAGGAGATCTGTGTATGAGAGAACTCCAGGACTGTACTGTACAGAACGATGGCTGAATGAAAGAGGACACATTGGTGGTTTTCACTTGGGTGATTACCGTAAATGTTGCAATATATTAAAATCAGCTGTATGATTTTTTTTTTTTTTACCTTGATATATAAGATTCAATATCATTCTGCTGTTACACTGACTTCTAATAAGGCGCTTCTAATAATGGCTTCTGTTTCTTTCCCACGCGAGTACGAAACTCCACGAAAAGGCTGGATTGCTTTACAGTACTGCGTCACACAATACATCACACCAACGTAGCTTTAGCAAAGGAGTATTATCAGTATGGTCATCAGGCAGAAGCTAACACAAGAGAATGTTGAAGGAGGAATCTAAAAAGAGAAAACATGACCTTGAAAGTGAAAATGACAATGACAAATCTCAGGATAGCATGCAAATAAATACATGTCATGGCATGTAAGCTTTGAAAGTTTGCAACCTTGCAAACCTATCTCTGCTTGCTTGTAATAGTCTATACTGTCATACATCCAGAGAGCATCAGCTTTGGTTTCTGCTCTGAGAGCCACAAGACCAGACGAACGCGGTGAATGTGTGTTATAAATCAGAAATGGTGAGAGAACATTGTGCTATGCTATATTTTTCGTCTTCAAACCAAACTTGGGTCTCCAGCCGACAAAGTTTAAATCCTGTCTGGCTAGAGTGCTTCCCATAATGTTTTACACATTAGGTCAGTAGACGGAGAGCAGACGTTCTTTTGTGGCTGTGTGAACACATTATAAACTATGAAAGCAATCCGGTCGAATGTGTTTTCAACTACCTCTGGAAGTGGTTGAAAGTGGACAAGCTCAAAACATTTTAGACCCTGTTTACAACTGTATTTAACGTCATCCACTTGGGATCCGATCGACCAAAACGCATCTTAACCCTCTGGGGTCGGCAAACGAGCCGGCGCGTTTTTGCTGGATTTTCTTCACATAGTAGCACAATAAACTTAAATTACTCTGTCATTTATGGTCATACAGAAAAAAGAAATATGAAAAAAGAATCTGTGAGATGTCTACTTTTGTATGTGCCCACTTACAATCAAAACAGGGTGTGCTTTCTGCCTCTCCGTCTCGGTGAACTTTTTTTTCTTTCAGTCTATAAACTGAAACAAAACTCAGCGAATACTTGTCACACATTTATGAGCCATATATCTTTATAAACATTTAAGTGTGTACTTTTAAATGATTGGATTCAAAATGAAAACAAATATTCTCTAAGTAATTTGTATAAAACCAACAAGAAGTCCAGTTTCTCAAACCCTTGCTCATTATTTTTAATGTGACCACACCCGCGCGCGCAAAAGAGATTGACATGCAAATCTCCACGTTAAGGAATGCGAACGCGCTCATTACCTCAAAAACAAAGCACCAAACTTCATCAGTCTCTGCTTTTCTTCGAGTTTGGAAGACACGCTGTGTGCTTAGTCAGCTTACATTGGATTTACCTCAGAAGAAGAAGAACGCGATTTGAAGACAAAAAAGATGTAAGGTAAGAAATGTATTCTGAATTATATTAGTTAATGTTATTGTTGCATAAACTTCACATTGCAGTTGAACTGTTGCTAGATGCTGAATATTATAATGTTTAGACCCGTGTTCACTGTTAAATACTGTGTTTGTTGATATCTGCTCAAACGTAGATATGTATATGGTAACAGTAATGTTTCATAGTTTGAAGTGGCTTGGTCGCTTCAGTAAATAACGCGTTTGAAAAGCAAAACGCACCAAACATTAGGCTTCATGTTTTTACTCCAATCTCATTTCATAACGTCATAACGAATGGGAACATTTGAAGTGACATATGACAATCAATATATTTTTCTCTAGTGTAGTGTTACTGAAGTGTTCATTTTTAACGATTTATAGGCCGTCTGCTATAGGTTATTGTTATTATTATTTTATGCAGCACCGCAGCCTATGCCTACAAGACACAACAAACCTGGTGTTCATTATATATATATATATATATATGTGTGTGTGTGTGTGTGTGTGTATTGTGATTTTAAAAAGCAATTTTAACCAGAAAAATCAAAAATGTATTCCCAAAATCGTGCATCCCTATAGTTTCTCTTGAAATCAGCATGTTCACAGCAGTTTTTTTTTTTTTTTTTTTTTTTTTTTTTTTTACAGGGACCAGATGCCACTGATGAGTCCTGCTGACTTCAACATTCACATGAGTCTCTGTACATGAACATGGTAAAGTGAAAAATCAAACACCTTGGAAATGACAGGTATGTACTGTACGTTTCAGGAATGGCACAAAGGTGTGTGACTGTTCAAGTCTCTGTCTTTAGATCAGTGTGTTAAATAATTAGCTTTTTTGTCATTTGTTGTGTATCTTTGGATTATGTTGTGTTGTAAATAAATCCAAACAATCAAAAAGCCATTATTTTTTAAATCTCCTCATTCTTTGTGCAAGGTTGCTCAGAATGATAGGGCCTGATAGCACCTAATAGGGCCATTATGGGAGGGTCTTTGTCTTTCTCAGGTGTGAAAGCCATCAATATTAATGATGTGTTTATGCCTCCTCGCATAAAGCTTTCTTACACAAAACATGTCTTACAAATTTAAAATCGATATATTGTTTTATCTGAATGAGTTGTCAGGATGATTTTCACATAGTTTTGAAGCAAATATTCTAGGCTACGTGATACAAGTTTCAAAAGTCGTGTGAATAAATAATCAGTATGGGTTTCATGGCCTTATTTCAGTGACAATTGTTTTTGTTTTTTTCACAAACCACGCATAAATGTCATTATCTCAAAACTACAAACTTTTACATACATGCTGCATATATATTATTGTAGCAGAGTTTGTGCTAAATACAGTGTAATCAGATTTTAGCCATGAAAATGTCACAAGTAACAGAAATAAGAACAAATGTCAGCACATGTCAGAACACCTCCAGGGCCCAGAAAACACCTCAGACCCCAGAGGGTTAACACCATCTGAGTGTTAATTGAATTGAATAGTGCTATATAACCATCATAATTAGTAATATATTCATTCTCAGAAGTTAACTGTGGCAGTTTTACGAATATATGCAGACATTCTTCTCACTGAATTGTCATGTACATTTCGAAGTACAATGAAACAATGACACAAATGGCCACATCCTTCAGTGATCTTTAAATACAAGCTGTGCTATGATTGGATATGAATAAATTAATGGATGATACGTAATGCCAGAAACTAAAACTAAAACTAATAAGCATAAGCTTTCGTTTCTCCTCTCCCACACACTTGGTATTGAACAGTACAGCTGTTCTATTCAAAGCATTGCCATTAATACCCTTTCTTAGTTTTCCTCTGTGATCTATGGTAAAGAGACTGTTACACAGTCTTGCCCTGGGTATGTTTACCAGTAATTTCCTTATTTCTGACCCTTTCTCTTCAATGTCCAGATTTGAAAAGCTTCTCTGTGTTACTAATTTGATATGGAGTGTTTGAGAACTAGAAACCAATTATTTAAAATATGATTTCACAGTCCAGAGAGACCAAACAAACAAAATTGTCTGACTTACACATTGATCGTCTGCTTAAGATATTAAGATTTAAATGATAAAACTGTACGATTCACAGTGTACTATGGTTCAGAAAAGTTCTTGCCACCAAGATCACACCCGAGAATTTTACACCCGAGAAAGTCTGTTATGATTTATAACAGGTGAGATTCATCTAGAGAATAAGGACAAAATTAATACGACAAACTTTATGATAATGTTTTCAACTTGTCACGATCCACACACAAGAAACAGGGAGAAGATCCAATAGCAGTAAGTATTTTAATGGGGTATTCCGTAATCGTAATCCAGTCCAAGCAGGGGTCAAAACCAAGGTAGCAATCAGACATAAACAGGAACAAAACAACAGGCAATAACAGACCTCAGAAGTGGCATGATAATTACAAGGACTCCGTGATACATACTAAAACAGACAGGGTAATATACACAGGGAAATGACAATGCTAATGGGGAATTGGCTGAGTGCAATGATTAATGACAAGGGACAGCTGAGTGCAATGAAGAAACAAGGATCGTGGGGAATGTATTTCAGAAAGTGACAGACACCGTGGGGAAGGAGGACATCTAGTGGTTACCCAGGGAACACAAACCAAACACTGTGACACAACTGGATTCCAAAGAATTCGCTTTGCCAGTTTTCTCTGCTTCGTTTTGTTGGAAAGAAAGAAACTTCTTGCTGTTCTAAACAGCAGGTGCTTAATCCTAAATGAATACAATCTGTGGGAGTCCATCTCTTTCCCTGCTGACAATATGGCTTCTTTTCTCTTCTTCCAAAAGATTTATTCTTCACTGTTTAGGTTTATCACATGAACTGGCTATTTGACACTTTCTTTGTGATGGTTGAGAATTGTTGGGTGGGTGTAACGGATCACAAAGTAATTATTTACTGTAATCTAATTACATTTCAGTTAAAGTTAAAGGCCCGTTGACACCCAGAACGATAACTATTCAGATAACTATGACAATAACTGAATTAGCGTCCACACCAGCAGATGATATCGTTCTGTTTATTCTAAGCACAAGTTTTGTCGTCTGTCGCTTTAATACTCAAGCTCTTTAAAGCAGAATGGATTCTGATTGGCTGTCAATGTTTCATCGTTCATCAGCTGATATAATGTAATAAAATAAGGGAAATAAGCTGATTTGATTTGACTTATTAAAAACCATTCATCTTGTTTTAGAAAGATGGATGAAAGAAAAATAAATAAAAAGTAGTAGTGCTGAATTTCTTAAATTTCTTCAAGATTAATCTTTTTTTCCCTCTGCATAAACTATCTGACTCCGTTTTTGACTTTTGCTCTCACATACACACTAACACACATGCATACACATCTGCAAACACAGTCACAGTATACAATCTCACACTAAGCTACAAGCTGAACAAGAAACAAGCCGAGGAAAAACAAGCTGATCCCAGATAGAAAAGATGTCAAAGACTGAAAACAAGACTGTTGTGTTTCCTTTTTTAACTCAATCCATGAAATATACATCAAGGAGGAAAGCTGTAGCCAGAGCCACGGAAAAACAGACGATGAAATGCCAACAATTTTTTGTCTTCATCCGACGTTTCTTTCTCTCCTTTCTCACTCTACTCTGTTCGTTCCGAGTGTTTGCATTGATTTCAGCAGCCGACAGGGCTCCAGCATATGATTGACAGGCCACATCTCTCCTGTCCAATCGCACATGATGTTTGGAGTGTCAGATTGTGGGTTCTGGAATTCCCACGACACACTTGTAAAGAGCTTTAGGTCTCAAACGTCTCTTGTTTATGTACATTTCATAACTGTTGCTTAGCTCAAGATCAATGTTATCAAGCTTTTAAAAGATATTTGTACATATTTAAGGTTATGGTAAACTGTTTCAGTAATTATCACATAATTACAATATTTTCCCATATAAAATAGCAACACAAACCATAGTTTCCACAATAATACACTAAAAATGTTTGTCATTTTTGCAGAAAAAATTACTGTAAAAATGCTACAGTAAAAACCTGTTTTTCAGTTAACAGTAAGATACCATACCATACATTCAAAAATGTGTAAATTGTAAGCGGTTTAACATTGCATTATATGTAACTTTACTGACAAATACTTAAGTATTTATGGGGTTTAGTTTGAAAAACAGTAAAAGGACATTCTCAGAAAAACCTGTGTGTGACATCACATATGATTATATTTTATTTAAATAACTTTGCTTCTTATTTTTGTAATCATCAATGTACATTAGGGTGTTTTGTGTTACATTTTATGTTATTTAGTTAGTTTATTGCATTATTTTAGTGTTGTGTGTATAATGCTGTGCACTATCTAGATACAATTATTGGCCTTGTTTTATGGACAGGCCACATGCAATGAACTATGATTCATCACATGGCTTGTAGTTTTACCATAGTGGTTATCAGTACATTGTAAGGTAAAATGAAGATTTTAGTAGTATACTACAATTATATCGCTTAATGAAATATACAGGCATCAACACCCCATCCAGTAATGAGATCCTGTCTTGTCAGTGTATTTTTTTGCAGTGAATTTCTGGCAACCAAGGCTGCCAGTTTTACTTTTAACAGAATATTTCTGACAGTGTTCCCATAGTTGCTACAGTTACTAGTGCAAAATAATTTTACATTAATATGGCATCCACCAGTTTTTCTGCATTAACTTGGGTAGCAAGTCGATATTAAAAAAAAAAAAAAAAGGTCACACTTTAGTCTAGGTCCAATTCTCACTATTAACTAACTATTAACAGTGACTTTTGCCTCAATAAACTTCTAACTGCTACTTATTAATAGCTAGTTAGTTAGTTGTTAAGTTTAGGTTTTGGGTAGGATTATGGGATGTAGAATATGGTCATGCAGAATAAAGCATTAATATGTGCCTTATAAGTACTAATAAACAGCCAATATCATAGTAATATGCATGCTAATAAGCAACTAGTTAATAGAGAGAAATGGACCCTAAACTAAAGAGTTACCAAATAAATAAATAAATGAATAAATTAAAAAAAACATATCAATCTTTCCAGCACAAGCTCATTTGTGACCCTGCCTGTGAAACCCTAGCTAAAGTTGCAAAATCGAATTACGAGATTAAGAGCGTCAAAATGTTATAGCCATAAAAATTACGAAAAAAGGTAATTCGTGTTTATTGCTGTAAATGATAGATTATACCAAGGGCTTCGAGATAAAGTACTCAAATTTCTATTTATAACATAAGAAATACTGAAATGAATGATTTTATTGACCATTTGTTTTATTTTTTTTGCGCAACAAAAATAGAAAGTTAGCTTCCTAAACATTGATTTCAATCGTCTCTGGGTTTAATTTCACCTGCTCATTCTTGTATCATTCGGTTCAGAAATTCAGTTATTTTCTACCATTAGAAAGTGCAAACAGACCTTAATATCAATCCACACGAGCGACAACCAGGAAAGGCAAGAAAACTGTGACTTAAGCCGAATTCTGATTTCTGTCTGGATTTTTTTGTGTAATCACCAAAATTTCAGGAACAGCTCATTTGTTTTGTAACTTAACATTCTGCCAAGATAACCATCTTATTTGAAAGGCATTTTATGGCTGCTACGTTTAGAAATAATTCGGTCTTTAAATGCTGATGCTTTAGGTTGATGAATTTCCTATCTGACAGGGCGGCACATATGAAACATGAGGAACAGAAAATAGCTGATTGTTTAAACAGCTTATATGCTACCAGTCTCGCTGGAATTGCCCCTTAAATTATGAAATATGGCCATCAGGACCACAATACAGAGATATTTCACAAGACAAAAATATTATCCAATCCTTTATTCTCTTCAACCAATGAATGTGTGAAACAAACAGAGAATGCTTTCTTCTTTAACACACGGAAAAGTAGTTTTTCACAGCAAAAAGCATCAAATACTGAAATACACTGGTAGGTGAGAGTGAGAGAGAATATCACTGTTCTTGAAGGTGATAGATTTAGATGGAGTGCCCTGTTTGAAATCACTTCTTCAGCTGCTCTCTGTTCAGTATATTTGTTTTGTTCACATCTAAACTTTGAATTAAAGTGGAAAAGATCAGTTTAAAAAGGTTCAATGTGCCTCTGAGATATGTTAAAAGCTCAGTGTTTCTCTGTACATATGCTGATTACTCGCGCTGTAAAGCATGGCATCTCACTGGTAAAAGGGTTGTGATTAATGTCCATTAACCTCTCCAGGAAAACATTCACTATTATCTGGAACCAAGAGTTCAGGGTTTGGCTGGTCAGCACGGACAGTCAGTCCCTGCTGGGAGATGTTGAATAATATTCAAAGAATGTTACATAACAGAGGCTTTAACTGTCAGTGGAGAGACAATGGTTAGATGATTTAGAAACCCTGCCACCAATTTTTTCTTTTCTTTTTTGGACATTAGTGAGGGTGCTCTAGTAAAGCTCCACCATAACAAGAATAGCAATGTACAGTGAGACATTTAAGATTAATTACAAATCAGTTTCCACAATTTCAAGAGTGAATCATGCATTTATGTTGATGTCACTTCCGAAACTCTCCAGTGTGTAATTGGCCATCGGTCCTCTTAGCAGCAAAAAATAAAACTTTTATCTAAATTCTGAATTATATAGCCTAGAAAGAGCGCAAAGACCACTAAAGTGCTGTCACTCTCACAATCTCACAAAGTTCCATTATAATCAATGAATTTGTCTACACTGCACAATGAATCTCTTAGGGCCTGTTTACACCTGCACGTCATGCGTTTTCTCTGATTGGATAGCTATCAGATGCTGCGTTCCAATTCGCATACTATCCATCCTAAATAGTATTCGAAATTAGAATTAGTGTGTCCCAAATCGTAGTACATTGGAATGACTATTCCAAAGATATCCGGATGGTCTACTTTTTCCGGTTAGAATCCGAAGTGCAAATCCACTCTAACGGCTACAAACACGAATACAAAGTGTTGAAAAACTACAAACATGGAGGATGTGCAAGTCCGATGGTTAGGTAGAGAGGTTTAGATAAAGGGGTCTGAGTGATTAAGAATCTAACCTGACGGAAAGATATTTATTCAATGTTATCCACATTATATTTAATCTGCTACAGCATTGTGAACATTTGTAAAGATATGTTGTCATTAACTTTTAAATGCATCATTATGCAAATTGCAAACACTTGAGGAGAGTCTCAGCATGAAAGACCCACGACTGGCAGATCAACGTGCTTCTACATTTCTCTCCGAAACGGTAGGAAATTAAATTGAATGTGAAGGATTTTAACTGTGACAAGATGATTAACAGGGCAGTTTAAACAGTGACAGGATGCACATAACTTAGCGAAAGAGCTGTCCGTTAAAAACACAATTATGACGAAGCTGTATGCCCCAAAGCTTGCCTACTCTTCTGCTACATTCTCGAAAGAACTGGGCCTTGTACCCCACAGTAAAGGCAGCTAGTGTGGCGTCAAAACCGCTCTATTCTAAAATAAATCAGATTGAAATCAGACATCTGATAATATTCCTGTTAAAACTGTTAAATTGACTTGGAATTTAAACTCTTTCAACACCTCATTAGCCCCGCAATGGAACAACTCATTAAGACTTGATTTTCCTCTGGGATCTGGCAATGAAAAAGGAGGGAATGTGAGTACATTAAAATTCTCTAACAATAAGCAACACCACCCTCGCTTTGTTTAGGAAGAATATTGATTGAGTAATTACACAGAGAAATATGGGAAACACAAAATATGGGGGGGGGGGGGGGGGTGGTATGAAGGTCTTATGGCTGTCATTCTTCTTCAGTCTTATTTCTGTACGTAGAGTGTTTATCATATTTCACAAATTAATTTCTTCACCCCCCAAAAAAAGGTTCAGACAACCAAATTCACATTTCTGCGATAGCATCTGTCTCACTTCACTATAGTTGTTCCCACCAGCACTGCCGTCTCGGGGCAACCCACACATTTTGATCAAGTGTGTGCATGTTGTTTACAAGAAGCATAAACAAAACTCACTGTCTTTTACTATATAACTGATCGCTGCATGATAGGGGAGAGCCGGGACAGTTGAAACACTTTTCAGATAAAAGTTGTTTTCTAAGATAAGGTTACAGATATATTTGTTATTTTTTTGTGATCAACAACTTACATATGTGTTCTCTTAGTATCATGTGGTATTCGGTACAAATATAGAATAATGTAAGTAAAATTTGGCTTTGAACGGTAGTTGTGCTTTGTTTCAACACAGGGATGGGACGGATGAAACATAACAGTTTAAACGGCAACTATTCATCTAATGCTTGTTTTTGTGAACCGACCTGACAAGTAACTTATGTACATATTGTTCCAAACATATTTTGTAATTTATTTTAATTTAAAGGTTCATATTAACTATTTTTGTTCTGTCGCCCAATAAACAATAGGCGATAAGCCTATGCGCATTTTGTAATCTTTCTAATAGGCTATTTTGACGAAGACAGACAAATCCGTTTACAATTAATTTTCTTACATTTCTTCCTTGAGTCATATTGAGTGTTTGCTAGTTGAATAGCCTGTTATTATGAAGAAAACGAGGTCAACCAGAAGATGATAAATGAAATTTATTGAAGATTGGACAATTGATGATTATTAAAGAGACAACATGTGTTGCATAATTGAAAATGAATTTGCATTAAAAGAAACACAAGTCTAGGAACAGTATATGAATCTATGAACAGTATAGGCTATGACCAGGTTTAACTGGCAGGAGGCACGGTCGGGACGCCGACAGCGCCTCCTGTTATTTAAACTTCTTTTGCTCTTAAACTAAAAAACTCTGATAATGCACACTTAAGGGTGTGTTTCAGTACTCATACACCTGCCGTATTATCATTACAATGGCACATGAAACAATAAATACAACTTGTCAGTCAAAAAAAGTACCGCACGAAAGAATTCACTTACCGCACTCAAAAACAACTTTGCGGCTTTAACTCCAAAACGGCACAACATAAAGAAGAAATGTTTTCGCGGGTATGGTAGGCATTGCGTGCTGTACAGTACGTGCTAACAAAATTTGACATAGCCTACTTGAGAGTGGTTTTCAAGGAAATCTCAGTGTTTCATCCGTCCCGCGTTTCAATCGTCCAGGCTCTCCCCTACTACATTACTGGTTGCTAAAGTTAGTTTGGTGTAAAATAAACATTGCCCATCCACATTATTTATTTAAAGACACCAAAATGTTATAATGATTGTATACAAAATTTTATATATATGAAAATAGGGTAAGAATTTTAAACTTAATTCAAGATATATTCTCTGAAAACAAGCCTTGATATTTTTTTTTTTATCTTGTTCTGAAATGTTTAGCTATATTACTGAAAAACGGTACAAAAAAAAAAGAAAGAAATATATATATATATATATATATACATACATACACACACAGGTTTTTTATATATAAAACCTGATTAAATCCATACACGCATGAAATGAGGCAAATGAATGAGTCCTGCAAATAAATGCAGCCTCAACTCCCAAAACTTTGCAGTTTGTTCTTGGCTAAAGTACAAAAAGAAAGAAAGAAAACACTTCTTTGGATCATCAGTGTGATATTCAGGGTGTGAATTTAACAGGTGAAAGGTTCATTTCAATGCTCCACTGATCATTTGTAGGAGATACCAAAGGTGGTGTTTGGTTAGAGGAATTAGCTGACAAAGAAAGCTCACTGTGTTGATTCCCATGATGTCTCACTTCTTCTCAGTCTAAAGCCAGTAAGTTAATTTGCACTGAAGCCTCACAGTGGGATGTTAATCTTTAGAGTGTGTTTGTGTGTCTAGATGTGTGTATAGTCTCATGGTGCACATAGGCTCATAGTTCTGGTCCAATCACAATCCCTTCTGACTGAATTGATGGGGTATTGAGTGTTGTCTTTCCTGCTGTGCGTTGTTGAGTGGGATTTGAAGATGTTATTAGGCAGTTCTTCAACATTTGGGTTGGAAAACAGTATGAGCTACGATAACCCGATTATAATTTCCACTTGGATGAACTTAGAATTGATCTCAAGACTCAAAACAACATACACTTCACAAATAAGCAGATGTAGAGGATCACGCTATCCTTCAGCACAGTGGTGGGTAAGACAGTCGTACACTGAGAAAAACAATAAGTAGAATTTACTCAATTTTAATAAGGCAAGTTTTTGCACGAATTTTTTTCAAGTAAATTTCACATTGATGGAAATTAAGTAAATCTACTTAACTAAGCCGAGTAAAATTCACAAAGTGAATAAGTACATATAACTTGGCCTGTTAAATTATATTGAGTAATTTTTACTTACAAATATGATATAATTAATATAATTAAGTAAAACCACTTGATATTTTAAATACATTTTACTTGTTTTATGCAGTGCTGGTAATTATTTTAAATTAAATTAAATGTTACTCTTATAATGTGACAAAATAATACTGTGACAATGTGCAGTTAAGAGTAATTTATTAAGAAATAAGCATATACAGAAACCTATAATGACAATAATAACAATTCAGTGTGTTCGGTCTCTCTCTTTGTCCCTCTCAACCGGTTTACAGCAACAGAGGCACAAAGGGCTGAATGCATTTGAGAAATATCCTGAAATTAAGAAAAGAGAGAGAGAAAAAAACAATAATCAGTAAACAGCAAATACTTTTAAATTAAAAGTTAATTAATTTGCATTCACATTATTCATTTCATTTAAACCAAATCATTAAAAACATCCTGCATGACCTTACTCTCATAGTCAATTTACACACATTAATGCTAACATGTGACACACAGCAGATATCAAGGCTACGAATTAGGCATTTGGGAGTACGAATTATTGTCATTTACAACGTGGGCACGATTTAGTAAAAGCACCATTTAATAGATAGTATGCACGATTTAGCAAATGAATGAGGAAATGAATTATATTGTGCACGATGAGGGAACGAGAACCTTCTCACTTAGGCCTATTGTTAATTTGTGGCCAATATTTGTCATCTATAAAGAAAATTGCACACAAAATAACAAATATTAAACAAAAAGATCATGATTTAAGTGACATATTCATGGTTTTTAGGCGTAATTACTGATAAATCGTGTAAAACGTAAAGTTTAAAACAAAAATATGGCTAACGTCTAAACTAACTCGTCATTATATTAACCCTCTTTGAGTCGGCAAAAGTGCCCGCGCGTTTTGCTCGATTTTTTTTCACATAGCAGCAAATTAGACTTATACTCCGTCATTTTTGGTCATAAAGATTACAGACTTAAGAAATATGAAAAAATAAACTTTTAAATGTCTACTTTTTCCACTTTCAATCGAAATAAAACATTGTGCTTTTGTAAAATAAACAGGGTGCTTTCCTCTGCCTCTCTCTGAACTTTTTTCTGGAGCACGTCTCTAAACTTAAGAACACTAAACTTTTCAAATGTATAGCATGAAGTGATGACAAGACAATCGTTGAATTAATCAAAAAATCATTATAAATCTGTAATATAATGCAGTTTTTTACTGTTGCTTACCTGTCGAGAGCCGTTGGAGTGGAGATTCGAAATCCCTCAATCATCGCGTGTGTTCTTCTTTCTGCGCATGCGCAGATTCCTTTCTTCAAGGACTAAATTTTACTTGATTTTTTAAAATTTGCTTCAAGTACTTAATTAATGTATGTAAATATGCCAGAGAGTCAGAAGTCAATTTCACTTGTCTGTTGGATGTCTAATATTTACAAGTAAAAAATGAGTATATAATTAGGATTTACTTAATATACTAAAGTTTTCATTTTTACAAAATTATTCTTAGCAAAAGATACATGATTTTTTCTGTTTTATTTACTTTGACATAAAATCATTTTTTACAGTGTAGATCTGTTTGTATGGAGTTGTGGACAACAGGTAAACACCAATGATAAATGCCAGTGTTGGAAAAGCTACTTTGTAACTTTATTAGCAACTTTCCAAGTTAAAGTAGATAAATACATTGGGGGAATTTAAGGGGAAATATCTTTTAAATATGAAACATCAGATAAATAAAATAAATGAGTATTTATCTGGTACAAAATCAGTACGGATCACAATTAGGGTTATAGTGTTACTCAATAAAATTAAAAAAGATACATTTTCCCTAAATAAAGTAATAAAACGAGAAACACCCTAATCTTAACTGAATCAAAAACAAAGTAATAAACAGCTGAATTTAACTAAATATTTCACTTCAAAAAGATACAAGATCCACACATTTTTTTGAACAGATAAACTGTCACGCTATTAAAAAAATACAGTTAAGTTAGTAGGTTTACTACTTTTCCTTTTAATTGGTTAAATGCATTACCCAATAATCAAGCATTTATGATAATAAAATAAACAGGCGTAGTAACTTTTAAAAGAAAAGAGAAAATTGGGACGAGAAAAGATTTCAAGGCAAACTATTTTAAATAAAGTTTATTTTTTAGTACAGTGTAGGGGACTCATTTGACTTTCAGTTCTCAAACCAGTTGAGAACCACTGCTTTAGCAGATGTCTTACTAATTCAACAGCAGCATGTCGACTCGAATCACACCATGAGGGCCTTCCATTCACGGGGGGGTCAAAAACACGTCTCTTATCTCAGTGACTTACATTCTCTCTCACTTCCTCTCAAAACTGAGATGCCTTGGTTGCTATTTCATGGAACAGATGGTGTGTGAGCACATTACCTCTCCACAGAGATGTTAAGGAGAAAAAGACTTTCAATCTGTTGAAGTCTGGCTTTCTTTCAGACATTATCACCATTTTCTAGCATCAGCAGAATCCCCTACACACACTTCTGAGGATTCCAGCAATATGACATTACCGCCTGACTTTGTTGCCTTTTAGGTCACAATGATAAACCACAAGCAAGACCATAAAGAATGTATCTAATTATAATTCACCTCAACAGTGAACAAGACAATAGACAGCATTCATGTCAATTTGGTCTGTACATTTAAATGGATAAACTGGATTGTACATTATATCATATATGGTAACAATTTACAATAATGTTCATTAGTTAACTACTATAGTTAACATGAACTAAGAATGAACAATACTTCATCAGAATTTATTAATCTTAGTTAATATTGATTTCAACATTTACTAATACGTTATTAAAATCAAAGGTTGTATTTGTTAACAGTAGGTATTGCACTGTGACCTAACATGAACAAACAATAAACAGCTGCATTTTTTTTAAACTAACTTTAACAAAGATTAATAAATAGTGTAACAAATGTATTGCTCATGGTTAGTTCCTGTTAATTAATACATTACAAATGTTAACTAATGAACCTTAGTTTGTTAAACTTCTAGTCTGGGGTGCATTTCCCGAACAACGACGTAACTCGCTGCTTAACTACCATAGTACGATGCATCGTTGAAGAAATCAACTAGCTAGTCACGACTGTTTCCTGAAACCGTACTGTCGCAAAGTGGTCGTTCAACCACGATGGTTTATGACGTCACGCACGTGGTGGAGTAATACCTTCTTTTAATGTATCTGTTTGAGATTGAATTAACGCTAGATGTTTTGCTATTAATCACAGACATGACATCTAAGGACTATTTCTAATTTTTCTCAGTTATTTTGCTTTATTTCCAGATTCAATCATAGGCTCGTTCTTACACACTAGAGCATGTATGCACATGCGCACTCTTCAAAAACGGTGCTTTAAATCTCTTGACAAACTAAAAGACGTAAATGACATTTGTATGTATTCTAAATAAAAGACACAGGTTGTACTGAATGTCAGCTTGCTTATTTTGCTCAAGATAAGGATTTATTAAGTCCACATGTCATGCAAACTAGAAACTATGCTTCTAACCACAGGTCGAGAGCTGTCGTTCCAACTACACAATTTTGCGATGCTGTTTGTATATATATATACACACTTTTAATGTGGACATGTGGACAAGACTTCTAATGATACACTTCGTCAGATTTATTAAGTGTATTCATCTGCCACAAGAATATAGTATCTTTGAAATACCTCCTTAATCTGAAAAAATATTGGTATGTGCGATTAATTAAATGAATTAATTGGCTTGTCATTAAAAATGTTAATAGATTGACAGCCCTAGAATATACTTCATTTATACACTTTATAATAAATAATGTTTGCCATAGTTTATGTAGTGATAAAAGTATGATATGATGATGCATTTCAATTTACTCAGAACCCACGTTTCACAGTGTGTATAATGTAGTGCGGTGGTTGTGATGGTCAGCACTATAGTATAATGGCCACTCTGACACCCATTATAAGTGCTAAACATTATGCGAGGCAGGACTTACGATATGGAGCATTATGTAGTCTCCTAGTCGGGGGGCGCTGTCAATGCGGACCAGAATCCCGTCCTTGATAGTAGTGCTGAAGCCCACCGCCAGTCTATCGGTCCGAGTGCTGGGCCTCTCGTTATTGGGCCATGTGTACGTGATAAGACCTCCACCCTTTCCAAAGATGTATGTCGCTCCAGCTGCATGGAGGAATAGAGGAAGATAGTGTGAGGGATCAGCTGATTCTTTTACAATGCAACATCCAGCTGGTAGGATGTCAAAAGTACCAATATCAGTATTGTTAGTACAGAATTCTAACTCTATTCAATACCAAAAGGCAACAGACAGCAAAAAGCTTACGAAGAGCTTACGATGATGCAGCTACATAAGCTTGAGCAGTCAAAATGCCTGTCTTGGCAAAGTATTAATGTAAATACAGTCTGTTTGTCTTCAGCAAATGTAAACAGATGGGACATACAATTGAATGTGTCACAATATCAGATCTGTGCACTAGATCTTGCAGTGTAAATGCACTCTAAAAGGCTATTATGCTGTTAATATTTATCGAAAAACATTATTGACAAGGAAAAGAAAACCACTCACTGCTCTTGACTGGATAATTTTAGTAGCTTTAATACAACTGAACATGAAGACAAAGTAAGGCTTAGAAAAAAAAAAAATGCAGCAGATTTGAATTACAAGCTTTTTAGTCAGTCACCAATAACAGTGAATCCAATATCAATGCATTATATCTAATACTATAAAATTTGAGAATAATTTGTTTTATTTCACATTTTATTTCACATTAATACTTTATTTCTATACAAATGTAATGTTTTATACTGATATTGTTCACTGTTGTATGCTTTGTTCTTTAGGTCTTATTTCTTGCCATTTGAACTGATTATGAAATTGGTATGATACATTTACCTGACATAATATATTGTTACATTTGATTTTATTCTGACTTGCTCTGAAATTGTTTTCCCAAGTAGATTAAACGGATTCGTATGTGACTACTAATATTTGGTGCTAATTCAAGTTTACTTGGTTTTGAAAAGACAAGAAGGGAATTTCCGTTTATGGCAGCAAATGCTGCTTGACCAACCTAAATCTGGGTGCGTCTCACCTCTGTTTTAATTTAATGTTACTTTAGATAAGTGTACGTGAGAAATCACGGCATGGCCAATCCAAAGCTATTATAAGAGAAGTAAAGTTGGTCGACTTGTATCTGTAGTTGTATTAGTAGTGGCCATACCTCTACTGAAGTAAACATTACTTTAAATTCAAGTGTATGCAAAAACCATGGGGGCTATACAAAAGTATCTTTGATTCTGTAAGCGTGAATGCGACCGTCTCAGGTATATAGCCAATTACCTCTGTTTAGTGACCGAAGCTGGCGAGTTTGTGATCGTGAGACCCGCGTAAAAACAGAAGGCGTGAGGACCTCAAAAGTGACATAGTTTCCTAATCTGAGCAGGTAAAATATAATTAAAGAGTTAAAAATAATAATCAAACATTCGCTCACTTTTAATGATGCTCAGATATCATTAAAACCTTTTTCACTAGTCAGATGTAATAATGAGGTAATACATATGAGAAAATGTATTTAATTTAATCTTGTTGTGTTGCATAAAAGGAAAGACGCACAAATACCTTCACCCGTATTATTGGAAAACCGCCATTGGACCGATAAACGGGCTTACAAATACATGGCAGAAAACCATTTACTATAGCACATCAATCTTCTTATTTTTAAACAGGAGTTTGAATAATAAAATAGTAAATAGGATATTATTTTCCTATTATTAATATGAATTTATTCTTATTAATCCAAGCGTCTGCCATTTTTACACAATCATGTGACTGACCACGTAATCAGCGTGTGTCCCTGTTCGTAGGATTACAAAACTCGCTCCTCCACCAGGAATAAATCGCCATCCGAATGCATGAGTTTTATCACTGAGGTGCCATACTAATTTATTTTTACAGACACCCACATGAGAAACGATTACCATCTGAATAAGTATTCTGATTGCTTTAAAAAACACACAGATAAATCCTCAGCTCTACAGATAATATGGTGGATTTTAAGAACCCCATAGTGACCATTCAGATGGTACGCTGTTCTACGATCAGGCTCTTGTTTTATCATTGTGGTTTATGCAGAATTTATTAGAAGTTGGTCTGAGATCACTGTGAAACCTCCAACAAGCCTATATATTTTTATGCAAGTTTTAGTGACCTAATTTTCATGGTGACTCTTAGACCTTGGCTGTGTGTCTAGAGCTTGAGCTGAGCACTGGGATCAATGCTTGGCCCTCAAGCCTCTGAAATGGGACTCTATACAGGGAAAAGCTTGAAGCTGCCAAAAAAAGAAAAAGAAAAAAAGACTTACAATCCTCATCCATTATACATGAAACTGCAACTAGAGAACAAAAGCAGGCAAAGATATAAAATCAAACAATCTCTTCCAAGTGTAATTTGACAAACACGAAAGGGCAAAGAAAATAAGCTGGACGTTGGCTCTTCGAGAAGAAGGATCATTATGCTTTCACATCACACCCATAGCAAAAGATAAAACGAGTGACAAAACTCCAGAAAGTTACTTTGAATCACAGTAATTACCCCTCTCAAATCAGAACCATTTACTAATGTCTGGAAAAACAAGTAATCAATTGCATCCAGGACTCTGAGGTCTAAAACTATTAAAACATCAGAATCTTTGTGATCTATTATAGGCAGAACCAGATTTATGCATAAGCATTCAAGGCACGTGCCAATGGTTGCACGTCCAGGGAGGCCCAATTACAATGAGGAGAAATAATATATTTTCTTAATTATTATAATTATGTTACTCTAATAGTAAAACACCAAAAGACAATTACCATCTAAATTAACACAATTTTAAATATTGGGCAGAAACCTCGTATCTTAACTCTGACAGTAGGCGGTGCTTATGGAAAAGCATTAATACAGTGGTACACAAAGCAGCGCTGCGCTTATATATATCACTGCAGGCTGTATAGGCATTAGCACAAGGGTAGGACGAAAAAGAAAATGTCATCAAAACTTTTCTGAAGAGTCAGTTCCATTCAGAGATCCATTCATAAAAATGTATACCTTTTGGAACAGTCCTAAAATGCTGCCTCTGTAGGCAACTCAATACGTTTTTGAACAAAGCAATTGAGATCAAAGAAGTAACTGAGGAATGAACATGTTTGTGCAGTTTTTGGGCCCTGTGCAGAAGGAACAAGACCGCAGGTGCACTGAGAGTTTTATTGGCATCGTTGACGTTTTCACCACCATTCGTTTGTTATTATGACTGTAACATCTCATTTGCACATCTGGGCTTGAGGGCCCAGCTGGTTGATATTCCTTAAGGGGAAGAGACATCATGCCGAGCGGATGGGGTTGAGTCCCAGGAGACAGAGAGACATATGGGAGTGAGATGAAAGAGAATGCATCACATTCATATAAGACTTGCGCTGGGTCAGCCTACCTTGTCCCCAACTAATATGTCTATGCTAGGTCAACACTCTATTTCAGGGGCTTTCAAACTTTATGGAGTCAAGGACCCCTTATAGGGTAGAAAATTTTCCAAAGACCCCCTTATAATTATAACAGTGATTAATCCCAAAGTTAATGTGGGTGAGAGTAACGAACATAATATGCTTGTTTTATTGGTGCAAACGGTCCCCATTGTAAATGTACGCTAGTTTTTAATAATAGGCTACAGTTAAATTTTATTATTTACCGTATTTTCCAGAAAATAAGTCTCACACGTAAGTCGAACCAGGTCAAACTTGTATTGTTGAGAAAAAAAGAAAAAAAAACATAAAAGTTGCATAGGTGTATAAGTCCCATTTTATTATTAGATTCAGAAATAATGTAAAATACTGGTAAATAAAACTAAACGTTACCAAACTCTAAACACTGTAAACATGTATTTTTACTTTCCTCACTCTAAATCCTTTAAATTTAATGGTAGGCCTGTTCAGAAAATAAAAATAAATGAATTATAGTGCCATTCATTATAAACAACATTTAAAATAAAGGTTATTTGTAATGAATGGCACTATAATTCATTTTTATTACATAAACTTATTTTCTTTAACAAACTTATTTAGAGTGAAACTGAAACTGAAGTGGGCTCACTTATTCAGCATGAATCGTTTCCATGAATTAATTGTTAGTCGCAGTGTAACATTTGGTTGCTAAACTATTATTTATTATGTAAAGAAGGCTTTGTACTTCTCTCGTGTCCCAATATCCACTCAAAATAGTATCCTTCAAATACGTAAAAAAAACTGTTTGGATTAACACCACAGCATGCTCATGCTGTACACAGCCTACATTGTACAACCAGACAAATAAAATTGAGTAATCAAATACCTTTTCTATGTTTAGTTGTCTTACAAGAGGCTGCGATGTCAAGTTAGCAATGTGAGAAGAACTGATATGTAGTGTTGTGATACGTTGTGCGCTTAGATTAGTGGAAACAACTTAAAATACTCCGTCAGATAATAGTAAGGCATCTTTCAAAATGATAAAGGGTCTATTTTTATATGTGTAACAATTAAACAAACAAAATGAGCTGGCCGTCTCTGTGAATTTCTTTCTGAAGCACAAACCAAAACTTGATTGCTGCCTATTTTGAAAACCCCTGCTCTATTTTATTAGATAAATTACATGCTTTAGGGATAGAGTCAAATCCTGACCCACGGGGAAATAAACCGCAGGATCTCACTCAGAATTCTTCAGTGTCTCCAGTCGTAGTTCTCGTGAGGATGGACACAGATCTGAGCTCAGTCTTCAGGGAGTTGTCCTCCTATACCATGTCTTCTCAGTGCTGTGGGAGGCCATGAAATACTGCATCCACACTGCACCCTAGGGAGCCAATTATCCCACTCAGTGGATTTGCTAAGTAACAAGAGACACCATTCAGTCCTTACAACACCACGTTTCTAATGGACCCTGCACGAGTAGGCTTAGCGAATGCCTGACAAACAAAAAAAGCTATTTACCAAATTTAATCGTGTCAGGGCTTTAAGCGATTGCACACGTCCATTTAAATGCTGCCGAATTGACAGGTAGGCTGAGAGTTACTTGCAGCGTTGATAGAGTGAGGGAGTGTTTTGCATTTAGGCATTGGTGTTAAGAAAAAGGCTAAAAGTAGTGAGATTACAATTACGCCACAAATGGACTGTTTTTAATGAACACTGAAAGCTTTTGAAAGTTTGGTGTTTTACGTATGAATTCATTATGGGCAAATTGCATCTTCTGGAGCAATATGTACCACAGTTACTGTCTCCTTAATGGAACTCCAGGCTGTTGAAAACTTCATTAAAAAACTTCATTACAGAAATGCGCTGATAAAGGGTGATGCGTGGCAAACATTTTCAATTCAATATACTAACACACAAAAATAAAGCGTGTGCGTGTTTGACACATTAAGGTAACTAAGAACATGCTGTTAACAAACATGCTGGACTAAATATTGCTTTCACTGCTTGCTGCATTTAGCTTTTCCAATTCCATGATTCAGTTAAAGGGCACCTATTATGACTCTTATCACAAGATGTAAAATAAGTCTCTGATGTCCCCAGAGTATGTATGTGAAGTTTTAGCTCAAAATACCCAACAGATAATTTTTTACAGCATGTTTAAATTGTCTTTTTTGGAGCTCAGAAAAACATGTTGTTTTAGTGTGTATCCCTTTAAATGCAAATGAACTGCTGCTGCCGGCCCAGGGGGCGGAGCATCACGAGCTCGCGCTCAGAGCCAGGACAATCTCATCTGATAATATCTGAACAGAAACTCTCAGTTGCGGTGTTCTTTTCGACTCGGAGTCGGACAATAATGCCCACAGAGCCAGAGAATATATGCTGTATGGAGATAGAACAGGTATAGTTTAGTTTAATTATGGTTATAACTTATTTGTCATCTGCTTTTATCCACTATTAATACAAGCCTGCTGTAGCAAACCCCGTCCGAATGATGACCAAAATATACTGACGAGTTCAGTGAAGTTTATTGTACATCACACAAAAGATGAGCGTTAGTTTTACTCCAGAGAATCACTGTAAGAGCTGAAACACAGTATAAGAAGTGCGCATTAAAGTCTTATCCATAAACTCTCTCTCTCTCTCCCTTTCATTATCATCAACATACACAGCGAAGTACACAAAACACTTGTTACAACTAACAGTAAACAAATATATACACACCTTTTCAGTGGGTGCTTAATAAACTGGTAAACCTTATATCCGTAAAATGACTCGATGAGCTGTCATAAAGTGCGTGCTCTCACTTTCATTTCTGCCGTGGTCAGTAACGTTAGGCCTGTCGCTCCGGAGACCGTAAGCTGGATCACAAACAGTACTGATCCATCCTCGAGTAACAACGAGAGTAAATGAAGACTGCTATGTTCATTCTTACATCCAACAACAAAACACCTCAATCGCTTAGGAGACATTCTTGTCTACAGCTGCTCAAGCGTCGAAAAAATAGCAGACTCTGTGTCCAGCTCACTCAGGGCGGGTCTATGCTCAAACTGCAGTATTTCCTGGAATCTCTGTGCGAAAAGGGCTATAGTAAATGTCTTTACCTAGACTCAGTCTCAAAATTATGCACTTGATATTGTCTCGTGGCCTTACAAGCACTCTCTTAGTGGCCCTTATGTGCACTCAATGCACCATTTCACCTAGACAGTACTGGTGCAAACTATATAGTGAACTATTACCCAACAGTCCATGTTGCAGAGAGCAGTCCTGGTGGAGGACCACATGGGGCTGACAATGCCATTTGGGACAAGGCCTTGATCAGTGTACAAACTACAACCAACTAATTTGTTAGCACCAGCCTGCATTACAGGACGGTTTGCTTTTATTTGTCAGTATGTGACGGACTGATGGCATAAAATTGGCCTAGTCAACGCTGTCAGTCATGACCAAAAGTTAAGATCGGGTGTTGCACAGTCTGAGGCCACATTTACACATAGCCGGGTATTTAGAGAAACAAATTTCGTGTATATGAGAGGCCAAACCGCAGGGAAATATCTGCGTCTTCCCTTTGTGTAAACGGGGCCTGAGTGGATTTTACTCAAGACTTCTCTGGGGTCATATTGTATAATATGACAATATGACAATAAATAAATAAATAATTGTAAAAGACATAAATACAACTGGCTTTATCCCACTAAACATGCAATTGTAATCCTGAGCTTCTCCTTTCATTCACCGATCATTCCATCAGATAGCGTTCTGACCTCTCTATGAATCAAAGTGTGGTTCTACACAATGCCACCAAGGTTAAGAGTGTAGATGTGTAACAAAGCAAGCCTAACATGTCTTGCTTCAGGAAGAAATTGCACTTCTGCCAGTGTAGTTGGTGGAGCAGCCTCTTGGCTCATATCCCAGCATGCCCAACTAGCAACACAGTTTAATCTCTGTGAAGAGGTGAATCTCTGTGAATCTCTGGAGGCAGAAAAACATCCATCTATTTTTGAAGGCACACGTGTAAACAGCACATGGAAGCACATATTCATTAGCACACACATTGGTTACATGTTTGGATTCGGTGGCTGTCCCTGCAATACTCGCCCAATTACCCAAGATCCACATTGAGAATTTCTGGTGCCTTACACACACTTGCCCACACACATGCACACATAATTGGTGCTATCTGTGATTTAGATCCTAAAGTGGTGTCTCATGGGCTTTCAAACATGCAGTATGTCAGAGGTGCAGAAAATCTGTTCCACAAAGTACAACACAAAACCACAAACATGAAAACACAAGAGTACAAGAAAAACAGAGCAAGCACACTCTTTCTCCAAAGCACTGATGTTTTTTCACCTTGTTCAGTATAAAGTATATCCAGACAATGGCTGACCTGCTCAGCAGGCTCTGGGCACAAATGCTGTAATCTGGAGCCAAGGTGCTGCAGGAGAACAGTTCAAGAGAAAAGTTTTCCAATTAAAAATGTGTAGGTCTTTCAGAGACTGCTGTTTATAATCACTCTTTGTAATCTTGTAAACACAGTTCTTGCAATTGTGAGGCCAATTAATAACCAAGCCATACCTGCAACTGAATTCAGACAGAAAGAACACAGTGGTCTTTAGTGATACCAGGAAAGCATGTTTCACTTCATTCAGTGTACTTTTGCAAGTGGCAAGTGCAAACTGCACCTTTAATTATGATCAATTATGATATATATAGATATGGCATGTATCTAATTATATATATATATATATATATATATATATATATATATATATATAGAGAGAGAGAGAGAGAGAGAGAGAGAGAGAGAGAAAGAGAGAGAGAGAAAGAGAGAGAGAGAGGTTTAATGCAGAGCGCAGACCACAGCCTGGCAAAAACTTAGGGGGTCCATTGAGGACATCTAGCTCAGCATATTCACATCAGAAATTCTAATTCTATACTTTGCATTCTTAGACAGTGATCTTTAAACCGTAAGGATCTCACACCCTCAGGGGGTAAGCGAGTCAATCAGAAGTTTTCTGACTTTAACAGTATGTCAGCATGGTGCTTTGCACATTAAATTTGATTGGTTGTTAAAGGTAGGGTAGGCAATTTTGGAGGTTATGCTCGTTTCCACTGAGCGGTACGGTACGGTACAATACAGTACAGTCCGATTTGGGATGATAAACCCTGATCCGGCTTGCGTTTTCACCGCCAAGAGTACCCTTACTTGATAGGCGTGGTTTAGCCTATGCTGGAAAGAAGCGATCGACATTATTTTCGCACGAAGAAGAAAGCGACATAGTAAACAACAATGTATGACATACAGCAGATCTTGTTCTTGCTTCTCGGCATGTGGCTG